>NC_084856.1:21207320-21575380 GCF_951802175.1 Populus nigra
ACAGAATGAGAATGTGATGAGGCATTTACTGTTAAACAGCTTATGTAGATTTCTAATTAACATTCTGGTTCATAAAATAAGCCATAATTCCTAAAATCAAGATTCTCTTCCAAGATGTATTCGTAAATAGCATAGGTTCACAATGTAAAGAATTGAAAATCATATCGAATCAATTTAAAGATGTTTTTGTTTTTTGCTTTTTTATTTCATCTGCAGGGTCAATATTGGGATTGGGACACGTGATTGCTTGGCAGGTGATGGAACAAGAGATTAATGATACAGAAACTAAGCTGGCTGAAGCCTCCACAAAATCGCAGTCAACTGAGAATAACAATATGGAAACTGAGAATCCTATTGAAGCATCGACTAAGTTACAATCTGAAATAAACAACAATGGAGATGGAAATCACGTGGATGCATTAACTAAAGGTCAATCATCCAGAAGAAGAACCCCCAAATCATTGAGGGCCAAATCTAAAACCATAGAGAAACCTTCAGCTAACAATTCTTTGAAGTCCAAGAAAGCTAAAAGCAGTCCAAAATCTCAAGGAAGAAACAGAAAGAAGAATAAAGATATTATACAAGGCAAGGGAGAAAGAAACAGAAATGAGCATGGTGATGCTGATAACCTGAATTCGAGTGAAAAGAATGTTTCTAAGAAAGAGCGCATTGAGAAAGGCCAAGAGATTCGAAAGAACCAAGAAAGATTTGTTGGGTCAAATAAGGGTCAAAAGAACCAAAAGAGTGGAGAAAAGCATGGTGTCTTGGTTGACAAAAGCTCGAGGAATAAAAAAAACAAAGGAAAACTTGATGAGAAAGAAAAGAATGGATGGGATGAGAAGAAGAAAGAAAAGCTTGGTGGTATGATCTTTATGTGCAGTGCAAAAACCAAGCCAGATTGTTTCCTCTATCGTGTCATGGGTGTCACAATGAATAAAAAGGAACTCATATTGGGTGTGAAACCTGGACTTAAGCTTTTCCTCTATGATTTTGATCTGAAACTTATGTATGGTATCTATGAAGCATCCTCTGCTGGTGGAGTAAAATTGGAGCCCAAGGCTTTTGGTGGTTCCTTCCCATTTCAGGTTTTATTTTAATTTATGAGGCAGACTTCTCTTTTGTAGCATTACTGTTTTCTCATCAACTTTACAGGATCTGCATTCTGATGCTAGTGAGCTCCAGGTGCGGTTTGTTGTTCATAAGGACTGTTTTCCAATCACTGAGAGTGTTTTCAAGAAGGCTATAAAGGACAATTATAATGAGAAGAACAAGTTCAAAACAGAACTTACTGTTCGACAGGTAAAATTTGGCCAGCTCATCTGCTAGCTTGGTATGAATTCTTTTCTGTACATGTATATATCTGATTACCCTACAGATATAAAAAAAATCATCTACTTTCTCTTAGGTCCTGAAACTCAGTGCACTTTTCCGCCCAGTTATAGGGCCTGTACGCTCGCCACCAATGGCTACTGTTCAGGACAGAGAAGTTTATGCGGGAGCAAGAGACTTGCAGGTCCATTTGGAAAGGGAAGCATTTGCTAGAGGCAATCATGATGCTAGGAGATACTCTATGCTCTCTGGTGAAAGGGATGGACATGTTGAATACCAGCAGGCGGGCTCTATGCACAGAGATGAGTTTCCTTGTGATTTATTCATGAGTGAAAAGGAATATAGAACGTATGGCCTTTCAGGAGAGAGAAGAAAGTTGACTCCCTCTCATCATATTCCATCCACTCTAGACCCGTACCAGAGAGACCAGGAAAGAGAACACTTTCTTAGACAGCCAGACCCTATATGCAGAGACACTGTACCTTTGCAAAGAGAAGCCGTTCTGGCTGTTCCTCTCTACTTGAACCAGCCATATAATTCTAGTGGTAGACGTGAATTGCCACCAGCCGTTACGTCGATACCTCCAACTTCTTCTGGCTCTGCTCTTGCTGCTTTGGACCCATACACAAGGGATCCATATTATACTTACCATCATGGTGCTTCATCTGCAGATGCATATGTGCCACCTCCAAGGAGAGATGAACTTTCTTCAGGTTCCTATTATGTTGATGGTCGTAGAGAGACTTACCTATTTGAGGCAGATCCCTTGCGTAGGAGGGAAGCTGATCAAGAGGGTAGATTATACTCGACGCATGCTTCTGATGCATTGTCAAATTATAACAAGTTACTCCAGTACCACGGAGCCAAGCCTGAAACTGCACCTCCATCAGTTTCATCTCGGTACTCCTTTGCTGGGCCATCTGTGTACTATCGCTAACCTTGTTTGCAGATCTCTGCCACCTCCAAGGAGAGATTGGTGAGGACACCCGTGTCACATGACACCCATGTGTATGGTCGAAAATAACGGAGGATAGCTCAACCCGTCATATTTTGGTTGGGATGGGAGATTGAGCACATCTGAGAGCACATTCGAGTTTATTTTATTGTACTTTTATTTGGATTTGTTAATCATGTACTTTAGACTTAATTGTTAGTCCAATTATTGGTAATGTTTTGATTAGGGTTTGTTTTAAACTATCTAACTGTATTTATCTATTAAAAAAATTGCATCTTTGCAAGAGACGTCTCTCTCCTCTCCTCTGACTTCCTTTTTCATTTTTCATTCCTTCTTCAATTCGTTGTCCCACATCAGAAATGAGGTTTCTTCATGTTCCTATTATGTTGATGGTCTATGAGAGACTTACCTATTTGAGGCTGATCCCTTGCATCGTAGGGAAACTGATCAAGTGGATAAATTGTACTCCAACATACGCTGCCGATGCATTATCAAATTATAACCTGGTGCTCTAGTGTCTCGCTAACCTTGCGTGTAGATCTCATGTTGGCTGCATAGTCCTCTTCTTCAAGCACATGTGAATTAAATTTGCTGCTTATAATGTTTAAAGTCGATGCACGTACAGGCTCAGCATTTCTGCTCATTTTCCCTGGTTGAAACTTGCATTAAAATTTCTGTTTTTAGGCTGATCAATTTTCGTTACAGGCCCTTCAAGACTATCCTAGTTCTTGCATGGTGTCGGTAATTATTTGCGGATATATAGCAAACAGGTTGCTGTAATTTACGAGGATAGAATTGAGCCATGGCACAGGAGATCTACCTGGCTAGTAATTTAACATCATTGATTTTCTTTAGGTCAATAAAATGGTGGTGAGCCTGATACTTGAAGGAACAAGAGCTGCAGCATCACATGCTGACTTTCTTATTGTGGAAAGGTCATGCTGGTCCTGTTTTGTTTACACATGATTGAGGCATTATTGCGCGTTTGCAATATTTCTTTTTCCATTTAATTTTGAAGATCAATGTCAGGGTCGTGACGAGGGGGAATTGAAGTCCTAACATAGACTCTGGCAATTGATAACTGTGTAGTTGATGTTTGATTTTTAATGGGGATGACCTTTTGGCTTTTTACCGAAAAGAGAGACAGAATAGAGAAAAAAAGGATCTTTTCGAAAAAAGTTCTTGATGTGAACTTGAACGATTTCTAGTTGCTGCGGAGGATTCAGAAGAGGGCTGTTCTTTAGTTCTTCGGAGTGGACAACAGCAAAAGGCGATCAGTCGAGCTAGCTACTTCTGCAGGGGATCTCATTAAGGTTTTCTTAATCAGAGCCATACAAATCAGGGCACGACGGCACGAGTCTCATAGTTTACACCACTAGATTTGTCAGATTTAGCTGGAGTTCTTGAGCATGACGCAGGGTTGGAAAAAGATAAAACTTGTACGTGCAAGAGGAAGATCTTTCTGCATTTGGAGCAGTTCAATTATTCTGGATGCAGCATCAGACGCGATAAAACTTGTCGCGGGAGATGCATGGACTTCAACTGTGTGCTGGATTGCAGATTCATGCATGACTTGGTCATTTACTGCTTCAATAATTAGGAAAGTGATATTGATTCAGAAGTGATTGTGAACAAGAGTGAAAGTATTTGAGAGTATTACTATGGTTGTTTTTTAAAATGTTTTTTTTTAAAATATATTAAAATAATATTTTTTTTATTTTTTTAAAATAATTTTTAATATTAATATATCAAAATATCTAAAAATATTAAAAATATATTAATTTAAAATTAAAAAAATTTAAATATTTTTAAAATGCAGATAAAACACTGCCTTAGAAGAGAACAATGTGAACATCCGTCAGTGACTGCTATTTCTTCCACTGCCTTGCAATTGCATATCTCAAGGTTTTTGAGCTTCTCAATACTTGCCTATAATAAATTGTAGTAAATATAATATGTATTAATAAAAATATATAAGATGTTAAACTAACGTAATGAAAAAATAAAATAATATTATAATTGCTATAATGAAATGCATTTTCCTTAATCTTTGTATAAAAGATTTTTTAAAAAAAGTACAAAGAAAATTTTTTATAAAAAATAAAGATATAAACAAAAAAAATAATATAAGTAAACCAAGTATACTGATAATATTTAAAGTGTAAAAAATAAAATTTAATATTTTTTTATAAAATAATTATAAAGAAAAATATTAAAAAAACATTAAAAATAAATAAATGATGATAAATAAACCAAATATAAAATGATAAAAATAACAAGTATAAAAAAAAATATAAAAAAAAACTTGTTTTCTAAAAAAAAAAACCCAAAAATTACAATTTTACCACACAAAACAAAAAAAATAACAAAATTTACAATTATAATATTTTTACATGAAAACACCATTATAGTAAATTGCAAATCAATGTTTGGGTTGAGTTTTGCTATTTATGTGTACTGTATTTTACATTCCATACAGTTTTGACGATGAATTATGAAGATCATTGATTTCTCCTCCTCCCTCTTCTTCTCTTCTCCTGCTCCTCTCATCTTCTTCTCCCTCCTTTCTTCCTTTCTCTCCTTTTCTTTCTTCAAATCTTCTTGTCCCGTATCATCCGTGGTTCAGTAGCCCCATCAGTTGCATTTGCTTTTTGTTCTCTCAGAAGATCTACCGCACCTGGTAAATCATTTGTGACAATTTCTTCAATCTTGGGACAGCCTTTTGCTTCCAACTATAGGAGCTGCACGGGGATCGAACCCATCGGTGGAGCAAGCATGTATCTCAAGCTTTTACGATGATACTTCCTGCAATTTGAGCTTTCTGAAATAGTTAAATACAAGCAAAATTAGATACCTAGTTACTTATTTCATGGTTTATAGAAATTGGAATGATTGACCGGTACTTACCGTTTGTGTAGACAACTGTTGTATTGTGGTGTTAAGATTTCCAACCCAGGATCCTTTCTTCTCTTCTTCAGTCAAATTAACTCTCCGCAGCTTGGGAGTGCTCAGTGCTCCGTTGGAGAAAAACTTCATCTCAGGACATTGACTGACAGTTACTTCTACCAGAGATGGGAAATCAAAGCTGTGTTTTTCTGAGCAAAAGCTAGTTAGGCTTGGTAAACGATGAAGCTCTAATATTTCTAATTTTCTGAAGACAATCTCATCTTTTATTCCGTCTCCCTCGTTTGCTACTATTACGGTAACGATACTGCAGTCCTTTATACTCATTCTTGTGAGTTGCGCCAGGCTTTTTGCTGTTGTGGATGTCACCAATTTTACTAATCTTTCGCAATTCCACACATCCAAATTTGTTAGATTTTGGAAAGAAGCACGCGATGGAGCTAAATAAATCAAACTGCCGCAATTATGTACCCTTAGAGTTTCAAGAGTTTGAAGAGCTTGGTCCAGTTGGGAATTGCTCTTCCATAAATGCTCTAGGCAAGGGAGAGAATCCAACTCCAAGTGTCGTATCGGTGAAAGAGCTGTTGCATGCTCCTCCATACCAACAAGTCTAGACGGGAGCAACTCTTTGAACGTACCACGTTCCACATTAAGTCTTTCCATATTAGGGAACCTTGGAAGGAGATCAAATAGAAAAGTTGCATGTGCATCACCAAAGCAAAATAGTTCCAGAACTTTGAGTTTGTGAAAGAAGTATTGAGGACATTTCAATAATGCCGATGCATCCTTGCTTTCCAAATGTAAATCCTCCAAGTTGGGGAAGATCTGAAAACCAATCAAAAGAAAGCATGCTTGACTTGACGTTTTATTAACAAGTTTAAAGGCTGTGCATAGAAAGATCAACTGAACACTTGGCTAAATGAATTGTGCCACGTGAGCTCTAGCTTCAGTTTTGTAATGTTATGAATGCAAAAGCTTTGTCAATCTTTCAATAAGAATTCTCTTTCTGCTTTTAGATTGAAATTCTGATTTTCTTTTTATTCTGAACCGATTGGGGTTCTCTGTGCATAGAGGTTGAAGATGATGGAATTTTATTTTGGTCCTTGATTAATGAAAATTAGAGTTTAGTCCCTAAATTTTAGAAAATAATAATTTGACCTCTAAAATGTATTTTGGAATTTTGAACAGTATTCTTATGAGATTAAGGATGATGAACCTCTGTTCGATAATTGAATTGCGTAATTTTTAATTTAGTCCCTCTATTTTGGAGATTTACAATTTAGTCCCTACACTTTGAAAAAAATTATAGTTTGGTTCCTAAATTGTAAATTGAGATTCTGGACAGAATTTAATATGGATTATGGTTGAAATTTCAATATGGTTATGAATTTCTGATAATTACAGTTTGGTCATCCAATTTTGATAAAATTACATTTTGGTCCCTGTTTTTGGAAAAATTATCGTTTGTCCCTAAAATTAGGAGACTAAACCTGATTTCTATTATGCATTGGAATCTTTTATTTGGTTTTTTTTAGTATATTTCGTATATTTGTTATTGGTACTTTAAATGATCCTCAATAAGATTTTTGAATCTTTCATCTAGTATTCATTTTAGTTCTGTATTTTATAGGTGAGTGAGATAATCTTTAATATACATGTAATATAAACAAATATGTATGTTTATTATATGATGATTATGACCAGTTAATTACTTGAATATTTATATATGCTGCTTTATTTTTCAAGTACTCATCTATTCTTGAATCTGCACTCACATTCTGTTGAATTAAATTCTATTTGATATAATATACATTGCTTCGACAATTATATGAGTATTTATTATGTCTTGTTATAGGACTTGTCAGTAATTTCATGCTAACAGAGAGTAGTTATGGCTATCAAACCCGACCAAGAAGCCGAGTCCCAGGTTACATAGATGCTCCCGGGTCAACCTAAATAAATTCAGAAAAATTAAAAAATATATATTTTAAGTTTTAATATTTCATATGAAAAAATTAAGAAATAATTCATGTGAATATAAGCTATATATATTATAAATAATGAAGTTTGAGATTCTTTCAAAAGTTTTTTTTATCCCACATTGAAAAGATATTATGTTAGTATGTTATCCTTTTAAGTTGAAGTATTTAAACCAAAAAGGTTTTTTTATCCCACATTGAAAAAATATAATGTTTTCTTATGAACATAGAGTATATATATTAAAGGATTTCAAATCTCACATTGAAAAAATAAAACATTATTTTAGTATTTATATAATGAACTTTAAAAGGGGTTAATAATCAACTAAAAAAAATACAAAACAAGAGGGGTCTCTGGCTAGAAGAAAAAACACATTTGAAAAAAAAAAACGAGTCTCAAACGGGTTTTGCCGGATCACCCGAGTCATTAGTCAACCCAATAGGTCAACCGGATTTTGAAGAGTTTTTGCTTATCCCGATCTTTTGTCTTACCTATATCAGTCTAACCACAAGGTCGACTGGGTCCCGGGTTTAATAACCATGAGAGTAGTTAACATATATGCATAATATTCTACACACCTAACTAGTGAGAGAGACATTAACCTATGGCAACTGATCCTCCCACAACAATTACCTTCGAATGTCATCCAGTCACCTTGGAGTGTCATCTAATCACTGATATGTACTTTATGATAACATGCTTATTGTGTGTGTGTGTGTGTCAAGATAAATCGTCTTGTAAAATATTAATATCTAAGACGTATATTAAATATTATTCACTCACTGAGTTAGTTAAACTTCCCTCTTATTTTTAATATTACTTCAGGTTGTTATTTTCTGTTACCAGTGAACTTTGTTAAATGTTTTTACTTTTTTAGTTTTGGTCAGTATTTCTTATTTAATTCGTGAGACTTTTCTTATAGTTTTTACTCGATATTTTAAATGCTCTACTATTACCTTGTTTGAATTAAGTTTGGATTTTAATAATATAATGAGTATTATGAATTATTATTTTTGTTTTAATTATTGATGAGAATTTTTAAACTATCATTTGGTTTTATTAGTTTTGAATAATATAATATTTTAAAAAATTATAAAATGTTGTGTGTTTTTTAATAATTTGTTCTATTGATATATTTTTTTTGAGACTTAATGTAAGTGAAGTATCTTTGCAACACCCTTTTTGCATTGCTAGTCATTGTTAGTCATGAACCTAATATTCGAGTTGTGATAATAACGGTCTAATGAAAGTTTCTGTGAAAATTAGAAAGATGTGGAGCGTGTACGTGCTTGGAATAGGGGTGAGGATCATACCTTCCTAAATGAGAGAAGTGGTTGCTGACCCTGGATGTCCATGTGGTCCTCCCTGCATGGTTCGTGAGAGCACTTGATTTCTGAAGGAAATATTTCAATTTTCTCACAGTCATACACCCGAAGCGTTTTCAACCTCGGCCATTCTGATGTATGTATTCCTGGATAGAATCTCTTTAGTTCTGGTAATTCCCGAAGCTGCAGAAAGGTAACTTTAGGAAACACAAACTCAGGACCTTCTTCTAGTCCTTCATCCTTCGCAACAATTTCCTCCACTCCACAGGTATCTATCCGAAGCAATTCAAGTTGTAGAAGGTTTTGGGCTATAGAGGCAGGGAAGAGACTTCTTAGACCAAGACATCCCTGGACATGCACGGTACATAGGTTATGGAAGGAAACAATTCCTTGTGGATCCCTATTCCAAACATGCTTCAGGTGTGGAAGATTCGTTAGACGCACAACTCTCAATTGAGAGGCTGTAACAGCAAGTCTTTGTTCCACATTTATGAGCGCTTGGAGATCAAAAATCTCTTCTACTGAATCACAATCATTTATAACCAGATTCTCTAGATTATGGAATCTTCCCAGCATACTGGAAGGGAAAATATTCAGTAAATTCTTTCCATGCCCAACATGCAGTATCTTCAGTCTGCAAAAGGAATCAGGATGGAGTTCATTGTGCCATATCACCTTCAAATTATCCATTTCGAAACTTACAAATACCACCAAGTTAGGGAATGCAACCTGCAGTAACAATTCCATTCTGTTAATAGATTGCCAACGCCCATAACAAAATATCACCTTTGGGGTAAAACATAGAAACAAAATACACGTGTGAGGCAAGCTCACAAATTAAGCCTGCTTTTGAAATAAAATCACCTTGTCATCGAAGAGAGCTGATTTTGAGTTGTCAGGTTTGCTCATGGCAGGGACATCTGCACTTGATGGGATGGCAATAAATTCCTTCAGTTCAGGGCATTTCCCTAACGTCAGTACTTTCAGGGAGTGGCATTCAAGCAAGTTACTGGTGCAGAATCTTGTGAGTTTTGGTAGACTAATGAGCGATAGGATGAGTAGTTTAGGGAATAGCATCTTGCTCATCATTTTACCTTCTCCGATTCCTTCTGGAACAACTATTTCTTCCATGGACTTGCAATTACATATTTCAAGACTTTTGAGTTGAGCAAGACTTTCGACCATAGAAGATGTCAATAAATAGTTTAAATTGCTACAACTCTGCACAGCAATGCTTGCTAAGTTTTTAACACAGGGAGGCTGCACAGCATGTTGGTCATGCCATATCTTTTCCACTTTGATGGAGGAGAGCATCAGGTCCTCCAAATTGGGGAATAAAATCTGCATGCACATATTTTGTTTTATTAAGTTCTTTTTATTTTTCAGCGAGAAAAAAAAAAAAACAAAATCAAAGCCTTCAATTTGTCTACTCCTGAGAATGGGTTTTTGTTTTTTGAGGTTAAAAGGACAAATAATAGCTTGTTAAAAGAAAGCAAACCAGACCTTTGTATTGAAAAGTGACATGGAAGTCCCAAGCTCATTCCCCGCAACAATTTCTTTTGACCTCACATCACTTGCTAATAGCTTCTGCCTTCTATTAGAGTGAAAGCTTGTGAACTGAGGCAGACATTGCAGTGTCAGTCTACGTAATTGAGTGAACTCTATCGGTTCACCGTCAGCAGTATCATTCTCACTTTCCTCAGCAACAACCTCTTCCATGATCTTGCAATCAATTATTGTGATTTCTTCAAGTCGCACAACTCTTCTTGCAATGGAGACTGAAAATAAATTCTTCAACCTATGACAACTTTCTACCTTCAAAATTCTCAAGTTTCCAAGCAACTCTGCCATAAGTTGGCCATGGCAGATCTTCTCCAAGTTATCCAAATTTTCAAGAAACAGTGAGTCCAAGTTCAGAAAAGCAGTTCGAGGACCCATCCTCATCGAGTTGATGATATATTGAACTCCAGGACAATTTTGGACGTGAAGATCCTTCAGCTGACAGAAACCTTCCTCATCCAAGTCATTGAGGATACTCTTAACACCATTCAGTTCTTGCAAATGAAGTTCTTCAGTGATCTTCAGCAGCGTGTTCACCCGCTCCTCCAACTGAATAACTGTATTGAGCTTGAGTTTCAAAGTTCTTGAGGTTGCATACTTAACAGACCAGTCCCACCCATCTCCAATAAATATTCTGAACCTTTCCAACTTTTGAAAGCACAAAAACAAGTCCTTGGGCATATGATCTGCATCTGTAATTTGCATGTCTAAGGTAATTAAGTTTGCCAGAAGCTTCAATTCTGACAGGCAAGCACTGTTTCTTTCACTGCTTGGTCCTTCAGCCTCCCATTTCAGAAAGCTGTTTCCCATATATAATTCTTCTAGCCGGGTCAAGGAAGAAAGGACATTTGGTGATATTACTTCAAGCCTTTCACAATTGCTCAAATCTAGAAGTAGCAGACGAGTCAATTTTCCTATTTCTCTTGGCAAACAAACAATATCAGAACCCATTAAGCTGAGAACTTTCAACTTCTTTAGCTCTCCAACTATAGATATATCTTCCAAAACACAAAAATCCAAACACAGCGTTTGAAGGTTCTCAAGAAATTGAAGTGACGAAGGCAGTGGTGAAAGATTAACTCCTGTCAGATCCAAGACTTTAAGCTCCTTCATTTCTCTGAAAATTTTTTCTGGTATTTGCAGTGAGGGATCCGTGCTCAGCAGTAGAAACGAATTGAGATTTGGACATTCTAATATCGCAGGAAGATCAGGAATTTTCCGGAAAGGCAAAGAGATTGCAGTGTACTGTTGAAGCACATCATTGGTTGGCCATTCTTTGAATTCATCTGCCACGGTAAGCACATGGTGGTCCCTTAATGCAACAGAGATGGCAAAACTTTGAACAACATCATGCATTTTCACGCTTCCATCATTGTCACCTTCTAGCAACAAACAAGAGGCTTTAAGTTCATCCACCAATGTATGCAGTCTGTTTCTTGCTTCTTCCGATGTGGAACGTCCCTTGAACAAATCCAAGCCTATAGCATACTTTAACAAGTCTGAGATTAAAGCATCATAAGTTAAGATTTGCCCACAAAGCAAGAACAATGACTTGATTTCATCATCTCTCAAAGCTTTGTAACTCAGTTCCAGACACGAGTAAGCTGTTTTGTCAATATCATCTTTATCAAACCTTGTTAGCTGTGTCAAGGCTTCCTTCCAAGCATATAAATCTTCGTTTTTCAGTGCCCTAGCAACTGTAGCAAGTAAAATCGGCAAACCGGCACATCTTTTGGCTACTTCAGCAGCAACAAGTTGTACACTAGGATTTTTAACAGTAACCCCCACCATCTTTTCGAAAAAATTCCATGCTTCTCTTACAGGCAAAATTTGAATCTGGAAATTTCTGTTTGCGCCCATCTCCCGAGACAGTATATTTTTATTTCTTGAAGTCATGAGTATCTTGCATCCTTCATGATCGCTCCCTGAAGGGATTCCGACATCCTCCAATTTAAGTTCTTTCCAAATATCATCAAGAATTACAAGTACTGTAGTCACTTTCTTCAATCCCCTGCATAGTTGACTTGCCCTTCCTTTATCAGTCTCTGCATCCAATTTGAGTCCCAGCCCATCTGCTATTTCACCTTGAATTCTTCTGATGTCTGGAGTAGGTGACACAAGTGCCAGAACCACCTTATCGAACAGCCTGCCCTCCTTGACTTGTTCAGCAACCTTGTTCACAAGTGTGGTCTTCCCCACACCACCCATCCCATATACCCCAACCATGTTCACGTCACCATCCTTCAATGCATCCACAATATCATTTAATACAGAATTTCTTGATTCAAAGGCCTCATAATCCTTGAAAGGCCCTATACCCGATGGAGCAGCACGGTAAGAAACTCTATCAAATTTCCCTTTTTCCTGGAGATCAACAACAACCGTCAACTCCTCCTTCGCTGCTTTACCCAACCGATAACGTATCTTTAGATCAGGACACAAACCCATGAAGCACTTCTTACTTGATTCATCTCCAACAACACCGCATCCCCCTTCAATGACCCCATCAACACTTCCCAGCCAGTTCTCAACGTCAACTTCAATCTCTTCCCCTTTACTTATAGCCTCCTCTATAGAATGAATCACCCTTGTTTTTGCATATGTCAACTTCTCAACTTCATTTTTTAAGTTCTGAATATTGGTATTGCAATCAATTACATAACCAATCTGTCTCTTAATGGGAACAACTAACAGCTCAGCAACTTTGGCTACAATAGAAATCACAATTTCCATGTCCAATGAAACTTAACTCTTCTTCTTGTCTGGAATCAAGCAATCAAGGAACTGCAATGAACAAATTAAATCAAAAGCAAACTTTTCAAATCTTCTGGAACTAAATCAGAGATGAACAGCAAAAGGATTTCTTTGTTGCAAGTCAACTAACATTAATAAAGCAAAAACAACACAAATAATAAACAAGCAGCAAAGCAGAGGCTTTTCAAAAGCATAAAGTAACAAAGAAAGAAAGCAATCAAGATGAAAAGCAAATTAACATCAAAGGGTCTCTGGAATCAAGTGATAAAAATAGAAAAAAGGAAAAGTCCTTAAGCATGCATACCTCTTGGTTTCAGCTAATCAATAGAGCAGCGACTTCAGACCAGTGAGCAGAGGTGCAAATATTACTGCAGATTATAAACAGCTGAGGTTTAATAAAGCAAAAACAACACAAATAATAAACAAGCAGCAAAGCAGAGGCTTTTCAAAAGCATAAAGTAACAAAGAAAGAAAGTAATCAAGATGAATAGCAAATTAACATCAAAGGGTCTCTGGAATCAAGTGATAAAAATAGAAAAAAGAAAAAGTCCTGAAGCAAGCATACCTCTTGGTTTCAGCTAATTAACAGAGCAGTGAGTGAGCATAAATGCAAATATTACGGCAGATTATAAACAACTGAGGTTTATCAGCAGTGGGAAAGCAAGGGAATGGATGAGAGCAACAGTGGATGGCTTAATGATTATTCTCTGTATAGTTGAAAGAGCGCATCTTTCCTTCATAAAAAGATAAAAAAGAAGAAGAACAACTTGATTTCCTACAGAATCTAGGGGCCCACTTTGGAGAACTAACCAATTGAACTCTGCCAAATCAGCAAGTGCACAACATCCATAAACAGTGAGGAATTGGCTTGCTACATTGCTACAGAAACTAGGGGCACACTTTGGAGAACTAACCAATTGAACTCTGCCAAGTCCTTGATTATGGAGAAAACTGAAATCTTTGATCGTTTTTGAAAAATCTGTATTTTATAAAAAAAAGAAATATTAATTAAATATAAAAAAATATCCCAACTAATTAAATTGAAAATATTAATCTAAATAGATGAAAAAAATAAGAAAGCAAAAAGGAAAATTGAAAAAAAAATCTGAAATAGTACTTAATTTAAATCTAAAAATGAAAATAGCTAGCAAGCTAATTATTTTTGAATAATAAAGCTCTTTCAATCCAGATAAAAAAAAATTATATCTTTTTTATTATACTGAATGTGGAATTTTTCAAGATTTAGAAAATCTAAATAAAAATAATTGTAGAAAGTGTCTCCCTTCAAATAGTATTTGGAAGACCAAAATAATTGCAGCATAGACAGGTGGGTCTCTTTTTGAATCATATGTAATTGTTATCTAAAATTTTGTCCAATGAGATCTTGTAATGGAAATGGATTATAGCAGAGAAAACCTTCCCTAGCTTTGTCACAGTGATAATATGTCGGTGTCTTCCTGAATAGAATTTCTTGAGCTCTGGTAATGCCCAAAGTAGAAGGTATGAATAGTGACTTATCTAAACTCTAAATCCCTTCATGGATGTCCTCACTTGTCTGTACCGAGTTCATGTTTTCACAGGGAAACAAACTGAAGTCCTCAGCTTCCCCAATTCACTTGGCAGTTGGAATTTCTTCAGCCCTCCAATTATAGCAGTGTCTTCCAGAACACAATATTGTTTTAGCTGAATACTCCATTCAAGCAAAAAAAAAAACAGAAATGGAGATGCAGGGGATCGAACCCTTTGTATCTTAAATGGAAGCTTCATGATTTTTATACCAATTTGCATTTATAATTTTCAATCCTTTGTATCTATTTTTATTAAAGGTTTCAGGTGATATTTTTCATGATCAATTTACATTAAGTAAAGTATATAGGTAGGAAAAAAAAACAAAATATTTTACATCTATCGAACAAGTTTAGTTTAATCAAGGTAATCTTAAAAAAGAAAAAAAAACTCCACAAATTATTTTTGATTTGTGTTAGAAAAAGTTATAAATATGTATATTTCTTATATATAAATATAAATCGAGTTAATTACAACTTAGTCTTTGTAGTTTATCACAATAAATTAATTAGACCTTATAGTATAGCATGAGAAATTATTAAATAGCCCTTCGATCGATTTTGACCACGCCTAATTTAGTAGTGTTTTATTCAAAAAATGGTTTTCTATGCTCATCATTTCTTTTTATTCTATCTGCCTTTTTTTAATTCTTAAAATAAAAAACTCAAAATAAATTGGAAAAGAAAGTGAGATGGACGAGAAGAATCAAGTTATAAATTTATTTAAGAACATAAGGATTAAATATATAGTTTTTGAAACTAAGATGACTGGTTAGTTAGTTTTACAAAACTGGATTGACTAAAATATAATTAACCCTTTATAAGTTATGGTATGGCCTTCACCTTCATACTCGAATAAGTCGATTATTTTTACTCATTTCCACATTTATCTTCATAAAAGCAAAGGTCCCTCCACATCTATTTTCATTCAGATAAACGAAGGCGAAGCTGCATAAAAACGAATGCAGTTATCATCCTTAATCAAACCCTTGTATTGGTGTGGAAGCTGCATGTATACTGACTGATCCATTCTACAAGAGTTGAACTTCTCTGTCCACGAAAAAGCACATAGCCATTAAGGCAATGCACGGAGATTTTGAAAAGATTTATATGATCACGGCTACAGTAATGCAAAAGGCAAGGTACAAATCAAGTGAGTTTTCTCACAGGCATTGAGTGTATGTGTTGCATGCTCTGGAGTCTGATGGCCATTAACGCTCTCTAGTGATATGTGTTGCATGTTTTTCACGACTTGGCATGCTGGATGCAAGAAACTATGCCCTCTTCATTTTCATGTAAAATTTTCGAATGCTGTTCTTACTAAATGAGATGTAGATCTGTAGTTACACCAAATTACCTCAAACATGTTGTGAAAGAACCCCTTGCCATACTTGTTTTCCTTATACCACCTGAGAATCTTCGAGGGGCGATCTCCGGAAAAAGGATTTACATATGCTCTCTGGACGCTTTGCTTCACTGCTCATCCCACTGATGCTTGCTTTAAGTGCTGCAGCACTAACCCTTGCTTCATTTAGCTTCCTTTGCCAGCTTATGTAGTCTTCCCACTTGAAGGTCTGTGATTCCAGCAAAAAGCAACGACCACAAGTTTCAGGATTACAGTATTAACCTAGTAAATGAGATTCCAATACTGAGAACACCAGTTAATCCAAAAAAATTGTACACGCATGGAGAGATAGAAGGTGGCTATGGCCTATGGTTGTCTATAAATACCACAAGGGAATTTAAACAACATAATCAACTGGTTGGAGTCATCATATTTAGAGTTGAACAGAAGCACATTAAAATCTAGAGATTTTAGGGGAGATTACTTAAAAAATTAGTGCAGTTCTCTGAAGTGGTGGAAATCGCAGACAGATTCAAACCCAACCTCCCCCCAATATCTATTAAAGTAATAGCCAAGGTTCTTGTAATTTTCAACACCCTTACTTAATTTTAGCACTTCTAAACCCCCCAGCCCTTAATTTCTCCCAATGCTCCCTATCCCTCTTTTAAATATCGAAGCACAATAACAAACCATAACACCAGCCAAAAAAATCAATAAATCTTCTGATTTCAGAAGTTTCTATGTTAATTGCTACCCTTATGAAAAACTCATGGTTGGACAAAACATTAGGAAGCTTGAAGAGGAGAAAGTGCAACTTCCATAGAAATTTTCTGAATTACGTGGTATTCCATATACCAAGCCGGGAAATTGATATCTGTATTTGTTTTCATGGCTTGACACGGTCAACTTTTCCCTATTTTGCCCACAGTGGCGGAGCTAGAAATTTTTAAATAAGGTAGCAAATTACTAACAAATATTTGATATTATATGCTATATATATATATATATGTTATATATAGAAATTAATTTAAAATACATGTACTAACTCAAGTCAAGTAAAATTAATTTAAGAATACTTTTAAAATGAAAAAAACTTATGTTATAATTGTTTTCTTCGACATTTTATATTTTAAAACTGCTTCATAATAATTTTATTTTTAATTTCATTAAAAATATATTTCTCAATATATACTACAAACTTTCATATTTTAAAAGTTGTTGACAACAATTCTATGTTGACATATGGTACATAACATTTAAAATCATAGCTTAAAAGAATTGTCACAAATTGATGTTGTTCTTGCTGACTTGTTGTTTTGTACAAGTAGATTAAATATAAATATTAAATATATTTTTTTAATTTATCTATTATATCCCTAATTTTTTTGGTTGTCTTGTACTTCATTTTTAATCATTAGTAAATTCATTATTATCATTTTTCATATGAAATTCATAACAAAACTTATCAATTCATCGAAATTCATTTCAATTCATATCTATTAGCTTATAATATTACCCATACACATATTAATTCAACAAACCCATAAATTATTATAAACCCTAACATTTTTAATAACTAATTTTTGGAGATGTAGACCCAGTATTTTTGGAGCTTCCATATTTGGTTGACCTATTAAAAATTTTTTTGTTAAAAATTAATTTTTGGTATGTTTTGGATCGTTTTGATGCGCTGATCTCAAAAATAATTTTTTAAAAATAAAAATAAAATCATTTTAATGCATTTCAGTACAAAAAACACTTTGAAAAATAATCACAACCACACTCCTATACAAGTAAAGTCTCTAATAGCACAAGTATAAAAAATATAACTGCTGGGAAGCCAACTATTTTTTCAAACCCATCAGCTGCCTCATATTATATATATATATATATACACACCATGCATAGAATTCTCTATATTAAAAACGGACAAGAGAAAGGAATCGGGGGGGGGGGGGGGGGGGGGGGGGCGGGGGGCAATTGCCCCCTCTTGCCCCTACGTGGCTCCGCCACTGTTTGCCCATCAGGTAAAGCTGCTGCAATGGAGTCAAAAAGTTACAAAAAAGGCTTCTCCTATGATGTTAATTACCGGCCAAATTCTGCCTCATCCTATATCCGAGAGAAATGGAAAAAACCACATTTAAAAGAGCATCGACATCCAGCCTAAACATATATGAAATGAAAACAACTAAACTATATGAAAGAGTACACGTAAATGAACTAGACCTCATTTGTTGTAGTGTTTGTGAGACAAAGGTTGGCATGGTACCCAAAAATAGAGAAACTATGGCAAGAAACACCATCAGAAGTAATTGAGTACTGTTGTATGAGCTCAACAGCCACTGTGAACACCAGAAAACCATTAATGAGAGCGACAAATGTCACAACCTGATTCCCGGATCCATGACCGGTATATAGGCAAGGTTCCCTCCAAGGTTCTATACCTATACGAACCCAAACTTACATACAATCTTATCCTTTAAACAACTCAATAAGAATTCAACGCAGCATTAACAACAAACTAACTTCATAATATAATTTCATTGTCTTAATACAAGAGTTAATATAATTTCATAGTTTTGGAGCACTAACTAGACATAAAAGGAAGGTACAAATTACAACAAAAAAGCAGGTTCGAAAGGTTCAATAAAAGTAACCCGCTATCAAGCTATAAGCCTGAAAAGATAAATAATAAGAGGGTGAGTTCAATAACTCAGTGAGTAGATAACGTTCAATATACACACACGAGGTAATACAACAATGAGAATTATATATACAAGTATGACTCTGGGTTCTTATAGGAAGGTTTATCAAATAGGCCATAACAAGAATATCATAAGGTAAAGCTCGTTAGAAAATCAAAATGCAATGAGCATGAGGCTCCGTACTGTGGGATGATCAGTCCACACAGGTTGGTGACTCCCCCCACCAACTAGGGTTCAGATACGATGTGCACAAAGACTAACACTACCCTGTTAGCATGAGTATTCTGACTGACATACCATAGGTTCATAATCATAATCAAACAAACATATTCGTATCTCAAAGCTCAACTCATGATATCAATCAAATGAGGAGCTATCAATTCAGAAGTCAATTCAAAATATATACTGGTTCATATATCAAGAATTCAGATTTAATAATTGATCATGCTTTATCATAACAAGGATAATAATCAACATATATATTATCAATAAGCATGATCCAATTCATATTAACAAATCAAATATTTATAATACTTCTCATGCATATGGAAAATTATCCACTCACCTGACTCGAAAGCAAACAGAAGTCAAAGGCAAACATCGAAGAAAATCCTACTGACATCCCGCTGGTAGAATATCAGGATTATCTGAATACAAAGGAAACATATTCAAGAACGACTCAAAAGAATATTTAACCTATTTAATACACTTAACTAAAGGTGTATTCCGTAACCCTATATGTTTTTAAACTAACTAGTCAATTTTCCTAAAAACTCAAAAATTAACGGCTTTCCCGAAATCTAATCCATAATAAAAAAAAATAATAAGACTTGATAATAATTCACTAAATAACCATCATTTATTCATCAAACCAATCTGAAAAGGCTAATATTGCAGCTAGGGACCAATCTGGAATTTATCATATTTTTAGGGCCAAATTGTAATTTTCGTCTAATTGGAGGACCAAACTAAATATATCATAAATTCATGACTATAGTGGAATTATGTCCATAATTCACCCTCGTTTCTGTCCAGAACCTCTATTTATGCTCCAAGGACCATTCTCGAATTTTTCAAATTTTTAGGGTCAAATTGTAATTTTTATCAAATGGAGGACCAAACTAAAATTTGTCATAAATCCATGAATATAATGAAATTCTGACCATAATTAATCCTCAATTCTGTCCAGAATATCTCATTATGCTCCAGGGATCATTCTGGAATTTTACCAAATTTTTAGGGTCAAATGGTAATTTTTGTCAAATTGGAGGACCAAATTGAAAGTGTTTAAAATTCATAAATATACTTTAATTCTGCCCATAATTCATATTTTATTCTGTTCAGAATCTCGGAATATGCTCCAGGGACCAATTTGTAATTGTCCAAAGTTTGGGGACTAAACTGTAATTTCGCAAATTGAGGGACCAAATTGAATTTTCGTCATCTTCAACCTCCAACCCAGAATTTAAAAAGAAAATCTACTGTTCTTTCCAAATTTCTAACTCAAAATTTACCATTTACACAATTCATAACTCAAAATCATCAAAATCTTTCATAATCAACTAAATAATCAATTACCCACGACAATCAAACCCTAACATTCAAATTAATTCATCAATCAAACCCAAAACATAATCTTCAAAACCCTAACATTCATCAAAACCAAAATTTAAAGTTCAAATAACATATTATACACATTAAAGCATAAATCTTACACTTTTAACTTATTTTCTTCAATTCCTTTCTATTTCCCTTCTAATTTCCCTCTTTTTCTCTTCTTCTTCTTCCCCTTTTCTTCTCTTCTCCCGTCAGTTTTTCATTCAAACTAATTCTATTTATATTTATCATCTCCTTATTCAATTACTACAATACCCCTCTTTTAATCACACTTACTCTTTAAACCTTCAAGGGCTTTATTGATTTTTCCTACTCTTAAATTCAAAACATTACAACAAAAGTATAGCAGCAAAGGAAATAAGGAATTCATGACACAACCTGTGCAACATGTGGAGCTAAACTACGGAATGAATTTTCAACGCCATAATAAACTGTTAAAAACAAAAAGAAATGCCACAATTACACTCGTAAGAAATGAACCATAAATTAGACCTAACTGCAACTTGATATTTTTTTTCTGATTGTCAGTAAATTTAAACAAGAGTTTGAGGTTTCAACATCATTTCATGAAATTCATTAATAAAAATTCACAAAAATTAAAGCAACATACATTTCTACGGAGATGCTGGCAAAAGAACCTGGAAGTGCACCTGTGTCTGTTACAGATTCTAGCGAAGAAACAAAGAAACCAGTGACCACTAACCAGTTGCGGGAAACCTCTAAAATTAAGTTTGACGATTTGAGTTGTTAAAAAAAATTAAGAGCAAGTTCAATCGTCGCAAACAGATACCACAAGTTAACGAACAGATATTATAGATTCTCCACCTATCGGCCACAGCCTCAGGTCCACCAATGAAAGGTTTTATTTTTCTTAATTTTTTTCAGCTTCAGGAACACAACCTTTTGGTGGTGTTACCAAACAACCCCTAAATTTCAGTTTCATAAAATTCAGTGTTGCGTCGAATATTTGTATTTTCCAAATAATAGACCTTGCAGAGTATCCCTCTTCTTTTCACCGATGGAGACTGCAACTGCAAGGTCAAAGTCTAAGCCAAATTCAAAGATTCTCTTCTAAGATGTATTTGTAAATATAATAGGTTCACAATGTAAAGAATTGAAAATCATATTGAATCAATTTAAAGATGTTTTTGTTTTTTGTTTTTTTATTTCGTCTGCAGGGTCAATAATGGGATTGGGGCATGTGATTTCTTGGCAGGGGATGGAACAAGAGATTAATGATACAGAAACTTAGCTGGCTGAAGCCTCCACAAAATCGCAGTCAACTGAGAATAACAATATGGAAACTGAGAATCCTATTGAAGCATCGACTAAGTTACAATCTGAAATAAACAACAACGGAGATGGAAATCATGTGGATGCATTAACTAAAGGTCAATCATCCAGAAAAAGAACCCCCAAATCATTTTTCATTCCTTCTTCTGTATTTACAGCTTAGTTGATGTTATGCAATTGAAAATTTTGACTCTATGAGGCATCTGGTTTGAAATGTACTGTTCTTGCGAAATGAGTGTGGAGTAGTGTAGGACATGGGCAGCTGAAATCTTTTTCTTGAAAAACTGTAACAGACAGCTTATTTGTCTAGAGATTTGCTGTTTTTGTCTCAACAGCATTTCAAGTAAATCATATTTCGGAAAATTGTTTGTGAAAATGAAATCTCAGAATTACTAGTTCCACCAGGAAGCCGACAGATTTAAGCACGTGACATTGCTAACTCTATCTTCTGCTTCCCTTGGTTGTCTCTTAGCTTCTGGGAGAACTTTAATGTGTGTTTCTGGTTTTACTTTTCTACTCACCAGCTGGGCACTGAAATCTTCCATGTCTTCTCGAATAAGAGCCTTTTCTACTTCAATTTCACGATGTTTTCTTTTCAATGGTTCCTTGGTTACGTTAAGAATTCTGGTCTTGCTGCTAAGATCTACGTGCTGCTCATAAAATAAGTGGAGGTCTGTTACAGTTGGACTGTGACAGCTGGAATTATTGGTAATTAGAGGTTATTGTTAAGCAGTTACAGGTGTCGGCAGGTGTAGGAGCTCGTGTGGAAGTCGTTAGGAATCAGTTAAAAGTTAGTTTACTCTTAGAATAAACGTGTAATGCATGGGAAGGAATTATATAAGGTAGAGAAGTTTACGAAAGATAATAACAGAATCACTTTTTCCTATCTCTCTTTTCTTCCTCTTATGTTCCCTCTATCCTTTCCTTTTTTGTTAAGTCAAGCTTAACAATTGGTATCAGAGCTACGAATCCAGTGGCGGTGCGATTCATTGAGCAATGGTAGAAGGCAATAAATTCAAGGTAATGGATGAACACTGCAAAAAAGTTAGAAAATCAGCTGCAAATTCATCACCTAAAATGGCAGGAATCAATGGCAGACAATAAGGAGCGTTGGCTAGAGCAGGGTACGAGATTGAACATTAAGTTATTTGATTTACTTATTAAATTTATAATTGGTCTTTGCATATAAATCAAGTGCAAATTTTTTAAACTTGCATTAAAATGGATTGGAATCGCCAGTCTAAAATTATAAAAATAGTCAGGAATCAATGGCAGTCAATAAGGAGCGTTGGCTAGAGCAGGGTACAAGATTGAACAACACACATGCATGATTGAAGATGATGGAAAATAGCTCAACCAACCATTCTTTGGTTGAGATATTTAGACTTAAGACTATTTTACTACATTGGGTTTGATTTATCTTCATGTTAATACATTTTATTTAGTGAGTTACTAGTTATTTGATTTGTGCTTTGCTGCGGGTTGGATAATATTTTTTTTAATAAAATATACAAGTTTTTTGACATCGAGTAAGAAATAAATCAAAAGACTTATGCATACATTTAATTAAATACTTCGAGAATCATTTGTGCCAATAAATACAAAAAAACAAAGTGTTCATGTATCTATTTAACTTGTCTCGTTGTAGGTCAACTAATTTTTTTTCTAACGCAAAACAATTAATGTGTAGGTGTTATTAACGTGTTTTTTGATATCGAGTAAGAAATATAACCATGAATCAAGAAATCGATACTTACATATAATAAACTGTAGTAAATATCATGTGTTAATAAAAACATGCAAGATGTCAAGCTAATTATTAACATAGCAGAAGAATGAAACAATGCTACAATTGCTGAAATGAAACACATTTTCCTTAATCTTTGTATAATAGTTTTTTAAAAAAAAATATAAAGAAAAAAAATTACAAAAGAATAAAGATTTAAAAAAAATAGTATGAATAAAACAAGTATAAAGTGATAAATATTCAAAATGTAAAAAATAAAAAAACAATATTTAAAATAAATTAAAGAAAAAAAAAAGAAAAACTAAAAAAAATGAAGATAAAAAAAATAGTAATAAATAGACCAAATGTAAAATGATAAAAATAGTAATACTTGTTTTATAAAAAGAACCTAAAATTACAATTTTACCGTGTAAAAAAAATTCACAAAATTTACAATTATAATATTTTTACCTGAAAACATCATTTCTTTATAGTAATTGTAAATCAATGTTTGGGTAGAGTTTGGCTATTTATATGTATTGTACTTTACATTACATACAGTTTTGACGATGAGTAGTGAAGATCATTGATTTCTCCTCCTCCCTCTCCTCTTCTCCTGCTCCTCTCATCTTCTTTTCCCTCCGTTCTTCCTTTCTCTCCTTTTCTTTCTTCAAATCTTC
This sequence comes from Populus nigra, assembly GCF_951802175.1. Lineage (NCBI taxonomy): Eukaryota > Viridiplantae > Streptophyta > Magnoliopsida > Malpighiales > Salicaceae > Populus > Populus nigra. Next base: position 21,231,059 of record NC_084856.1, read on the forward strand.
TTGCCCCGTATCATCCTTGGTTCAGTAGCCCCATCAATTTGCATTTGCCTTTTGTTCTCTCAGAAGATCTACCGCACCTGGTAAATCATTTGTGACAATTTCTTCAATCTTGGGACAGCCTTATACTTCCAACTCTAGGAGCTGCACAGGGATCGAACCCTTCGGTGGAGCAAGCATGTATCTCAAGCTTTTACGATGATGAACTTCCAGCAATTTGAGCTTTCTGAAATAGTTACATACAAGCAAAATTAGATACCTAGTTACTTATCTCATGGTTTACAGAAATTGGAATGATTGATCGGTACTTACCGTTTGTGTAGACAACTGTTGTATTGTGGTGTTAAGATTTCCAACCCAGAATCCTTTCTTGTCTTCTTCAGTCAATTTAACTCTCCGCAGCTTGGGAGTGCTCAGTGCTCCGTTGGAGAAAAACTTCATCTCAGGACATTGGCTGACAGCTACTTCTACCAGAGATGGGAAATCAAAGCTGTGTTTTTCGGAGCAAAAGCTAGTTAGGCTTGGTAAAAGATGAAGCTCTAATATTTCTAATTTTCTGAAGACAATTTCATCTTTTATTCCCTCTCCCTCGTTTGCTACTATTTCTGTAACCATACTGCAGTCCCTTATACTCATTGTTGTGAGTTGCGCCAGACTTTTTGCTGTTGTGGATGTCACCAATTTTACTAATCTTTCGCAATCCCACACATGCAAACTTGTTAGATTTTGGAAAGAAGCACGGGATGGAGCTAAATAAATCAAACTGCCGCAATTCTGTACCATTAGAGTTTCAAGAGTTTCAAGAGCTTCAAGAGCTTGGTCCAGTTGGGAATTGCTCTTCCATAAATGCTCTAGGCAAGGAAGAGAATCCAACTCTAAGTGTTGTATTGGTGAAAGAACTCTTGCACGCTTCTGATCCATACCAACAAGTCTAGACGGGAGCAACTCTTTGAACGTACCACGTCCCACAATAAGTTTTTCCATATTAGGGAACCTTGGAAGGAGATCAAATGGAAAAGTTGCATGTGCATCACGAAAGAAAATTAGCTCGAGAACTTTGAGTTTGTGAAAGAAGTCTTGAGGACACAGGCCTTTCAATAATGCCGATGCATCCTTGCTTTCCAAATATAATTCCTCCAAGTCGGGGATGATCTGAAAACCAATCAAAAGAAAGCATGCTTGACTTGACGTTTTCTTAACAAGTTTATTGGCTGTGCATAGAAAGATAAACCGAACACTAGACCTAGGTATATAAGAAAAAGTTGACGTGGTTGTCATGACCCTCCTCTCTTCAAATAATAATTTTAGTTTTTTATCTTAAGTTTTTGAATTCAAGAAAGGTAAAGATAGCAAATATATGATTTCCTTTCATGTTATTTTCGATCATGGTTTGTTTATGAAATGATAAAAAAGAGATTAGAGTTTATAAAAATTTGAAGTTTATATTGATAAGGTTGATTCATGATTATTATGGGTTTAAAGTTAAGTAATTGATTTTAAATATGTTATTAGAAATAAGAATTTGTGAATTGATTTATTTAACTAATTTGTTATGGGTTAAGAAATTTGTTTAACTTTGCTGGAAAATGTGGAAAAAATGGTCTTGAGGTTGAAGATGATAACATTTTATTTTGGTCCTTGATTTATAGAAATTACAGTTTAGTCCCTAAACTTTGGAAACTTATACTGACCTCTAAAATGTATTTTGAAATTCTAGATAGTATTCTCATGATTTTCAGTTTAGTCCCTTCATTTTGGAGATTTACAATTTAGTCCGTGAACTTTGAAAAATTTACAATTTGGTCCCTGGAACATAAATTAAAATTTTGGAAAGAGTTGAGGATGGATTATGAGTGAAATTTCAGTGTGGTTATGTATTTCTAACAATTACAATTTGGACATTCAATTCTGTTAAAATTACATTTTGGTCCTTTTTGAAAAAATTTCGTTTTCGTCCCTAAACTTAGGAGACTAAACCTAGTTTCTTTTATGCATTGGAATCTTTTATTTGTGTTTTTTTTGTTGTTTTTTAGTATATTTTGTATATTTGTTGTAGGTACTTCTAACGATCCTCAATAGGATTTTCAAGTCTTTCATTTAATATTCCTTTTAGTTATATATTTTACAGGTGAGTTAAATAATCTTTAATATGCTTATAATATAAATAAATATGTATATTGATTATATAATGAGTATGATATATATGTTGCTTTATTTTCCGAGTACTTTTCTATTCTTGAATTTGCACTCGCATTCTGTTGAATTAAATTCTAATCGATATAATATACATTGTTTTGATAATTAAACGAATATATATATATATTATGCCTTGATATAGAACTTGTTAATAACTACATGCTAATGAAGAGTAGTTAGCATATGTGCACATAATATTCTGTATACCTAACCGGTGAGAGAGGCACCAGCCTGTAGTGACTCATCCTCTCACAGTGGTCACCTTCGGGTATCATATGATCAACTTTGAATGTCATCTGATCTCTGACATGTATTCCACTACTTTATGATAATATACTTTGCATGTATATCTATATCAAGATAAATCGTTTTGCAAACTATTAATATCTAAGATGTCTATTAAATATTATTTCCTCACTGAGTTGGTTGAACCTATCCTTATTTTTAATATTATTTCAGGTTAATTTCTATTAGCAAGTGAACTTAATTTGTTGAGTGTTCCTGCTTCTTCAGTTTTTGTTGATATTTCGTGCTTGTTTCACAAGGTTTTCTTTTTAGTTTTAATTCGATGTCTTAAATGCTGCACTATTACCCTATTTTAATTAAAGTTGGATTTTGACAGTACAAGGAGTACTATGGATTTTTTGTTTTTGTTTTAATTATTGATGAGAAATTTTGAGCTATCATTTAGTTTTATTAGTTTTAAATAATATAATATTTTATAACATTATGAAATGTTGCATGTTTTTAAATAATTTGTTCTTTTAATATGTTCTTTTTGAGATTTAATATAGATGGGATATCCTTACGACACCGTTCTTGTATTGCTGGTAATGAACCCAGAATTCACGTCATGTTAATAACGGTCTCATGAAAGTTTATGTGAAAATTAGAAAGACGTGGAGCGTGTACGTGCTTGGAATAGAGTTGAGGATCATACCTTCCTAAATGAGAGAATTGGTTGCTGATCCTGGATGTCATTGTGGTCCTCCCTGCATGGTTCGTGAGAGCACCTGATTTCTGAAGGAAATATTTCAATTTTCTCACAGTGATCCATCCGAAGCTTTTTCAACCTCGGCCATTGTGATGTATGTATTCCCGGATAGAATCTCTTTAGTTCTGGTAATTCCACAAGATGAAGATAGGTAACTTTACTTGCTACAGTGCCCTGGCAACTGTAGCAAGTAAAATCGGCAAACCTGCACATCTTTTGGCTACTTCAGCAGCAACAAGTTGTACACTAGGGTTTTTAACAGTAACCCCCGCCATCTTTTCGAAAAAATTCCATGCTTCTCTTACAGGCAAAACTTGAATCGGGAAATTTTTGTTTGCACCCATCTCGCGAGACAGTACATATTCATTTCTTGAAGACATGAGTATCTTGCATCCTTCATGATCGCTCCCTGAAGGGATTCCAACATCCTCCAATTTAATTTCTTTCCAAATATCATCAATCCCTCGCATAGTTGACTTGCCCTTCCTCTTTCAGTCTCTGCATCCAATCTGAGTCCTAGCCCATCAGCTATTTCACCTTGAATTCTTCTGATGTCTGGAGTCTCTGATACAACTGCCAGAACCACCTTATCGAACAGCCTACCCTCCTTGACTTGTTCAGCAACCTTCTTCACAAGTGTGGTCTTCCCCACACCAGGCATCCCATATACCCCAACCATGTTCACGCCACCATCCTTCAATGCATCCACAATAGCATTTAATACAGAATTTCTTGATTCAAAGGCCTCATAATCCTTGAAAGGCCCTATACCCGATGGAGCAGCACGGTAAGAAACTCTATCAAATTTCCCTTTATCCTGGAGATCAACAACAACCGTCAACTCCTCCTTCGCTGCTTTACCCAACCGATAACGTATCTTTAGATCAGGACACAAACCCATGAAGCACTTCTTACTTGATTCATCTCCAACAACACCACCTCCCCCTTCAATGACCCCATCAACACTTCCCAGCCAGTTCTCAACGTCAACTTCAATCTCTTCCCCTTTACTTCTAGCCTCCTCTATAGAATGAATCAACCTTGTTTTTGCATCTGTCAGCTTCTCAACTTCATTTTTTAAGTTCTGAATATTGGTATTGCAATCAATTACATAACCAATCTGTCTCTTAATGGGAACAACTAACAGCTCAGCAACTTCGGCTACAATAGAAATCACAATTTCCATGTCCAATGAAACTTAACTCTTCTTCTTGTCTAGAATCAAGCAATCAAGGAACTGCAATGAACAAATTAAATCAAAAGGAAACTTTTCAAATCTTCTGGAACTAAATCAGAAATGAACAGCAAAAGGATTTCTTTGTTGCAAGTCAATTAACATTAATAAAGCAAAAACAACACAAATAATAAACAAGCAGCAAAGCAGAGGCTTTTCAAAAGCATAAAGTAACAAAGAAAGAAAGAAAGCAATCAAGATGAACAGCAAATTAACATCAAAGGGTCTCTGGAATCAAGTGATAAAAGAAGAAAAATGGAAAAGTCTTTAAGCAAGCATACCTCTTGGTTTCAGCTAATCAACAGAGCAGTGATTTCAGACCAGTGAGCAGAAATGCAAATATTACTGCAGATTATAAAGGTTTATCAGCAGTGAGAAAGCAAGGGAATGGATGAGAGAAACAGTGGATGGCTTAATGATTATTCTCTGTATAGTTGAAAGAGCGCATCTTTCCTTCATAAAAAGAGGGGGAAAAAAAGAAAAAGAACAACTTGACTTACTACAGAATCTAGGGGGCCACTTTGGAGAACTAACCGATTGAACTCTGCCGAATCAGCAAGTGCACAACATCCATAAACAGTGAGGAACAACCTGGCTTGCTGCATTGCTACAGAAACTAGGGGCACACTTTGGAGAACTAACCAATTGAACTCTGCCAAGTCCTTGATTATGGAGAAAAATGAAATCTTTGATAGTTTTTGAAAAATCTGTATTTCATAATTTAAAAAAATTATTAATTAAATATAAAAAAATATACCAACTAATCTAAAAAAATAATACTACTTGATTATCAAAAAAAAATTAATCTAAAAAAATAAGAAAGCAACAAGAAAAATTGAAAAAAAAAACTGAAATACTACTTAATTTAAATCTAAAAATGAAAAAAGCTAGCAAGCTAATTAGTTTTTAATAATAAAGCTCTTTCAATCTAGTAATCAAAAAAAATTATATCTTTTTTATTATACTGAATGTGAGATTTTTCTTGACTGATCAGAACTGGAAAAAAGTAGCATTGGTGGATTATATTAAGTAGGGAGAGGCATGGATTGATTAGCAGACAAAAGATCTAAATAATACTGCTGTAGAACTTCATAGGTTGATTAGCTAACATTAATAAAGCAAAAACAACACAAATAATAAACAAGCAGCAAAGCAGAGGCTTTTCAAAAGCATAAAGTAACAAACAGGAAAGAAAGCAATCAAGATGAAAAGCAAATTAACATCAAAGGGTCTCTGGAATCAAGTGATAAAAATAGAAAAAAGGAAAAGTCTTTAAGCAAGCATACCTCTTGGTTTCAGCTAATCAACAAAGCAGTGACTTCAGACCAGTGAACAGAGGTGCAAATATTACTGCAGATTATAAACAGCTGAGGTTTATCAGCAGTGAGAAAGCAAGGGAATGGATGAGAGCAACAGTGGATGGCTTAATAATTATTCTCTGTATAGTTGAAAGAGTGCATCTTTCCTTCATAAAACGAGTGGGAAAAAAATCTGAAATAGTACTTAATTTAAATCTAAAAATGAAAACAGCTAGCAAGCTAATTATTTTTGAATAATAAAGCTCTTTCAATCCAGATAAAAAAAATTATATCTTTTTTATTATACTGAATGTGGAATTTTTCAAGATTTAGAAAATCTAAATAAAAATAATTGTAGAAAGTGTCTCCCTTCAAATAGTATTTGGAAGACCAAAATAATTGCAGCATAGACAGGTGGGTCTCTTTTTGAATCATATGTAATTGTTGTCTAAAATTTCGTCCAATGAGATCTTGTGATGGAAATGGATTATAGCAGAGAAAACAAAAAAGAGGAAAGGCTGTGTTCCCATGTATGTTCTGAATCAAATACCTCCAATTTTTCACAGGGATACATACTTTCTTTCAAATGTGTCGGTGGCTTCCTGAATAGAATTTCTTGAGCTCTGACTTATCTAAACTCTAAATCCCTTCATGGATGTCCTCACTTCTCTGTACAGAGTTCATGTTTTCACAGGGAAACAAACTGAAGTCCTCAGCTTCCCCAATTCACTTGGCAGTTGGAATTTCTTCAACCCTCCAATTATAGCAGTGTCTTCCAGAACACAATATTGTTTTAGCTGAATACTCCATTCAAGCAAAAAAAAAAAACAGAAATGGAGATGCAGGGGATCGAACCCTTTGTATCTTAAATGGAAGCTTCATGATTTTTATACCAATTTGCATTTATAATTTTCAATCCTTTGTATCTATTTTTATTAAAGGTTTCAGGTGATATTTTTCATGATCAATTTACATTAAGTAAAGCATATAGGCTATGAAAAAAAAAAAACAAAATATTTTACATTTATCGAACAAGTTTAGTTTAATCAAGGTAATCTTAAAAAAGAAAAAAAAACTCCACAAATTATTTTTTATTTGTGTTAGAAAAAGTTATAAATATGTAGATTTCTTATATATAAATATAAATCGAGTTAATTACAACTTAGTCTTTGTAGTTTATCACAATAAATTAATTAGACCTTATAGTATAGCATGAGAAATTATTAAATAGCCCTTCGATCGATGTTGACCACGCCTAATTTAGTAGTGTTTTATTCAAAAAATGGTTTTCTATGCTCATCATTTCTTTTTATTCTATCTGCCTTTTTTTAATTCTTAAAATAAAAAACTCAAAATAAATTGGAAAAGAAAGTGAGATGGACGAGAAGAATCAAGTTATAAATTTATTTAAGAACATAAGGATTAAATATATAGTTTCTGAAACTAAGATGAGTACTGATTAGTTAGTTTTACAAAACTGGATTGACTAAAATATAATTAACCCTTTATAAGTTATGGTATGGCCTTCACCTTCATACTCGAATAAGTCGATTATTTTTACTCATTTCCACATTTCTCTTCATAAAAGCAAAGGTCCCTCCATATCTATTTTCATTCAGATAAACGAAGGCGAACCTGCATAAAAACGAATGCAGTTATCATCCTTAATCAAACCCTTGTATGGGTGTGGAAGCTGCATCTATAATGTCTGATCTATTCTACAAGAGTTGATCTTCTCTGTCCACGAAAAATCACATAGCCTATAATAAATGCAATGCACGGAGATTTTGAAAAGATTTATATGATCACTGCTACAGTAATGCAAAAGGCAAGGTACAAATCAAGTTTTCTCACAGGCAATGAGTGTATGTGTTCTGATGGCCATTAAGGCTCTCTAGTGTTATGTGTTGCATGTATTTCACTACTTGGCACGCTGGATGCAAGAAACTATATATGCCCTCTTCATTTTCAAGTAAAATTTTCTAATGCTGTTCTTACTAAATGAGTTGTAGATCTATAGTTACACCAATCTGTCCATTACGAGTCACCAGATGCAACTGCGCAATGGAGCACTCCAACAATCCTTGGGTCAATAGCAATGAACAGTTTGATGTGGTGATCCAGACATTCCCACAGCGCTTGATCCCCTTTGAGGCCATGACCAACCATGTGCGAGTGGGAGAAACAATACAGCTGAGTTAACGCCTAATTGGAGATGTCTCAGGAAGGCTTTGATTTCGTTTGCGAAAATGATGGTCTCGTTGATAGCGGGAAAATGACCTCAAACATGTTGTGAAAGAACCCCTTGTCATACTTGTTTTCCTTGGCTACCACCTGAGAATCTTCGAGGGGCGATCTCCGGAAAAAGGATTTACATTTGCTCTCTGGACGCTTTCCTTCACTGCTCATCCCACTGATGCTTGCTTTAAGTGCTGCAGCGCTAACCCTTGCTTCATTTAGCTTCCTTTGCCAGCTTATGTAGTCTTCCCACTTGAAGGTCTGTAATTCCAGCAAAAAGCAATGACCACAAGTTTCAGGATTACAGTATTAACCTAGTAGATGAGATTCCAATACTGAGAGCACCGGTTAATCCAAAAAATTGTGCGCGCATGGAGAGATAGAGGGTGGCTATGGTTGTCTATAAATACCACAAGGGAATTTAAACAACATAATCAACTGGTTGGAGTCATCATATTTAGAGTTGAACAGAAGCTCATTAAAATCTAGAGATTATAGGAGAAATTACTTGGAAAATTAGTTTAAAAAACTCCCCCCAATATCTATTAAAGTAATAGCCAAGGTTCTTGCAATTTTCAACATCCTTACTTGATTTTAGCACTTCTAAACCCCCCAGCCCTTTCTCCCAATGCTACCTATCCCTCTTATAACACCAGCCAAAAAAATCAATAAATCTTCTGATTTCAGAAGTTTCTATGTTAATTGCTACCCTTATGGAAAACTCATGGTTGGACAAAACATTAGGAAGCTTGAAGAGGAGAAGTGCAACTTCCATAGAAATTTTCTGAATTATGTGGTATTCCATACACCAAGCCAAGAAATTTATATCTGTATTTGTTTTCATGGCTTGACACAGTTAACTTTTCCCTATTTTGCCCATCAGTTAAAGCTTCTGCAATGGAGTCAAAAAGTTACAAAAAAGGCTTCTCCTATGATGTCAATTACTGGCCAAATTCTGCCTCATCCTATATCCGAGAGAAATGGAAAAAAACACATTTAAAAGAGCATCGACATCCAGCCTAATCATATATGAAATGAAAACAACAAAACTATATGAAAGAGTACATGTAAATGAACTAGACCTCGTTTGTTGTAGTGTTTGTGAGACAAAGGTTGGCATGGTACCCAAAAAATCCAGCCAACAATAGAGAAACTATGACAAGAAACACCATCAGAAGTAATTGAGTGTTGTATGAGCTCAACAGCCACTGTGAACACCAGAAAACCATTAATGAAAGCAAGAAGAGTATAGCAGCAAATGAAATAAGGAATTCATGACACAACCTGTGCAACATGCGGAGCTAAACTACGGAATGAATTTCCAACGCCATAATAAACTGTTAAAAACAAAAAGAAATGCCACAATTACACTCGTAAGAAATGAACCATAAATTAGACCTAACTGCATCTTAATATTTTTTTTCTGATTGTCAGTAACTGCAAGTGACTGTACCTGTTAGAATATATACAACTCTTAATTCTTTCAATCGCCCAGCAATAATCAATGCAAGTGCAATTGCTCCATATATACATAGAAGGCAATGCCTGCAAAACCACAGCAAAGTATTCAATAGAAGCAAGACCAATAATAACAAGGAATAAATATAAAACCAAGAAGCAGATCAGATAGCCCCATGTAATGAATGCCAGATAACATTGCAACTAAATTATAAGAGAGAACAGTGCTCAAGCAGTGATCAAATTAGGTTTTCACCACAAAAAATCTAAGCAAGAGTTTGAAGTTTCAACATCATTTCATGAAATTCATTAATAAAAAATCACAAAAATTAAAGTAACATACATTTCTACAGGTATGCTGGCAAAAGAACCTGGAAGTGCACCTGTGTCTGTTACAGATTCTAGCGAAGAAACAAAGAAACCAGTGACCACTAACCAATTGCAGGAAACCTCTAAAATTAAGTTTGACGATTTGAGTTGTCAAAAAAAAATTAAGAACAAGTTCAATCGTCGCAAACAGATACCACAAGTTAACAAACAGATATTATAGATTCTCCACCTATCGGCTACAGCTTCAGGTCACCAATGAAAGGTTTTATTTTTCTTAATTTTTTTCAGTTTCAGGAACACAACTAAGATGGTATATTGATAGTTTCTCATTTCTGTTACTGTATTACAAACTTTTGGTGGTGTTACCAAACAACCCCTAAATTTCAGTTTCATAAAATTCAGTGTTGCATAGAATATTTGTATTTTCCAAATAATAGGCCTTGCAGAGTATCCCCCTTCTGTTCACTGATGGAGACTGCAAGGTGAAAGTCTAAGCAAAATTCAAAGATCAAAACTTTTTTCTTATGGACATCTATTAGATAACAGCTGTAAAAATCAGTTTGTGGTCTTTATCTTCCAAGAAAGCATCACCACCCACATTTGGATTATGAATATTGCATGCCAGTAATCCTATGGAACTCACCAAAAAAGAAAAGCCAAGAAGTATCGGGTATTTCTCTCCCCTATACAATTATTCTGCAATAACGAACAACTTTAGTCATATGGTCTATACAGAGAATGAGCAGTTATAAAGAGTCAAAAAACAATAACAGAGCCAAATAATAAACTAATAAGGTACAAACCATCCAACCACAATGATGGTCAAACCGGGCAACACACCGATTACATATGCTGCAGTGCTTGGACCTAGCTGGTCTGCATCAAAAGCATAATTCCTGTTCTTAATATTCTTAATAAATAAAAAGAAAAAACTTACAGGAATTCCAAAAAAAATCAAAGAACTCACTTTGGGATTTTACAAGTAGAACACTCTTTCTCTGTATATATGATATTGTCATAGGGATATGCCAAGAGATATTCTGAAACATTCCCAGCCTTGACAGTTCCAGGATCAGAAAAGCTAGTCAATAAAAAGAGTACAATTCCAATACCAACTGCCAGCAAGCTTGTGTATCTGCAAGAGCATAGAATATTCAATCAAGTTTAGAATGCAATCATGCTAAAGGGATTGTTCTGCAGCATAAGAGTAACAACCATGACTCTGTACATACTTGTGAACTTCACCTAAGTAATATCCAGGAATATAGCGAAAGGATGACTTCACAATATAATAATAAGTTGCTCCAATTATTGCCAAGTATATAACCTGAAATAAAACAAAATAAAATAAAAACATAAAAATCTAAGTGTAATCTAAACTCTTTCAGAACAAGTAATCTCAATATACATCAATTAGCACGATAAGGTACATTTTTCTTCAGTAGCATAAAAAACGAAAAATAAACAGAAAATCACCAATCTTTCAAAAACATTCACAATGTATAAACTGTAAACCATTCATGAAAAGATTCATTTCATATCGTTCCGCATTATTTCTCTTTCTCCAACCCGTTAGTTAAGACACTTAAAAACTATTGCGTGAATAAAAATCTTCCTAGTTTTTCTAATAGAAACATCAAATTTGGCATTGTTTTTTCTTCTCTCATTTCCATACTCCCCAGTTTTTCACCTGCTTTTGTTGCATCTCAATTCTCATCCACAAACATTATCATTCATATCTAGCACTCTTGAATCCACACACAACCTGATCATTCTTTAATGCTTAGTTTCCGTTTTTGTTATTAAATCAAAACACCTATTAAACTACTGTGCTAAAACAAGGAATTTATTCACTTCAACGCATGGAAAACATTGATGAAGAAATTTCTTCTAGACAAAAATAAAAACCACTAAATTAACTCAAAAAAAACACAATATAGAGAAGAAATAAAAAAATGTGGGTTTTGACAGAATTGCCTGCAAAACAGGATTAGGCCGATCACAGCAACAGCGTTCAATAGAGAGCACCAAACTCCTCGCCTTATCACCAAACACAAACCCAACAAACCTCCTGCAGCAAAATCAAAACCCAAAAATCAACAACGCAACGAATCAAGATCAAACAGAGAGAGAGTGTTTGCGTGAAGTGGGGTGTACAGGAAGTAATCGTAAGCGCCGAAAGTGATGAAGTGATGAAGGCGTTCAATTGGGGTGCCTTGGAAGATTGGCCATTGACCACAGAGGAAGGAGATTATGACTGTTAAAGTGACTAATCCGTGACATATTAGCAGCCAATTCAACGCCATTGTTGAGAGAGAGGAGAGATTTTCTTGGAGGATTTTTCAAGTTTCTTGAATGTTGACTTTTTCTAAATTTCAGAGAGCAGAGCAGATGGTGAAAACGCAGAGTTTTGGGTAAAAGAAGGAAAAAGTTAACCCTGAATAGTTAAAGAAGTAATCAATGATAGGATTACACTGAAATCTTTAAGTTGCAGATGTGGCAGTTTTTAACTGGCTTGAATTTATTGGGATCCCGTAATATCACATGATTATAAAATATAGAATTATTAGTTCAGGGTTTGATTTGATCCAGAGCTTGGATCAAAGATTTGTTGGGTGATTACCTTTCATAAATAAAAAAATTATTTTAATAAAAAAATAAATTAAATTAATTGAGTCACAATTAAATTTAGTTGAATAAATTAGATTTAGTGGGATAGAACTGATTTAATCAGATTAACCTTCAAACTAACTTGAAATAAAATTTAATTTTTTCATATTAATTTGAAATAAAACATAATTAAAGTTAGGCTTTGAATATATAGAATAATGCGTTGATCCGATAAGTTAGATCATATTTTAATAAGTACTAATTATTAAAATAAAAGTTATATAACTAATAAAATTCAACTAATTTTTTAGGATAATAATTTCATCCATACCCGATGAATATAAACCACAACATGGAGTCAGTCTTATCTATGAAATCCAGCACCATGCAAGTTACAGGAGATGACAAAGTTTGTGTAAAGAATTGTTGAAGGGATTGAATTTCCAGGAACCAACAGTGGCTGTATCCCAGCTGCAACAATTATACTATCGTCTATTATGCCGATGCAAGATCCTATAGAAGTTCGCATTGTCATGGCCTCTGCGAGTTTTGCTCTGGCTCCTTCATGGCGGCGCAGAACTAGGATGGTGTTCAGTACAGACCATCCGATTTGAGAATCTGCTTTTTTGAGTGAAGCCTAACCCCTTGAGCAGCAAATCCAACAGTTCAATGAGCAAAAGCGAAGGCTCGACAGGTAAAGTGAATACTTGCGTGTTACTGAAATGGTTGGGCTGTGAAGCAAACTTTGAAGAGGGATGGGCTACACTAACACTTTGTCTATTTTCTTGCATCGTCATCTTGAAGCTAGATCAAGACTTGTAAAGGCTACGACACAGAAGCAATCAGCTGGCTTCTGTATTGATGCAACTGAGAAAGCCATAGATGAAAAGGAAATTTAGGTAAGATGCCTCGACTCTATTAACCATGCATTTGCATTTTACCAAAATGTTTCTTCCACCTTCTAGGATGCAATTCTCTTACCAAGAGAAGGGCATTGCATGATTAGCTTTGATCTTGCTTGATTATAATGACAGACAATGCAATGTATCTGGTATCATTGTAAAGTATAATCTTCTAGTTCTCACTGACTAGTGGGGTGGACGAATTGAACCCTAGCCTAGCATCAAAAGGAACGGCCTAGCCTGGTATCGTTGTAATTTGGGGTGATCATTCTGCCAAGGAATTCAGCAGGATACTGAAATGTGGTATAATACTTGAAAATCATGGACGATTTTCGACTTAGCAAGGTCTTCGAATCCCCGATTCTGTGCAAACAAGGCTCGCACGGAACAGCTCTCAGAGGCATGGTTCATTGAGGTGCAGACTTTGGATTGCTAAGAATTGATTATTGTATGGCAGCAATATGCAATCCATTGATTTGCTTATTCAAAGAAAATCTGAGACAGTAAGAAACAAACTTTGCTTCAGAACAAGTCTCAGTCCATCTCCATTCCCCTCAATGTGATTGTTTGATGGGATGTTGGGCCTGACGAAAGAGTAAAACTCCCTGGCTATTGTAAGACATTTTCATTGAACTTACAGTAACCAATTCCAACATCCCTGATTCAGAGCATCTCCATATCCCAGTGCTGATGGGAGGTGCTTGAGTTCATCTGTTGATCAAAAACACCATCAACCATTTGACAAGGGCAAAGAGCCACCTTAGCAAACCTGGGTCAAAAAGAAACATTTTTTCTCATTGACAAGCACCTGCCACCATCAATTCCGAAACAAAAGATACAACTTACCAACCATTAAAGCAACACATCATCGAACAAAATCCCAGCAGAATCATTACTTCCCACTTATTATAGCAACAGCTAATCCTTCCATTTCTTCAACAAGCAAAAGAGCACCCATCTGTATCCTATTACCAGAACAAACACCGTCACGGGCAACTTCATACCAGCAACCTTTAACGAATCAATCAACGGAGAACCAAAGCGTTTAAAGAAAAACAGAACAAAACAAGGGAACAGTGATTGATAAAAACTCCCATTAGATAAAGATTCCAAAAAGCCTCAGCTTTTATCAAAAACATACAGTGAAACTCCATGTAGCCAGTCCCGAAAAACCAAGAAATCAAAAAGACTATATTACACACTGTGGAAGCCCTAGAATTTTCAAAAAGACAAAGCTCTAAGCCTAGAACTAGAACTCTTGAGAAGCAGATCCAATGTCGCCTTTCCCTTTGCCAACCTTCTTAGGAAGAAGTGTCTGGTGAATGTTAGGCAAGACACCTCCATTTGCAATTGTAACTGACCCCAGTAGCTTGCTTAGCTCCTCATCGTTTCTCACAGCAAGCTGGATGTGCCTTGGCACTATACGATTCTTCTTGTTATCTCTCGCTGCGTTCCCTGCTAGCTCAAGCACCTGAACAAAATCAATCACTCATGTCAGTAAGTATAGTTTAAACAAAAAAATCAAAATCATCTAATAAACAATGAACAACAGCTGACACTATTTTCAGAGAACAACATCGAAAATTTGTTAACATTAAGAAAAAATCCCAAAAAATTAGCAAATCAAGTAATTAATTACCAATTAATAACACAAAACTATTGCACGTCATAAACACCAAATAAAACCCAAAAAAAAACATTATTTTCAAGCAAAAACAGATCAACCAAACTCTTGCAAGAGGGTTTTGCTTTAAAGATCAAAAAATATTTGCTTTTGTAATATACAATCTGATAGCCAGAAAGAAAAAACCAAACACAAGAAAGTGACCAAAGCCCAGAAAACAGGACTCCAGAGAAGGCCAAAGGGTAAAAAAGAAAACGAACCTCGGCAGCGAGATACTCAAGGACAGCAGAAAGGTAGACGGGAGCTCCGGCTCCGACACGTTCAGCATATTTACCAGCCTTCAGGAACCTTGCAATTCTCCCGACTGGGAATTGCAACCCTGCTTTATGCGATCTTGACACCGACTTCGATGCCTTTGGTTTCCCTCTCCCTCCCTTGGTAGAAGCGCCTCCTTCTTTTGAACTCATTTTACACAAAGAGCTATAAAACCCTAACCCTGATTTTGGCTTTAGAGGGAGTTAAAGAAGGAAAATGAGAGAGGTGTTTGATTTTAGGGTGGATAGTGGGGGATTGATTATATAGGGAGAAGAGGTGTATTCTGATTGGTGGGTTAGGGTTTGCTGGGATCGATGACGTGGCTTAGGTTTCTTGTTTTCGCGGCGCGAAATGGAAATTTTTGTTTTGTCTTTTCGCGGTTTTGAATTGATTTTTCGAGATGCTTGAAAGGGAAGCCCATGGGCCTTTTGGACTCCAGAGATGTGAATGGATCCTGAGAAATGGAAGAGGTCTTCAGCTTGTTTGGTGGGAGGGCTGGTAAATTAACTGTATTATCTTGAAAAATCTTAGAAATTAAATTAATGTTAAATAAATTGAACAGTTTTTTTGAATTTGTTGAATGATTTTAGTTAGAAAATTTAAAATAAAATAAAAATCAATTCTTTCAAATTTTAGAAACTAACAAAAGTAAAGCTGCACGGAGTAAATCAAAACAAATCAAGAAAATTTATTATAAACAAGAAATTCATTAAATCAAAGTTAATAAAAAATAACCTAGTTAAAAGCTCAATAATTAAAATTAATTTGTTCATTTTAAACAAGCATAAAACCAATTTGAACAAATCGATCTAGTTTTTTATTGGTTTATTTCATATATATTTTACGATCTAAATTGAGTTATTTAAATCAAAATTCACATTTATCTAGCAAAACAAATAACAAATATAATATATTTAAATCCTCATGTTCTTCGTGATTTATTCTCAAATTGAAAGGACAAGACCAAAATCATAATCCTTCACTCCTTATTTGAATTGATTTTGCTGTTACCTTTATTTCATTATAAAATTCTCATCATATTTTTCTTTAATTTTTCAACTACGAAGAGTATTTCAACTAAAATTAATATCTTATTTTAATTTAAAAAATATTGATTTTTAAATTAATTTAAATAAAAAAAACCTCAAATATGATTGGAACCAATTTAATTAATATCTTATTTGGGTTCCTTCTAAATAAAAATCTCCCACCTCCATGATAATTTTGTAGGAGCTCATGCAATTTTCCAATCCTGATCCTCGCTAAAAAAAAGTCCAACAAGGAAGGAACATCAACTCCCAGAGAGTGTTTGGAAGTTTCATTTCATCCCTTTCCATCAATTTTTAACCTTACTAAATCCTCTCTCTCTCTCTCTCTCTCTCTATTTTCTTCCTTGGAAAAATAAGTAATTTAGCTAATGTGATGATTAAGGCCTTCCATCAATCAAAATCAAGAAAGATTAAATGATTAAGTAGTGCAAATAACGAATTGGAAGCAGAAAGGGCGCAATAATAAGCACCAAGATTTTCAATTTTCATTGGATTAGAAAGATTCAGCAACTTTTTCTACCCAATCTAGTAAAAAATCTAAACATATATGAACATTAAATTCAACTCAACCTCACAAGCTAACCCGATAATCTAACACCCAAGAACTTTTTTGAAGAAATTCTTTAAACCAGGTCTAACAAGCATGGTTTACACGGCCCATCCCGAATCAAAACCCTAGAAGTCCTGGGAAACAGATCCGATATCACCCTTCCCCTTGCCAACCTTCTTCGGAAGCAGAGTCTGGTGAATGTTAGGCAAAACTCCTCCGTTTGCAATTGTAACCGACCCCAACAGCTTCCCTAACTCCTCGTCGTTCCTCACTGCAAGCTGGATGTGCCTTGGCACGATCCGGTTCTTCTTGTTATCTCTTGCTGCGTTCCCAGCTAGCTCAAGAACCTGAAAAGAAAAGGCCAATGATCAAAACCCATGAATAACAACAAAATTTGACACCCAGTTAAAGAAATTGAAGAAATCGAACCTCGGCAGCGAGGTATTCGAGGACAGCAGAGAGGTAGACAGGAGACCCAGCACCAAGACGTTCAGCGTACTTTCCAGTTTTCAAGAACCTTGCCACCCTTCCCACTGGAAACTGTAACCCTGCCTTCTGGGACCTTGACACCGCCTTGGAGGCCTTGGCTCTTCCTCTACCTCCCTTTGTAGATGCTCTTCCTTCGTTTGAACTCATTTTCACGCAGGAAACAAAGAGAATTTCACGAATTGCTGGTTTTTTATGAGACAGGGAGATGGATTTGTGTGGCTTCGGGGTTTTGGTTATATAGGAAGCGGAAGTGTGATTTGATTGGTGGGTTTCGGTTTACGAGGATCGATGACGTGGCTGTGGTATTTTGATTTTCCGGCGGGAAATGGATTTTTTTTGGTTTTGCGCTTGAAAAATTTGAATTTTTTCTATGAGCTCATGTTTTTCAGACTAACTTAAAACAATTTGTATCAATTATATTTATTAAAAGGGCTTTGTTCTGCTTTTTTTAGTATTGATTTAATTCAGTGGGTTTAAATGGGGCTGATAAAATCTACGGATTAATAAAAACTCAATTTAATTAATTAAATTTTATCAAATTAATATTTAATTTTATTAAGTTAAAAACTTCACATCAAACTAAACTAGTTTCAAGTTAATACACCGAAGTGATTATGAGAATGCTTGGCAGTGTGGTAATGGTTACTTTTCAAATAATTTTTCGTGCTGAAATATATGCCAGTGATGTTTTTTTATTTTTTTAAAATTATTTTTGATATCAGCATATCAAAACTATCCAAAATATACAAACCATATTAAATTTTAACAAAAAAAAAATTAAAATTTTTTGAGAACGTTGTTTGCACCGCATTCCCAAACGCATTCTATATAAACTTAGTAACAGCAAGGATGAATTTGTGGTAGTGTGAAATTATAAGGCATGTTTGGAAGTGTAGTTATGATTTTTTTTAAAGTGTTCTTCGTGTTGAAATGCATCAAAAAAATGTTTTTTTATTTTTTAAAATTAACACATCAAAAGACCCAAAACATATAAAAAAATTAATTTTTAGTAAAAATAATTGAGTTTTTAAAAACACAGATTAGCCGCATTTTCAAACATGAACTATAATTCTGGCAATGATTTGGTGGAAATGTAGATAATTTAGAGATTAAATTGAGCATCTAAGCTAAAACTTCTTTTAATGTTTTTTTATGATTTGGTAGGATTCTTGCAAAAAACAAAAACTGACATGAGCTATAATGTAACGCAAATTAGTAGTTTGGTTAATATTTAATTTGATTTAATTAGAGATTTGATCTCACTTAAATTTTAATTTTTTTAATTTAATTAGTTGAATTAGATTAAATTTAATAGCTACGAGATGACATGTCCGCGCGCTGCCGCGGGCTTATAAAACAAATGTATTTGATAGTGTTATAATTGTGAATCAGCGCTAGATAAGTAATAGAAATTAAAGGTATGATGGAGCAAATATTTCATGATGAAAAAAAAAATCGACAAATATAATTTTAAAAAATAAAGAAATAAAATAGAAAAACAAAGTGGAAAAACATCATAGCAATCCATAGTATTTTAAAGAAAAAAATTACAAAGCAAAAATTTTAAAAGATAAAATCAACAAAAAAAAATTTTGAAAAAAAAATAAATGACAAAAAAGAAAAAATAAGAAAGTTGAAAAAAAAATTAAAAAAATATATTTTATTAGTTAACAATCACCTGTGTTTGTTTTCGGGATTGTTTCGGTCTCGGCTGGTATATATTCGGGCTAGGCAGCCCATTATTTCGGAACCTGAATGATTTCTTCTTGTACTGCGTACTCCATGGACTTGGTACATTAATCAAACTTGGATACGGTGGTTATTTCATTCCTAGCTATAAAAGCCCACCGAGAATATCCATCAGGACCATTAGTACCCTTCTTCCCGCATATTTCCAATCATTGCTGTGAAGACCATCTCGAGGCCTGACTAAACAAGGAGTTTGTGTCGTTGGGTTTTCGGTAGCATCACGGTTATTGGGTCGACCTGTAAATAGATTAATATTTTTATAAGAACAATATTATTTTATTTTTTTATAAAATATATTATTAATATTGATTAACAAGGTTTTAATCATATTTAATCGAATAATGATTAAAAACTTGATTAGGTCAATTAAAATTAAGTTTTATCTAGACAAGTTTCGTCTAGTCCAATTTCGCATCCTCTTCTCGTTTATTTTTATTTTTTATGTCATTGAGAAAAGAGGCTATTTACAACTAAGAATGTGTTCGTTACAACAAATTGTTATGAAGACCATCTCGAGACATAACTAAACAAAGAATTTGTGTCATTGGGTTTTCGGTAGCATCACGAGTTATTTGATCAACCTGTAAATAGATTAATATTTTTATAAGAATAATATTATTTTATTTTTTAAAAAAAATATATTGTTAATATTAATTAATAGGGTTTTAATCATATTTAATCGAATTAATTGAATCACTAAAAACTTCATCATATCAACTAAATTTTATCTAGATAAGTTTCGTCTAGTCCAACTTCACTTCCTCTTTTCATGTTTTTTATTTTGTTGTGTCATTGAGAAAAGAAGCTATTTACAACTAAGAATGTGTTCATTATTTGCATTTATGTGGGATAGGATCGATTTGTTTTATACGTGGAGATAAGAGGGTAGCAATAGTAAAACATGCCCCACAAATTTGGTTGCAGAGCATGAAGAAACTTGAGTGGTGGCCATGGCATCATTG
The DNA here is from genome assembly GCF_951802175.1 of Populus nigra. NCBI lineage: Eukaryota > Viridiplantae > Streptophyta > Magnoliopsida > Malpighiales > Salicaceae > Populus > Populus nigra. The sequence goes on from NC_084856.1 coordinate 21,251,054, forward strand.
TTCTAGTTTAAATGCACATTTCGTACGAATGGCCCGCCATAAGAACCTCAAAATCGCTGTTAATAACGCAATAAAGGAGTGTCATTGTGGGTGTTCTTTTAGCGAGAGCCTGAATACAAATCCGAGATGCATCTAATCTAAGAGAAACAACAATGAGAAATCGATCTTTAGTCTTTTCTTGGCTTCGATGGTAGCTTTTGTGGTCAAGGACGTGAAGAGAAGAAAACAAGAAATGCCTCTTTGGGAAAATTCAGGGGAAAAAAAAAGAGGTAAGATGGCCCAGTGTAAATTCTACAAGTGGGCCTTGCAAGTGGCTTTTATGGGCATACATAGTGTAATGAATGTTTGTCTTTACTTTTTAATCTATTTTTTAAAATGTTTTTTTTATCTAAAAATATATTAGATTGATTTTTTAAATTTTAATATGTTAATGTAAAAAATAAAAAATAATTTTTTAATATATTTTTAATTAATAGCACTTTTAAAAAGCATTATGTACCATAATATCAAACATTTAATTGTGGTTATTGTCACGACCTGAATCCCGATAAGTGGTACCAGCAAAACACTTCATTTACGCTAAACCTTAGAGCGAACATATCAAAAAAATAAGTTGTTTAAAAATACGTAGCATTTTATAATCTTTTAACATATTGTACTTTTCAAAACTAATGAAACCAAATGATAGTTCAAAACTTCTCATCAATAATTAAAACAAAAACAATAATTCATAATACTTATTACATTGTCAGGATCCAGACTTAATTAAAGTAGGGTAATAGTGCAGTATCTAAAACATCAAATCAAAATTAAAATGAAAGTCTTGCAAAACAAGTAAGGCATGTCGACTAAAATTGAAGAAGCAGGAACACTCAACAAAGTCCACCAGTTAACAGAAACTAAAAACAATAATAAATAGTACTTAGAAAATAAAGGAATAAATATAAAATATTTAAGAAATTAACTAGTTGTACTCGTCATATAATCAACACACATATCTACTTGTATTACATGCATATTAAATATTATTCCAGTCATCTGAAAAATACATAAATAAAATGAATATTACATGAAAAACCTGTAAATTATATTGAGGATCGCTAGAAGCACTTACAATGAATACATATGATATACTAAGAACCAACTTAAAACAAAACAAATAAAAGACTCCAATACATGAAATAAAACCAGGTATAATCTCTTAAGTTTAGGGACTAAAACAATAATTTTTCAAAATCAGAGATTAGGCACATAATTTTACCACAATTAGATAATCAAACTATAAATGTTATAAACACATGACCATGCTGAAATTTCACATCCTCAATTTTATCCATAATCTCGATTTACATTTCAGGGATCAAAATGTATTTTTTCTAAAGTCGAGGGACCAAATCATAAATATCTAAAATGGAGGGACTAAGCTGAAAAATACACAAATCAATTATCACACGGGGATTCATCATCATTTACCTCATAAAAATATTGCATAGGATTCCAAAATACATTTGAAGGGTCAAACTATAACTTTTCAAAGTTTAAGGACTGGATTGTGATTTACATAAATCAAGGATCAAAATAAAATTTCACCATCTATAACCTCAAGACCATTCTGTTTAAATTTTTCAACAAAGTTTAAATAAATTTCTTAACCCATAACAAATCAATTAACAAATCCTTATTTATAACAACACACCTAAAATCAATCACTTAACTCTAAAATTATAATAATCATTAATCAATATTAATAATATAAACTTCAAATCTTTATAAACCATAATCTCTTATTGAATTCTTTTATCAACAAAATATAATAAAAAATAATATAAGATAAAACTATTTACTTGTCACTTTTACTTTTCTCAAATAAAAAAAAAACCAAAATCTAAATTTAAAATCTATAGCTTGCCGAGTGGAGGGTTACGACAATCATAAATAATTAAAAAAAATAAAAATAATTCTCTTATAATTTCTCCTTGTGCATCTAAGTTAACTAAATTTAGATTTTTGTTGACATTTGGATTTGAACAAAAAAAAAAGATCTTCTCGTTATAATTAAAATAACAATTAAAACAATACTCGAATTGAATCGACCAAACCTAAGTAACCTGACCATCTATTGATTATGGTTAATACCAGAGATTGGATATGCATGAGACCAATCAAATCTAGTATGAGTGTGTTTGGTATTGCGGTAGCGGTTATGGTTGTGGTTTAAAAAAAGTTGTTTTATAAATAGTACTTTTAGTTGAGGTTGGTTTGAAAAAATAGGTGTTTGGTTAAAACTGTGATTGAAATTGAGGTTATAAAATAATTTTTAAAAATATATATTAATATTGATGGTTTTTAATTTAAATATTATGGATTTAACTATTGCTATTACATCATGAAATAAATCACACTTTATATAAAAAAAATAACTTTAACAAAAAACTATCTACAATTTCATTACGTACAAAATTCATCCGACAAAAACTATAAAATTAGGTAAAATATTATAAAAAATAAAATTAAGATTACAGTACGAGTAAATTTAATTCACCTTAAACTAATTTAAAAAAAAAAGTTGTTGTTCACGTTCACGTGAACAGTGCAAGTAAAATTAATTAAGTGTACTGGTTTTTTTTTTAAAAAAAATTATTTAGTGAACAGTGAAGCCATGTTCCACTGTTCACTACAGTAGCATCATTTCACTGCGCAGAAAACAGGTAGGAGCTGCTTCTCATTTTCTCGCGTTTCAAACATTGAAGCATATGGGACCAACGAATAATAACTCGTGTTCATGTATTACCAAATAGCTTGTAGCTTCAAATCACAGAAACGTGGACGCTAGCATGTTGCCAGACGCTTTCTATATCAATTATTGATTCAACTAGAAAGAAGAAAAAGAAAAAATAAAAGGAAAAGTCGTAGCACGTGGAACTTAAACCTGATGCCTCCACTTTTTTAAAATCATATACTCACTAGTTCATTTTTTTAAAGTAACATGAGATAGTTCACATGTTTAGTACTCTGATGCATAATGTTTTTTTTAAAGTAATTTTTTTAGATTTATAGATATATGTATTTTTAATATTAGCAAATCAGAATTATTAAAAATTATTAAAAAATAATTTAATATTTTTTTAAATTAATAACGGATTACCAAAGAAACACAATCAATCTTCAAACAGGTACACCTTTCAAAACCTAATTTTGGTGCACGTTCGTTGAAATACATGGATCAACCCTTTACGTGTAACACAAAGGTGAGAAATTTCTTCAAAACATCACTTATAGGATTAGGCAAATGATATACAGAAGCATGAGTAGCTTCTCGAGATACACTTGCTCGCATAAAGGTGTTTCACAGGTGATCAGAGAGCACTGTTTCATAAGAAAAATTGAATGGATTGACAGAGAAAAGAGACATAAGACAAATGATCGAGAAATTGAATTGAATTGAATTATCAACACTACCACAGTATATGTTCGTTAAAAAAGCTTCTTCACGCATGGCATCATGGATAGATTCAGTAGTTTTTTAATTTGTAATTGACTATCGACGCGCCTCAAGACAAGTTTCCTTTTAGAAGCCAACACGATTTTCCATTGCCATCTATCCCAGCTTTCCCCTCTAAAACTGGGCTTTCATACGCGCATATGTCTGGGCTAAAAACAGGTCTTTTAGCAGAGATGTTCAGAAACGCCATGTGAGGTCCAGCCTAAAACAATCCCAATTTGGGTTTCTTTAGCTCAAGATTCACCCCCTAAAAACTTCCATGAAGATCCCATCTTGGGTTGTCTTGACACTGTTAAAGTAGTGGGAGGAGGGGGCGATGAAGATGCCGATAGCTAGGGGAAGGTTGGTGACCTGTGGAGAGAGAGCCAGAAACACACAACAAGACAAGAGAGATTAAAGCAGAATGGAAAGGCTGGTGAGGTGTTGAGCTTTGGTCCATACAAAAAGACATAAAAAGAGAGGAGGGACAGTGATGAAAAGGGATAGCTAGGTACAGGCTAGAGTGCGTGAGGGTGATATTTTGTACATTCTGAGAGGAGAAAGAGGAGAGCCTAACCACTACAGCACAGGAACTGTTCCTAGTTGTTGACCCAAGCCCTAATGCTTCCAAAACTCACTGTGCACTGTGGGCTATGTAATAATAGTCAAGTCCCCCGGCGCTGCCCCACCGATAGTGAGCTTCATGGATGGTGACTTCTACACTGGTAACCTGCCAGATGCCTTGTTTCCTTCTGCAATTTCTGTCCTTCCAGTGTTTATTATTTAGAAGTGGATACAACGAAAAAGAAAAGGGTGAAAAACACAGTGTATTTTCCCCGTTTGTCCTTTTGGATTCCAATAATAACAATCCATGAAAAATGTGTGAAAATCACAGGCGTCCACGCGTGGCTGTCAATTGGCTCCGTTTGGTGGTGCAGGCAACGGCCCGTTTGGCCGCTCAAGCAAACAGATTCAGGGAAACGAATTGCGACTGTTCTTGTTTTTATTAAAACTGTATCGTTTTATTTTTTCTTAAAAAAAAGTTCCTTGACGCTGAACCAGTTAGATTCGGTTATGTCATCTGGATAGTTGAGTTTTATGAATTGTATTTAACAAATACATGAATGTCAATTTGAAGTTCAGACAATATTTAGTGTTTATTTGGTGTCGTGTTCCAACTTAATTCAAGTGTGTTTTAAAAATATATTTATTTTAAAAAAATATTAAATCAATATTTTTTTGTGTTTTTAAATGAGCTATTAATGTAAAAAATTTAAAAAAAATATTTAAATATATTTATAATTAAAATATAATTTTAAAAAATATCATATATCATAATATTAAATACGCAAAGCCAGACGATCCCGAGTATGAAGGCATGGCAAAGGTTTACCCACTTTTAAATGATCCAATGGATGCGTGAAGATGACAAAATATCAAGATTTAGTGGAGTGTACTTATATTTCATTTCACTTGCTTTCTAGATTCATCATCTTTGTTTTCTTCTCTCTAATTATAAACTTCTGTTAATACGAGCGAATATAATATTATTGAACTATAAACTTCTGTTTGCTTACGGGGAAAAAAATAGAGACGGTGAGAAAATATAACAGACATCTCTCTATATATATTTTATTTTAAGAATATAAAAATCTATTATAAAACTATTCCATTAATATATTTATTTTACAGCTTCATTCTTTGTATTTCTCACTAAATATGTTTATGTGCTTTTTTTTCTATATATATATATATGTAGTTTTTTTTTTATCGTGGGCATCGAGGAACAGTATCCTAGAAAAATATTATTTATATTATTAATACTTGGTGCGTCCATACAGACCTCATGTAGCACTGAAAATTCAATATTTTTCTTAGAAAAATATTATAGCAAAAAAATTCCAGGGCATATGCCCTCCTTGTCGTGTCACATCTCTCCTTGGTTCGCCACACCAAGTCATTCTAGAAGCATTTCGTCTTTTTGTTATCATTACAATTTACATGCATTTTTCACAGCTGACTCTACGAGTAATTAAATCAATTATTTTTATTGTTGATACACCTGAATTTAAATAATAAGGTTTGATTACATTAATAAAATCACTAAAAATCCAATAAAATCAGCTAAATTTTGTAAAGTTTATGTCTAATTTGACTCAACTAAAAATCTAGAATGAGTCAGATTTTGAATCTCAAAGTCTTTAGATCGAATTCGAGACGGGTTTAATAAATATAATATTCTTCTCCAGACAAATAAATTATTTAAATTTCCATCCCCTTGAAAAACAAAGAATTTATAAAAACTAGCCAACAAAAATGGGTTATCGTTTCAAACCGTGTTTTTAAATAATTAAATTTTTTTTATAAAAATTTATATATATATATATATATTTTAAAATTTTTTGATTTGTTAATTTTAAAAATAATTTTTTTAAAATAAAAAATATAATTTTAATATATTATCATGTAAAAAATATTTTTGATGCAAGTTGTATAAAGTTGTAACTTTCTCGAAGTACTGATGGTGTACTTTGTTAAAAGCAAGGGAAGGACACGGCAACACAAGTGTGTGTACCTTTTCATTTCCTCTCTCCTGGAAATATCGAAGCCAATGGATTTCTTTGTCGAGATTAAATGAACGGTGGATGCACAAATTCCTCCCTTTTGCAGTCTACGCTTTCCGGGCCTTTCTTTTCCTGATTGGTCATGGACTCATGGGTCCCATTAATTAATCTTCCTCTGCAACCAATCAGGTTCTGATGGACGGTGGCAGTAACTCCCATGCAGTAAGAAAATAATACAAGAACATATCCATTTGTGGGTCCCAAATCCCATATCATCATCATCATCTCCTGTGAAGCCGAGAAGAGGCTATTTTTCATTTGTATTCGCATAATAATTATTTTTTAACATATTTTTTATTTATAAATATATTAAAATAATATTTTTTTATTCTTTAAATTTATTTTTAATATCATAACATTAAAATAATTTTAAAAAACACTTTTAAAATATAAAAACAAACAAATTTTTAATCATTAATGATACCATAGGTTACGCCGTTGGAATGGGATCATGTGTCGATACCAGTACCTTGTACGACATACGTACCAATACCTTGTACGACGTACGAAGTTTGCCTCCATTCAGCTAAAAACTTGATTGGACATCCTCTGGCGAGTTTTTTTTTTAAATAAAATAACTTTGTTTTGATTACAATAATTGATATAGTAATTGTGATTATTTTTTAAAATAATTTTTATTTTTAATATCAATACGATTTAAAAAATTAAAAAAATATTTAAAAATAATATTTTAATCCAAAACAAACATCCAGATGTCAACTCCATAACCTGGCAACTCTTCTCCTAGTCAATTTACGCGCCGGATCTGAAAACCAAGCTTGCATGTGAGAAATTTCAGGATTGGGTTATGGATAAGAGCACAGGAAAAATCACAATTACTATGAAATCAAGCCAGTTTTGATGAGTGTTGTCTCTGTGAAATCAACAGGAGTACTGTTTTAAAACAAGTGTCCCGTGATCGGAATAATAGAATGGTAATCTGGGATGATCAGCAGAAATGCAACTGAGTCGAGTACATTTTTTTTTTTTTTTGGAGATCTAATTTTCTTTTAAAGCCCCTTTTTTTTATTCTGACAGTCGATAATTTATTTATTTTAGAAATTAACAAGTTAAAATTAATTTTTTTTAATGAATCTTGTTGTGCATGCATGCACGGTAAAAAAATCAATTCAACTCAAAAATTTAAACTATTAGGTGAGGCTATAAGATATGATTTATATTATTTTCTAACACATTTCTTCAAGTAAAAGCTATTTGGGCTTAAAACTTGCATAAACTTACATTACCTTATGCTTAATTTTTATCAAATAAATAGAAATGATGAAATTCAAACCCGTGATCCCTTGGTCATCGAGGTTTTGATATCATATCAAAAAACTTATTTAACTCAAGAGCTTAAACTGTTAGATGAAATTTTAATATATAATTTATATTATTTTTTAATATACACTGTATAATTACACAGGCATCGATTTCTTGTAGAATTCCATGTAACAAATGCTATCTTATAGAAAGAGAGCAGGAAGAGAGATTTTGAACCGAGGGAATTAACAAAGAGAAGAAAAAACATGACCCTTAAGGAAATGCTAGCCCTAGCCAAAATGGGAGAAGGAAGGCAAAAAAAACGATATTCTTGTTAAAATATCTCCGACCAAACGACTCATGTTTTGTCCAGAATTTCAACATGAGAAAAATCATGGTGTTATTAAACCTAATTTATTTGAAAAATCTATGATTTAGAATCTAATTTAGATTGATTTCTAAGTTAAATAAAAAAATATATTAATTCAATGAGAAATCTAGTTAACCCTGGTTAAAATCCAAATGGATCAACTTTAATAAATTAAAAAAAATATCTCGTTTTAATATAAATAATTCATATAAAAATTTGATCCGATAACTCAACAATCTAGATTTATTTTCGGAGCCAGTCTCTAGACAAATGTCCTACAAAAAATGGGGGACATAAAATTCTGATTCAAGTTTACAGTGAAAGATAAAAGGATTAATTTGAGTATTGTCGAGTGATTTTTGTTTTTAGATTGTTGAAAGATTCATCCAGTACCAAACCACACAACAGAAGGAGAAATTCTATTATGTTTATAGCGCTTCACCTTTGGCCAAGCTTTTTTTTTATAACGTAAAAATAAAATATTCAAATTGTTGTAAGTGTATTTTAAAAAATAATAAAAATGTTAAATTATAAGATTAAAAAAAAATAAAAAATAACAAAATAAAGTGCAAGTCAACGCAGGCTAGCAAGGTAAACTTGCAACCTAGATATGAGACTGGGTCAGCCTTATAAAAAGCAAATTGAAAAAATAATTATGGTTAATTCCCAATAATCCAGATGTAAAAGGATGGATTTGAGATGAAAAAAACAACAGTCAACAAAAAAAAATCCAAAAAAATAAAATACATGTAAGCTTGGGTAGGGACACCAAACCGTGTGAGTCGAATTATGCAAATGAGATAGCCTATCAGGAAAAAATGAGATAAATGACGAAGCTTGATTCTAAAAAGAACCAAATCTTAAATAAAAAAATTGAAAAGAAATATAAAACAATGACCAAAAAAATACTCAGATTAACTAGCCAAACTTGCTGCCTAAGCAATGAGATCATAATGGCTTGAACGAAAGAAAACTAGAAAAACTTACGAAGCTCTTTTTTTTTTTAAATAAACAACATTGAATGATAAATAAAAAACTATGTCAACCAGAATTAACTTCTCAAACCTGTAATCTAAGTCACCAAACTAAAAGATTTAATGTGGAATAACTATGAAATTCAATTCCCAACAAATCAAATATTGAGTAGTGAAATTAAAAATAAAATTCAATTACACATAAGAATCCAAAAAATAAATAGCAACTTCGAGAATAAAACTAAATTTGAAATAAAATAACTAAATTAGAAAACACCCTATAATCTTGAATTGAAGGAGAAAATTGAAAATAAAAATCAAACCCACAAAAGAATTCAAAACAAAAAATCAAAATAGAAAAAAAATGACCAAATTTAAAAAAATAACAAATAACAATTATGGATTCAAGGGTGAAATTAAAAACAATTTGAAATTTGATAAAAAAAAAACCATGAACAAGAAATAAAAATAAAAAAAAAGAATGATTGAAGTTAGAATATTAGTAAATGAGAGGACAACTTTAAAATGTTGAATAACTAACATGAATTTGAAGACGAGGAAAGAAAAAAAAAAGTAGAAGTAAGAGATATTTGATGACACATCATCGCATAAACAATATCACACGCTACCCTGCATGGAAGGAGACACATCGATGTTTATCATGTTGTCACGAAATCTGTCGTTTGAACGATAAAAGACATCACACGTGCTACTAAAAGACAACGAATGCCTCTCATCCCCTAGCATGCGCATTGCATGCCCTAATTTTTTTGGGTTTAAAATTAATTAAAAGGCCAAATCATCCATCGATTAACTTGATTACAACTAAAAACTACAATAAAAAAATTAAAAAAACCCCTTAGGTGCCAATTTAATGAATTTTTTTTTTAAAGATATATAGTGATTTTAATATAATTTAAAAATATATAAATAACTTGTTATTTTCTATCTACAATGAACTTTGTGAAAAAGACTATTATACTCAACAAGCAATTCATTAATTGTTTTTTTATACCAATCCACAATCTAATGAAGTTCCATGCAATGTGAAACTCTGGTCCGTTTTAATGATCCAATCTCTTTTTGGTGGTAAAATGTTTTGATTTTTTTTTTATTTACTTGGTATAACTTTTCCATATTTACATTGTTTTTCAACCCTCCGTTTACAAAAAGATATGATTATGTTTTGTTGATTCTTAGTTCAAATTAAAAGTTTGTTATTAAAATGGGTCAAAATTTTAATTAGTAGAAGTTGAAAATTTTTAACTTATAGATTCTAACTCATGTTGTCTTCGTTCTTGAAAACAACTTGATTTAAGTCCCTTTTTTTTACCAAATATATATACTTCTAATTTAAAATCATCTTCGGGATTTTTTTTTTAAATCATGATTCAAAATAAAAAAAATTATTTTTTTCAAGTCATGTGAAACGGGCTCTTAGTACACTGTCAAATTACTTCACTAGTTAATATAAGACCACTCGTAATTACGAAGCAAAAAAACTATATATTAAATACATTAAAAGTTGTATTCTTCTCTTTCACATAAATATGACATCCATGGTGAGATTTATTTATTAGTGCTACCTTTATGAGAGATAGAAAAATAATAAATCCAAGTTGTTTTGCTGGCAATTTAATATCAAACGGGTTTTTTTTTTGGTAATTTAATATATATTTTTTTTATTGATTAACCAAATTGTTTTTGAATAATTTAAGTTGACCGAATTACATTAGATCAATTTATACATAATTTAATTTTAATTTTAAATTAATCAAATTATAAAATTTTAAAATTAATATACTAAATCGGTTGAATAACAAAATTAAATAATTTTTTCTGTTTTAGATATTGTTTTTTACATAAAAAAAACTTAGCACGTGTATACACAGCCACAGCAAAACAAAACCCAACAACAGTACCAAACAAAGCGTAACCCACAATGGCCGCAACAGGTACAGAGGACCGCAAAAAGCGTTCCAGACGGACCCCGTTTGTCCTCACGTGACTTGGCGCCGGCCGCACGCACATAAGCTTTTGTCTTGTTTCTTTCTCTCACATTTTACTAATTTCTTCCTTTTTTTAATTATTCCTTTTGTTTTTTAGTTTCTTTTTATTGCGTCATAAATGCTCAAAATTATTTCCAAAAAACAAAATAATTTTCTTACATCACCGGGTCCCACACAACAGTAATCTTTCGGCCGCTTACTTTGTCGTCTCTATATCACACCTAATGCGCACTCTACCACTCACCTCCACACACTTGCTATCATGCACCCTCACCCTTATCCTCCACGCATACACATCTCTACTCCTCCATGTGGTATTTTACCATTTATTGCCACCATCATTTCTCTCCGTGTTCAAAATTTGTTATTTTTGCAAATTTGAAGGATACCCATCTGATATTTTGGCCTCTTGAAAGCTTTGATAATAAATGAAAGCTATGAGGATTAGAGCTAAAAAGATCAAATCTTTTGTTTTTGGTTTCATTATGTGAAGTGAGTTTTCAATCGAGTTGTTCTTAAAAAGGATCTAAATTGAAGTTTTAGATTTTGTTTTTCGACACTCTGTTGATAAAGAAGTGCTAGTTTCATGGCTGGAAGTAATGGAGTTAATCTCAATGAAAGCAAGGTACCTTTTTTTTTAACATTTTTGTACTCTTTTGGTGACCAAAATTGGTATCTTCTGATGGTTTTTTTGTGCTGTTTGTGTTTTGGTGACTTGGAGTTGGAAATCAGCTGGATTTGAAGCGAAATTTATATTTTTTTGGTGGGGTTTTTGGTTTTGGTTTTGTTGGTGAGGGAAACTGGGTCTGGGGACTATGTTTAAGCAGTTTGGATTCTGTAGATTGTGTTGTTTGAGATTTTGGGGTTTTATGTTCTTTTTTTTGGAAAGATGGAAGCTTATTGAATTGTATTTGGGTTCTCAGGCTGCTGTGTTTTGAAGTTGTTTTGGGTTTTGAGATCATATAACAGTAGTTTGTTGATAGGTTGCTCTTGCTTGTTGTACGCATGATTGCTGGTTTTGAAGTCTTATTTTGGTCATCAAAATGTTGAACTTGGTTCCTTTTCGTTTCAATTCCGGATCAATTTAGTTTGGGGAATATGATTTGGTTTTATGGATAAATGTGTTACTTGTCAGTGTGTTTTTCATGGTTCTGTACTTGCTTGCTCGTTTGTGAAAAACTATCACTATTAATGGTTTATGGCCTGCTATTTTGCTATTCGGAATAAAAAAAATTGAAGATTTCCTTCATTTTTTGCTTAGAGGGTGGTACCCCTGAATACATGGGTCCTCATATCAAATTTCAAGCTGGCTTACAATCTTCTTCGTCGTCCTGATGGGACTTTCAACCGCCACTTGGCTGAGTTCCTTGACCGGAAAGTTCCTGCTAACGCGAATCCAGTTGATGGGGTTTTCTCATTTGATGTTATAATTGACCGTGGGACTAGCCTTCTTAGCCGAATCTATAGACGAGCTGATGCGCAAGAATCACAACCAAATATTGTTGACCTTGAGAAGCCTGTCAACTCGGAGGTTGTCCCTGTCATAATCTTCTTTCATGGCGGAAGCTTTGCTCACTCTTCTTCAAACAGTGCTATATATGATACACTCTGTCGCCGCCTGGTGGGCCTTTGCAAGGCTGTGGTAGTGTCTGTGAATTATAGGCGGGCGCCTGAAAATCGATACCCATGTGCTTATGATGATGGGTGGACTGCTCTGAAGTGGGTTAATTCAAGAACATGGCTCCAGAGCAAGAAAGATTCTAAAGTTCATATATACTTGGCTGGGGATAGTTCTGGTGGTAACATTGTTCACCATGTTGCTTTAAGAGCAGTAGAATCGGGAATTGATGTTTTGGGAAACATACTGCTGAACCCAATGTTTGGTGGGCAAGAGAGAACAGAATCAGAGAAGCGATTAGATGGCAAATATTTTGTTACTCTCCAAGACCGAGATTGGTATTGGAGAGCATTTCTTCCTGAAAGAGAGGATAGGGACCATCCAGCATGTAATCCATTTGGTCCAAAAGGTAAAAGCCTTGAAGGAATTAAATTTCCCAAGAGTCTTGTTGTGGTGGCCGGTTTAGACCTTGTTCACGACCGGCAAATAACATATGCTGAAGGTCTCAAGAAGGCTGGTCAAGATGTGAAACTTCTGTATCTGGAGCAGGCAACAATAGGTTTCTACTTGTTGCCCAATAACAATTACTTCCATACAGTGATGGATGAGATAAGTGAATTCGTGAGTCCTAACTGTTAATAGGGTTAACTTTACCAACTGGCAGCCATACTTGACCGAAGCTTGACATTCCTCTTTGGCTAAAATACGTGTTGTTTGCTGTTTTATGATTGTGTAGTGTTACCACTTACTGTTTTTATTAATCTTAAGTTGTTGCGTTCTGCTGCTCCGGGTTCGGTCGTTGAAGTTTCCAGAAACAACCCGGCTCTGTTATTGGGTGCAGAGCATCTATCTAGCTGTGGTTCGGATCGTGATCTGTTATATGTCCATTTTGCGGAATTTGAGTGGTGTAGTTTTTTGAAGTTTTAATAGCAGTGGGGGGGGACTGTTGCACTCAATTTGGCAGACCTACCACATTTAAGGTTACCCTTTCTGACTTCCAGCCCCAAAGGAGAGGAAGATGGAACTACTGGGTTTATATTTAGTGGCTGATCCCTTGTGGTGGACGGGTCGAAGCCTCTCTGATGTTATAAGTCTAATTTTAGAACATGGATATGAAAAAGTCCATGGTACTGTGATGCAGTATGTTTCTAGATACGCTTTAGTATATAGATATATATTTATATAAATAGATAAAGGTGTTTGCTTATCCTTTTTTTTTCTTTTTGTCGCAACTGTAAATGTTACTATGTTATTGCAAATTCAGAAATTATCAAGCACTCCTATATAGGTTTTCTTTGGATTCCTATGCCTGTTTTCATGATATGATATTATAGCAACGTTAAAATCTTGTCATAGCTTGCTGAACCTTTATTATAGACGCCAGAATTTAGGTATGATAACTGTTCGGAGGAGCATATCTTTTTGTTGGAGAGTGACCATGTTCTTGACCGAAGACCAAAGCTCCGTTTTACAGGGGAGCTTTTAAGCTATCACAACGTTAAACATGCACCAAGTCTTGCATTGTTTTGTTGAGGAGATAATGCACGTAATCAGATGAAAAGCTTGCTGAAGACGCAGCTTGCCTTGATGTGCTTGTCTGGATGGACAACATCTGGATCATGAACGTCGTCTTCAAAGTTAGAGCCTTGCTGTGCTGTGTTGCTATCTTCGAGGACGAAATAACTCTGTTCATTGTGGTGGCTTGTTGTGTAAAGATTTATGGGATCAAGTCTTAAGCCATTCATAACTCTGATGACTTGTATCTGTAGTGTTTTGCAGGGAATGCTAATTCTCGAGCTATGAATATATACAAATTCTATTAAGAAATCTGTTTTCAATTTTTAAATTAAAAAAATATTTTTATAAAATTTTTAAAAAATAAAGGGGCAACAATTTAGCTTAGATTGTAATTTCTAATTATTTTCTCCGCAATAAAAACAGAATTAAGATTCTTATTTGTATACAAACTCTGTTAAAAAAATCTATTTTTATTTTTTTAATTAAAAAAACTCTTGGGTGAACAAAATCTATTAATTTTTAAAATGTAAATAATAATATTTTTTTGAACGTGTTACTAAAAATACTCTTGTTTATGACGTGAAGAGGCTTCCAAAAAGTGGTTTTCTACACATGATAGGGTTTAACACTAGATTTAGCACCAGAAATTTAGTTTGTCTTGAGATAATTGTGAGCCAAGTGGAAAAAGGCATCAAAACGTGCTGCCTTTTAGTCCACTAATTCTGTTATCCTGGCCTCAAATCTATCCCTACATAACAATTCGGAGACATTGCAGCAAATGATTGGAAGCAAATTTCATGTACTCCATTTTTGGTTTTGATGAAGATTGATTTAATTCCTTCTTGGCATTTCTTGACGGCCTGTTCTTGATGCATTGTTTGAGGGCTTGAATGGCTGCGAAAATACAAAAAATGGCTTGTTTTTGATAGATACAAGCCCATTCAGTGGTGGTTGGAACTTGGACATCTCCAAAGGGACCACATTAAAACCACTTACTATCACTAAAAGGAATATTAGTACTTTGTTTGCACAATGGCAAGAGAACAGCTAGCTCCCGATGAAGACATGAAAGTCTTGTTTGATTGTCTTTGGAGACTCAAAGTCAAGCTAATCACAGTGCTAGCTCGTTCATTGATATCAATGGACAAAAAAGAAACACAAGTTAAGGGTTTGGTATGCGATGCAATCGCAGATTGCACTGCAATAACAGTCGCTTAGTGAGTGCTTGTTAACCCGCAGAACATCTCGTTAACCAACAAACCCGTTTATTATGTTTGCAAATCTTGTTTGGTTTGCATAAATGGTTAGAATAATGCTTGTTTAATGTGTTTAGCTATCAACAAATCAACTGTTTTAGCCCTTTTCAGGGAGAGTTTTGTTACAGAAAACGATAGGTCGCTTCTTCAAGTGGGATCTTTAATTAATGAGATATGAGTAGGATGGCTAATAGGACACCACCTAGGGTTTGTGCTAGAAATCCATTTAGATTATGGTTTATCCCTTTTGATGAACTATTGATCCAGGTCACTCAGCATTATTGGCCCGAGAAGGGAGAAAAAGACTCAAAAGGGAAGGCACTAATATGTTGCCATGATTTCTAGAAACCCTAATGCATAATGTTGTGGTTAGAAGTGTGCCTGACAAAGCATAAAATAGAGAAAAAAACAATGATTCAGAACTCCACCAGATACGACAGAAAATTAACGGCATTTTTTAAAGAGGGGTTCAAGATCCCCACTTCTTTGCATCCTCACTACCTGGTTCACCAACATGCTTTGCTCAGCACAACGTTGCAGATGAGCTAATATAGCTTGCCTAGGATTGACACCTCACATGAAGAGCAAATCACGAGAGAAGTGGTGTTCAGGATTTTAGAAGAGAATTTTAAACTCAATTATATTGCCTAGAAAATGAAACTTCTCTGAGAATTGAAAAAGAATGTCGTACCTCGATAACAACAGAAATTCCAGGAGATTGATCTTTTTTTCGGTGCAAGAATTCCAAAGGATAAGGTTAACAAAAATGATAAAGGGAAAAAAAATATAACAGTCCAACTGAGCAACTGATAGCGTAGTTGCATCCTCCAAACCCATGATTTTCGCAAAAGAACTAGGGAAACAATTTGGGATCCTGCTTATATGGAATACAATCACTGGATTTCTCATGATACAATATTGTGCCAACATGATATCCGAATCACAGCATGAAATCCAACCGCTATAGTTGCAGTAGAGCACAATAATGTCCAGAAACATGCCCTGCTTGTTACGCTAGAGTGTGATTGAACATATCCAACAAATTAAAGAAGAAACTCAAGCAAAGCATATAACAAGGTGCAGAAAATAAATAATATATTCATCATCATACTCGAAATGGCGGTTAAAAACCTCCAGTTGTCGCAATGCCAAGTTTATGTCTTGGCTAAAACCAGAGTTAAGAGTAACAAACTGGCAAACTCTGCTGTCAGGTAGAGCTTGATTAACTATGAATTAATTCTAGAACTTAAGCAACATGCCTAGAAACAAAAAATTGATCATCAACGTAATCTAGCAACATATGCAAGAGACACTGCTGCAGCAACAACTGTAGTTGCTGAAGACAACATACTTAAAAGGCTATTCTTCTTATCCGCCTTTGCCACAGAATTCTGCAGAAATTCTAATTGTTGCTTCATCTCCTCCACCACTGTCTGCTTGTTACTAAATGCAGTCTTAATAACTTCCAGCTTACTTGCATACGGTTCGATTTCACCATTAAGCATCTTTTCAGTGACAATCATATCTTCTTTAACATTGTTTGATTCACATAACAATGCAGCAGTATTCTTTAGCATGGCTAGTGCTCTATCATAATTAGTACCAGCTGATTCCATTTTGGTCCTCAACTCATCTATTTTCCCTTCTGCTTCTGTGAAATGTTTCTGTAACAAATCTTTTTCCTTCTCCAACGTAGCAACTTGGCTTTCCATTTCCTTCTTTTGCGAGACCAGACTCTCCTGCTCGTTTTTCATCTTTGCACGCTCCTCCACAATTTCTTCAACTCTCTTCTCCATTTCCAAAACTTTAGACCTCAAGTTCATGGCGTTCTTTCTCTCCTCACCTAAACTTTTTTGAGCAGTGTCCCTCTCAAGCCTTACTTTCTCAAAAGCATCTTTATAATGACTGGCTTCAGAAACTACTTGTTTGTTCTTATCTTCTCGATCCTTGATCGATTCTTGCATTGAAAAAATATCACCCCTTAGCTGACCCACCTCCTCGTGCAGCTTCACAATTTCACCCTCCTTAATAACTTTCACTTCCTCAATCTCATTCTTCTCTCTCAACAATTCCTCAATTAATCCTTTCTTATCCTCAATTTCAGCATAAGCCATGATCTTATATTTACAGTCATCATCCTTTTCCTCCATTAAACGCACAATTGTCCTTTCTTTTTCCTTCTTCTCTTCCATCAAACCATCAATTTCCCTTTCCATTGCATTCTCCTTCTCCAATGCCAGCCCCAAACTCTTCTCCAATTCCATAGCTTTTCCGCTCAAAACTCCCTTCTCCTTCTGCAAACTTGATACAATCTCATCAAGTTCCCCTGCTTTTCTCTCCAACTCACCAATCTTCACCTTCTGCTCACTTTTTTCACCAGCAATCTCGTTCCTCTCCTTCTCAATCCGTCCAATCTCTCTCTTCAAATCCTCAATTTCATTCACTTTCTGCACCAAATTATTTTCAGCCAAACCTCTCAATCTTTGAAGCTCCTCAATTTCTTTCTCTCCGTCCTTCATTTCCTTATCCAACAAAGCATATTGTTTATAAAGTTTCTCAATCTCTTCCTCACCCTCCCTCTCCATTTTCTCCAATTCAACCACACTATCTTTCAAACCATCAGCCCCCTTCATCCAATTATCAACATCACTCTTCAACAAATCCCTCTCGCGATAAACCCGACTCAATCTATCTCTCTCAGTCTCAACATTCATCACTAACCCCTTAACCTCACTCTCCAAGGCCCCAATTTCATTGTCCTTCCCTCTCTTCTCTCTCACCAGACCACCAACAAAACTACCCATTTCAACCATCCGGGTCTCGATAAAAACACAAAATAGCGCCTTTTCTATCTCCAAACTCACCCTCTCATCACTGATTTTACCCAACTCACTCTCCAACTCACTCTTTTCCTTACAATACAGAGCCAGCTCAGTCTCCAAAGCCTCCTTAGCTTTCACCAGAGATTCAACTTGTTGTCTGCGTTGTTTTGCCTCCTTGACAAGCAAATCATTGACAGTTTTCAAAGATTGAAACTTGTCATTAGGGTCTTCCATGGAGGGTTGTTGGTGTTGATGTTGGGAGGTCAAGTTTTGATTTTGATCCTGTGGGTTCTGTTGTTTGGGGTCTTGGGTTTGATGGGTCACTTTCTTTTTGGCCATTTCTTGGTTTTTTTTTTTGTAGTGGTGAAAGTATTTGAGGATTTTAGGGTTAGGGTTTTGCTAGGGTTTTTATGGTGGAGAAATGAGAAAAAGCAGAGGTGATCAAAAGACAAGAAGCACGGATAAGGGGATAGAAGAGAGAGAAACTGGGGGAGTTGAAGAGTTGTTGAGGGTTCAAAAATTGAGGCCCAGAGGAGATAGAGAATCTCAATTGTTTTATAACGTGGGAAGATTTTTTAAAAAATAAATGGGTTTTTTGAAAACATGATGGGGTATTTTATAATTTCAACACAGTAATATAAAAGGTTTTTGAAAAATTACATGTCTTGAAAAGAAAAAAAAACATGAGCCTTTTCTAGCATAGTTGCAAGAACAAGTTTGTTGAGTAAATAACTCATTAAATTAAGATTTAATTTGGTTTGAGGGGGTGAAAAATATGATTTTCTTATTAAAATATGTTATTTTAGATATATTTTTAAGAAATTAGTTCTTGTAATTATTTTTGCCAAGTTCACGTGGGAAGGAGGATAGGCATGAATTTTAGTTTATTTTTCCTTTTTGAACCACGATTTTTAGCTCAATTCAATTGGTATATTGTTAAAAAATTAAAATTCAATTGGTATGATACTTCATATGAAAATTGTGATGCCAACATGTTTATTAATTTAAATAGTAATGTTGATGTTATATTATAGAGATATTTTTTATCAAATGATATTTATTTTATAGAAAGTTTTCTGAGATTTTGTTTGAAAATCTCATCCCATAAGTGGGTTTGAAACTTATATTATTTTGTGTTTAATTTTTATCAAATAAATAAGAATGATGAGATTCGAATTCGTGACTGCTTGACCATCAAGATTCTGATACTATATTAAAAATTTAATTCAACCTAAAATTTTAAATTATTAAATAAAATCTTAAAATATAATTTATATTATTCTTTAACAGATACTAGTAATCTTCCGTGTTAGATAAAGTTTAATAATGACATATTATTGTGTTTTTTTTTGTTAGAAAATTGCCCAAGGAAACTATGCATCGTCCTCCTTTACTAAGACATGTTCATGGTTGAAGGGTGTAGATGCACGCTCGAAAAATTGAGGCCAATCTTGACACAAACATCGGCCTACACATTTTCTTCACAGGTAATGTTTTCTCTCTCAAGAATTTTATAGCTCAAGATTTCTTTAGCTATTGTCAATGAGCTGATGGCTTAACCATCTCGCATGACATCCAACACACACACACACACACACACACACACACACAAACACACACAACAACTAGACAATTTCGATTCCTAACATGAACGAAATCAACCAAGGATCTTGTAGCCAGCCAGATGGTATATAGCCTCTTCTAAAACAGGGGATTTTATGGGTTGGATCCATCCATCCTTTCACCGTGGGGAATCGAGCTGTTTATTAGTCTCATAGATTTGAAAGTAACACATTAATCCCTGAACTCTTCTTATAGTGTGAATTAGGTCCCTTTTTGGCTAGAAAAGCCAGAACGTTTGTCCCCTCGCCAACCCATTAGCCCTCTCATTGACTACGGTAGCTTTGGGCTAAAGGGTCTCTACAAGAAGAAAACATGAAAGCAATCAGAGTGGCAGACATAGTTTTCAAGGCTACTCAAAGTTATAAAACCCGGTCTGCTTGTAACCAGGCCAAGGCCCAGCTTAGTTTATAAGGGCTTAGCAATTAGCACATAGTAATTACTTGGGATTTTGTTTTGTATATTGCTCTGCCTATGGGAGTGGACACAGTAGGAAAGTGATAACACAAAAAATCACAAGAAAAAGGCATACAAAATTTAACGGATGAAAAGTACTGCGGATGTGAATACTGAATTTTCAATTTTATTATTTGAAAATTAAAGCATACAATAATTATCTTTTTATAAAGTTTACAACATTTTTAAATAGGTTAGAAAATCTTATCTTTATTAAAAAACAACTAAGAATCCAAAATATAAAAAAATAAACAAAAACATTTGACTTAAATCATAGAGTCAGATTAAACATAAAAATAATAATAAAAAATAATATATCATAAATATCAATGCTCAGATATAATTTTAAATGATCCCACAGTTCGTTCAACAATATTACTTATAAAAATTTAAGCATGATTTAACAGTTAAATCTTTCCATTGCATTGATGTTATATGTATATTTCATTACACATCCCATGCTGAATCTAAACGTTCAACTCCTAGTTTTCTTTCAGATACACAGCTGAGAAATTTGTGAAGTTTGAAGGTCTCCAAGATGCTGATCAACCTGAGATTAGGCTGCCATCAACTCTAGATATTTGGAAACCAATTATAGAAGAGGGTCTAGCATAACCATATTGCTAATGCACCATCGACAAACTTAAAGCATAGAATTCATTTAGACAACACAACCTCAAAGATTCAGTGTAGAAGCTTGAAGGATATTGCATGGTCACGTAGTTGAATTTTTTTTTTAATTTTTTTAAAATATAGATGTTTAGACCAACTTACACGTATCTTGACTAATCTTATAAACCCTGAAGTTAACCACTATGTAAGCTTCTAGTAGTTCTGAAATTAACCATCTTTGCTTTTATATTATCAAAAGCTTTCCTCTCTATCTTTGTTAAGCTATGAAAAAAAGTGACTCCCCGCAACTCTGCGAACCTATACTAGCTTCTTAAACTTCTTTCCTAACCCTTTAGCTCTATACTAGCTTCTTAAATTTCTTTCCTAACCCCTGGTTGTCCACTCCATACTTTTCTTTTTAATTTTTATAATTAAATTAAATAAAATAAGGATGATAAGATTTGAAATTTTTATAGCTTGTTTATTAATGTTTTGATATCATATTAAAAAATTATCTCAACTCAGAAGTTTAAATTCTCGGATGAAAATCCAAAAATAGTTAAATATTACTTTCTAGCAATGCTTAACAATTTGCAGTCAATTTTCTAAACCCCTCTTCATTGAATCCTGGTGTTCTCTAATCCCAGAATAATTAATACTTAAAAAGAAAATTGCGAAATCAGTTACCCGTAATGAAAAATGCCAATGGATGTCTTTAAATCCTGATGTTCTCTAATGTGATCATGCTTTGAATCCCTGCTGTCAAACCTGCCTGGACAAATTTTAACCACATGAAGTACTTTCAGCGGGAAAGCATAAAATTGTTCATGTCTGTGAAAGCACATGGTCTTGTCTCACTATAAAATTACTTGTCTAGCAGATTGTTCCAAGTTGGCACAGTACTTGTTCCTGAAAACACTTTGGTTGTTGCCTTTTGTTAAGTATAAAACGTGGGGGTTAAAGCTTCTAGTTCTACATGCATGCACTTGCTTGCCTGTTGACAAAATTAGGATCATATAATATACCAAGATTGAGACTGCACTTGAAGAGTACGAGACATGCATTCTGCATTCAATACGAAATATTATATCGAATCACATGCTAGAATCTGTCCATCTGGAAACTCACTCTGCCAAATTTGCTTAGGGTTTTTAAATCAGAAATAACCACTTTATTCCACTCCTATTTTTTGAGCAAAACTAGCCTTTCCATGAGTTCCTTAATGGTCACTAATGGGAGTTTAGTCCATCGACAGTCTTCCTTGCAGAGTGTGGAAATTGATAAGATCCAGATGCAAGCCCTACTCATCTTCAAAACTTAAAGAAAGTCATATACACATGCCCTGTGAGCTTTTCGTTCAGCCTAAAATCCATGAAACATATCACACCAATTCACAACTATGATTTGTCATGAACTGGAAGAGAAAAAAATGAAGTCAAATGGTTGGCTAGTAATGCTTTAAGCAAGAACCATGCCAATAAATACAGAACTCTGCCATTACAGCATGTATATTGGCTTTTGCTTCAAGATACCTGCAGACCAGGAGACATCACATCTCATATGAAAACAGTTGACCTTATAAAAAAACTCATCCATTCATTGAACGCAATACAGGGATTATGGAATGGCTGATTAAAATATATTGCAGGAGATAAACGAATCACCCCATCAACATGGGATTTTCTTCTTTATTTTTGATAATTGATATCAAAGTACATTACCAGCCATCTGTACTCATAAAAAACAGTTTGACATCTTCTTGATAGAGGCAATGGTCGGTGGCTACCATTTTTATTTAGCCAATGTGTGTGTTTGTCCTTGTTGTAACATGGCAGCCAATCTTATTCATCCAAATTGAAGCATAGCCATTAAATCAGTCACAGACAATATTATAGCAGTTCAGTTTCTTGTGTCCATAAAAGAGGATTGTTTAGCAGCTAGTGTTGATTAGTGTTTTGAACTGTGATAACTTTTACTGTGTTTGATAAAGGAGGTTTTAAAAACATCTATAAATTATTATTTTTTATAATTAAGTTTTAAAAGAGAGTTTTGAGTGAGATCCATGTAAAATTATAATGTGTTAATTAACTAAATACTTTTAAAACAATGATCGAAGCAAAACACAGCTTTAACCACGTATTACTACACTACCACACTGACCCTGATGTCAACAATATTTTAGGACTAAAGCCTTCAAGTTTGGAGTGGTTTTGAGGTGCGCAGCCACATTGGCTTTTTGAGGTTCATCAAGATTGGTTGAGTGAGGATTTCATTACTTTATCTGATGACTATAATGACAAAAACTTCACGCCTTCCTTAACCATGTGAAAGTTCTAACCCCACCAAGAAAAAAAAAAAGAAAGAAATTTCCAACTTTTATCCAACCATTAGCAATTAACTAATATGATGCTTAGTTACATATATTCTTATATATCCAAATAAGAGAAAAGGTTGAAATACAAACATTCCCTTCCATCACTTACCTTTGCTAACCCTACCCTTCCTTACCCTTCTTCCATCCAAACATAATGTGTACAAATTACAACTCAGTTTTGCAACAATGCATCTCTATCTACCTTTAAACTGCAGTTCGTCCATAGGCTTTCAAAGTTCAATGGAAGAATGAGACAAATTGAGGAGCATAGAGGTTCTTCTCTACTATTGAAGAAAATGAAGTTCTTCTCTAGATGCTATCTTAAAGTCTATCTTCCATTATTGATCTGCATCTCCTTTCCTTTCTTTTTTTTATCGTAACAAAGATGATTTAAACTTGAGTCCTGATCGTCATGATGGGAAGATTACCACTAGATTAGATGGCCATTAGTAATAATATACCATTCTTTAAGCAGAAGGAAGAGCAATTGCCAACAAAGTACTGGTTTATTCACATTCTTCATCACTGCTCATGCGTTGGATATAATACAAACTTAAGCTAAAATAATCTGAACTGTTTAGAGCTTAATCACACAACAGGAAATGTGGAAAGAAAGTAGAGCAATGAAGGAAGAGAACTAAAGCTTCTCTACATATCCAAAACCCCACTTTAGTAGCTGTCTCTAGCTATGATCTTCTGCAAAGATTTTCACATCATCACATTGGCCAAGGAATTGACCCTCCTGCTGTCAAAACCTGTTGCTCAAGCTGCAATCATACAAATAGAAATCAGTTGCTTGTGAAACAATTTTCATTCTTAACAAGTTAAATTCTTTCTCCCTTTTTTCTCTTATTGCCTCTTACCTTGAACAGAGTTTCAAGCTTAGTTTTCACCAGGGAGTACTCATTCTTCACTTGCTGGAGACATTTTTGACACCTACACCACACCCAATTTGACACCAGAAACATGAAACAGTGGATAACAATACTTTTTTAAGATTGAAACGAACAATTTGTGGGGTAAGCTACACCGAAACAATCTGAAATATTAGCTGAAAAGAAACTTACCCTTCAATATTTCGCTCCTCGCAGTAGTTGCGGAAGGCAATGCAGACTTTCTGAACTCTTTGAACCCCAATGCTGTTATTTCAAGACCTCTTTCAATGGTATATACGAGATGGAAGAGATATAAAAGAAAAAAAAAATTCCCATGATATGTAGCCAAAATTGGTGTGGTGCAAAAATGTTATATAGCCATCACCCAAATTTTTAGGATCAATTAACCATGAATAAAACTAAGTTGAGAAGTAAAACTGAACATTGCATAGACAACTGCACTGATTTGAAACTTGAGTGTAAAACTCTTTAGCCAGCTGTACTGCCAATGGTGAGACATTTGCTTCAAGCAAGTGACAAGTTTTGTGTTACAAATTTGACTTTAAGCTATGAAATATGTGCTGGTTGACATTGTTGGAGAAAGTGGAAACAAATTTCATCCACTGAAGGAAAAAAAAAAAACCCTTTCACTATGACCACCTAGGCATAATAGTAGATTCAGCTTCTAGTTAAACAAGGTGATTGGAGATCACCTGGAGCTGCTGCCCTTCAACTGGTGAACATGAGCATCAATTTTTCTGTAATCTATACTTTGCTGCTCTCTATTCAATACCAAAAATAATTACATTAGGACAGTGGAATCTACCAAGATATTTAACACAAAATAAAGAAGAAAAGGAAATGTTATAGGAGATCTACAGAGTTAAAATTCTCACAAATCTTTGGCTAGCTCATTGATAAGCTTTTCAGAGTCTTCAAAGAAAAGAGTCACCAGTTCAACTACGAAATCTGGGTTGCTCTCATCTTGAAGTTGCTGAAGTTGGTTAAACTGGTCATCCAAAAATCCCTTCACACACACACACACAAAGAACTCATCATCAACCAGCCAGAGAAAGACCAAGCAAAGTAGAAACAAAAACAAAACAAAACCTAAGCATAGCTTCTGCTTCTCTTCAAGACATATCTACAGTAATGTTAACATATTGCAAGTTATGCTCTGACCTCATTAAACAGTTGGCCTGTGTAGTCGATTAACTGCCTTTGCAACTGAACCACACTATCCATTGTTAGCTTTTCTCAAGTTCTTTGCTAGCTAAGTTACTTTGCAGATCTTCTAGCGTGTAGAACTAGATGAAGTACATTAATTTCTTTGAAAAAGTTTAAAAGCAAGAAAAGGGTCTTTGTAGCTAAAGATTCTTTCTTGCTTTTAAAGCAGAGAGTAGACCGCTATAATGAAGATGTGAAGTTACTCTTCTTTGTATTATTGGTCTTTTACTTTCCCTCCCTTCTCTGGGTTTGTGTGTTTTTTGTTTTCTTTCTTCTCTCTCAACTCGATGCATCCTTTCTTTTATTTACAGGTTTTGTACTGTGTTTACGTTCACTTTAAAAATATATTAAATTAATATTCACTCCACTACTTGAAGATCACTCTGCACACAGAAATTTATTTATCACCATAATTTTATGTTTTTTCAAAAAAAAAAAAAAACCATTTTACATCACAATGTTAAATACGTTATCAAATTGTCTTAAGAAATTTGACAGCATCGCAAGATCCACAACTTGATTCCAATCCATATCCCTTTCACCTTTCATCCCTTTACTTCCAGTAACAGATAACCAGAGCTATAAAACCCGGCATAATCTATACTAAACTCTTGTTCTTAATGTCAACGATGATCAAAAGACTGTCTAATTATTTCAATATTATAAAACTAGTTAATTAATTTCAATTAATCACCAGGACTAATTTATAATTAACTCTTGTTCTTAACTCTATCCTTAATTTCTAAAGACTTGACAGCTCCTCCTCTCAAACCAAGAAAACAAGACTCATATTATTAATTGGAAGCTGGTACGCCAAATAACAGTACTCATCTTCATAGTGTTAAGATACAAAAATAAGGAGAGCTAAACCCCATATTTTTATTATTTATTTTTTTATGTTGGGCATATGATAAAGGAACAAGTGAAAGTGATGTGAAATCTTGCTGCGTTTATGTCTCTGGGAATTTTTTAAGGGGGATTTTTTGTCTCTTCTAAGTGAAATGAATAATATTGATTGCTGATGCAAAATCTCTCTCTCTCTTCAATAATGGAGTTGCTATTGATAAAAATATTAGACTTGTTCGATGAATATATTTACTTTAATCTGACCTACCTACGTACTCCCTTCGTCTTCTTCTCTTTATCCTCCAATATTATCTCTTCCTTTTTCACTTTTACTCTTGAGATTATGGTCAGAATATCATGGATATATTTATGCATAGACGTTTTTCAAGATAATTTTTTTAATGAATCCAAACCTTCTTTTTTCCGAGCTAATATTGTTTAGAGGTCGATTTTTATTAGATAACAAAAGAAAAAAAAATTAGGAGAAAATTTATTGATATGAGTATGAATGATCTGTTTAAGATTAAATATTTTAATTTTAATATAAGAAGATATATATAAAAAAATATTAAGATTGCATTTATTAATGTCTCAAGATGATAAACGCACCAGGTTAGAGGATTAAAAATAAAAATATAAAATAATTTTATTTTTTAAATATTTTTAGAGTGAATTTTTATAATTTTTCTAGCACGAACGTGTCTTGGATTTTAGTGCAGTTTGTGGGGAGACATGCAAGTTGATTGGAGAGAATAGCTAGCCATGTCTATATACGACTCAAACGAGCCATAATTCGGTCATGAAGTTGTGATAATTCAAGCAATATCTACAGCAATTAACTTCATCAATATATTCAAGATAATATATGTTTTTGTATTTAAAAATGCATTTAAATATATTTTTAAAGTATTTTTTATTTAAAAAAATATTAAATTAATATTTTTTATATTAAAACATTCTATATTTTGGCGTTTGAAAATGTATTTAAACATGTTTTAAAAGTGTTTTTAGCTAAACAACATCAAATTGATATTTTTATTTTTGTTTTTTCAATAATTTTAATATATAATATAAAAAATTAAAAAAATATAAAAATATTATTTCAATTCATTTTCAAGTTAAAAATATTATGTACTACAACCCTAAAAAAACACCTTTTAACTTGAGATTTAGAAATCTTTTTTGCAGCTACAATTTTGATATATCCTAGCATCATCTCCAATCAAATTTAAAATGTTCAATTAACTATTCAAAACACTGGAAATTACAATTCAACTATTTAAATTATTGGGTTGCTTTGTGTTGAAATTAGCTATAAATAGTTGTTATTATTATTATTGTAGTCTTTGTTGTTTCAATAATTAGGGTATTTTTGAATGAATTTCGAGAGGTGATAATAGATTAGATTATTTATAGTCAAGCTTGACTAAGTATATAATTTATTTCTTACAACTTTATATTGTTTAAATTTGAAATAATAATGAAGCAAATTCATTTACCAACTCAACCCAACCCAACATCATTACCTGTAACATTTTGCCTCATTTATAATTTAACAAATTCTATGCCCTACGCCAACAAATACTAGTGTCCTATCAAACTAACGTACAAATCTCAAATTATAAGGAGAAAGTAGTGGTGGCATCTCAGCTAAACTTGATCAATCGAGTCGGTAAGTGCTTTGGGCTACATTTTATAAAATCAGATAGAAATTTAATAACTTGACAAATTAATTTATAGCCGGATCAAAATCTATTTTAACTTTATTTTTTAAAAATAATATCATTTTGATTAACCTAAATCAATTTAAATTAATCCATTTAACCAGCAACCCGCGAGTTTAATAATTTTGAGTGATAGGCTCTCCCGTGAACATATGGTGTTTTGTCTTGACACTCCATTGAAAATGAAAATGATGATGGTGAAATAAAAACTTGGACCGACTTGGCTTCATATCCAACCAAACTATGCATACTGTACATTGATTATTTTCAATGAGCAACTATTACTGTACACCGAACCATGTGACCCTGAGCAATGCTCAAATGGCTCAGGTTCTAGGTCGGCTAATCACCAAGTCAATCGGCTAGACCGGAACAAGTTTAATAACCATAGGCAAAACTTGGCACGATGTCATTTCAGGGCAGCAGGGCTAAAAGGAGTTCTGCATCATATGTCAACGCCAATTTCTCCAGGGTACTTTGCTTTGGGCAACATGGTAATGGATATAGAAAATCTTAGTGACTAATTGAAGTGCAAGCAGGAAGGACCACCCCTTTGTGCACCACTAATAAGAACTGGGCTATAGGAAGAATCCAAAAATTTATCTGAAAATAACATGACCTGTGGAAGTTTCAGCAAGCACAAACACCAGCTTGAGATATGCGGTCAGCCACACCATGCAAATCTGCTGCGCCACCGGCACAGTGATGCAAGGTTTTTAGGGTTTTAAAGACTGCTAAGCAGGTTATACGTGCCCTCTTTTGACTAAGAGGATTCTAAAATAGCATAACATCGAAAAATTCCGAAATTCAAGTACATGCAAGAAACAACGAACCTGAATTAGCACTGCATGAGAATAAAGCAAATCCACCTGATAGGCTGCTATTGCTGAATCTGTAATTGTACACGGATAGCAGTTGTTAAGAAAAGAAAAGGCATGCCGATATGATTTCAATTTTTTTTCTTTATTCATTTTTTTTTCTTTTCTTTGAAGAACAAACAATGTTCCACAGCACATAAAGAAGCTTTCCCCACAAATCATTGGTATTTGAATATCAATTTACAAAATGTACAAGAGAATTGGACGGGCAGAAGCCTGGCATTTGCACTGGCCGTAATATATCTGCCAGAATTATCTCACTTCTCGTATCAATCTGTCAGTAGCATTCCATTGTCGAAAGGCAATTATTGCCCACATTTATCAATTAGTATCAAACCACCCCATTAGGCTGACTTTTGCAGAACAAATTGAATTGTAATGAAGGGCAGCTTGAACTAAGCAGAACTTGAAAACAGGAAAACGGACATCAACCTGCCAACAAAATAAAAAGACCAACTCATCAGGATGGGGCATGAACAAATTATAGCACAATGCGTGCTGACTGTAATTGAAGCGTGCAAAACATGATCCTATTCCTTTTTTTGGAACTATTCTTGATACAGTTACATGCAAAGGGTTTGAGAATCCAAACAAATGTAATCAATCTAATGTAGATGGTAATAACATCAACATAGAAAAGCAAGAATAAATTATGCAAAATTGAGGAGCAAGAAACTGTATACTCAAAATTCAGCAACCACATTTTTAATATTTAGTAATTATGTTCAATATTCATGTCATGAAAGAAAAACATTTGCATTCACACCTTCTTCGGAGAAAGAAAAAACACCTCCAAGCATGTCGTCATTGTCACCATCTTCCTCAGATTTATCTACATCACAAGGACTGCTGCTGTTGTCCACAAAAGTAAGAACTTCAGTTGATTCTTGATATTCATTCGATTCTGACACTTTACAGTAACCCTCTTGAAAAAACAGCTCAAAATCTGGGGAATAATTTGCTGGTCCCTCATCTATGATGTTCACGCTCAAATCCGATCTAATGGAACTTAAGTTTGAAGCTTCACTGGTGACACCACTTTCTGATGACTGCACTTCTTTTGCAATCATTCTTCCAGCAGTATGTGGATCATTTGTTAAAGATGTTACATTACTATTGACAAAATTACTATTCTCAGCAGGAGAAGCATCTATTTGAGCTTGTTTGAATGAAACTGAACATATATCTTTGTTAATAGAGCTTTCATACAGGATGGGTGATGCCACCATAGAAATCCCTCCTTCACCAGCGTTAGAATTAGCAGCTTGCAGCATGGAGGTATAAAATTTTGTTGATGATCCTGGTGAACATGTCAAGATTAAAACAAGTCACATCATATTTAAAATCCATACAACATCAAAACTGAAAAAAATGGCATACCACCATCTGAACTTGGAGCTGAATCAGGTGAGACCAACTCAGAGTGAGAAATAACAGCATCTTCACACTCTTTGACTCCACGAGATTCAGAAGATGAAGATGAGTATCTTACATCTCCAAGACCCCTGCACAAAACAAAAAGTTGAGTTCACATCTGAAATGGACTCGCTTGACAGGAAAATTTTGGAGACATTGCTTAGATGGATATTTCACACTATTTGCCCACTTCCTATCCCTACCCCCTGAAGCAACCACTATCAATATTTTTTCTTACGATGACATGTTAAGAGTTACTCAGTTGCAAAACAAACCCAATAAACTTTCAAATTCCATGCAAGAAGACAAAATAAGAGATGCATTGCTTTGAATTAAAGAGTGCAAAACCTTTGATGAGTAGAACAAACTCAGAGCATGGATGAAAATATTTTGCTAAATTTCCCATATTATTAAGATGCATAAATCATTTGTCACCTGTCTAACAGTTTTTTAATTAGTTGTTTCTCAAAAAAAAATTCATTCTACGCCCCTCTTCATTTAATGCTTCCATTCTTCTGAAGGTCACAGAAAATTTAATGTCAATGAGCTTTGTAGTAATTGTCAAAGAAAAAAAAGAAAAATTCAAGAAATGAAAAATGGAATAACTGAGAGTTCCCAACAAGAAATATGTGCAAAAAGAAGCACTGTAAGAGTCTCAGGTGTGAGCAAATTTAGTTTTCACTCTACGAAACCATTATTCAGCGGGAACAAGCCTTGCATCTTTGTTTTCACTCTTGCACAATTAGCAAGCTCAATATGAGAATTTTACGAACAGCCTCCAACTTACCATTGCTAAAAAGAAACAGCTGAAGTGGGGTGTGATGCGCTCTTAAAATAGAACAACTAAAACACGTGAATATGGAAGAAGAATGATTGAGGTAACATCACTTAACAATTATTCACAGTTACCATAACTACATGGCAGAAAAACTTGTGAATTACCGTTCGCTCCATTCAGGAGACCTGTGAAAATGGTCAAAAACAGGCAGCAGGTCCTTCCGCCTAATCTCAACCTCATGAACAGGAACCTTCTCTATTTCAATCTCTTGACCAGTTTGATCTTCACTGATGTTCTCTTCTTTAGGCCCCAGATGACTCATTGCATAGAAATACATCTAAAACATAGAGGGGATTGAATATAAGAAAAGTTGAAACATGATAAGTTGAAACACTGCTTAATGATCTTCTGAAAAATACCTTAGATTTCTGCCAAAGTGGTATTCTCCAAAAGCTCATCTGCACCTCTGCATTGGAGAGATACCAATGAGATGGTTCGTGGGACATCACCAACTGTGAATGCGCAATACCATCATCTTCACCATCAGACGTGTCCATGACTGTCTCTTTAGTTTCTTGTCCTCTACGAGTGATTCCAGAAATGCATTCCTCCCTTTCAGGCCAATCTGCTCTTCGGCAAACATCCCACCATTGGATGGATTCAACATTCACTCTTAATTCCTCATCTTGCATGTGCACTGAAGAAGCTGGCCCATTTCTCGAAGCAATTTCACTTGGCTCTCCATCCACTGATGACAGCAGTTTATATTGAACTACATGACCGCAAGGAGTGTAAACCATTAGGTGCTCCAAAGAGTTAACTTTTCTCAAGTGAGCAGATTGCGAATCTTGGGGCACACAGCTATGAAAAACAGCAGCTATAGCACCAGATGGAATTGAAGCCTTTCCTGCTGCAGAAGAAGTAGCATTGCTAACTGTGTTGAGCCATCCAGAGTTATTATTTTTAATTCTGCTCACCACAGAAAGGGTAACAGGTGATGGCGGCGATGAAGAAAAAGAATGCTGGTTTACCAGGAAAGATGGAGTGGACCACCATGGTAAGGATACAACAGGAGAAAGAGCAGGCCCATCAACATGGGAATTATGTATTTGAAGAACATTCTCACCGCCAAAAGGGGAAAGCACAAAAATATGGCAAGTTCCCCTGGATGAAACAATGGCAATCCACTGACTGTAATGACTAAAGCAAATGTCTTGTATAATCTGTATGACAAACACAAAGGAATACGCTCTATGAAAATACCGGCAACAATGATATTGAGAGCCAGGGAAAAAAGGAACTTACAGCGGGGGTAATGCCACGATGGAGCTTGTAAAGGTGAACATGAGAAGAGCTCCAATCATAATTCTTAGCGCCTTGTCCACTCTGAGAGCAGGATGGCATAATCCGAAAAATATTTATATTGTTCCCATGAATAGAGGCAGTGACCAAAAGTGTACCACTTGGATCAAAACACAGAGCAGAAATTGCACTAGTATGAGCTCTAAATTGAGATATCACAGCTCTGGAAACAAAATCTTTCACAACTACCTGCAATAGAACATTTAAGTAAGAGAGAAAATACTGGAGTTACACTGGAATGTTAACACCAGATGCTTTCTGCCATGTGCTTCTGGTACTTAAATGTCTAGAAAAGTAAAAGACATACCTTTATATTGGAAGACAAAGCAAAATATAACTTAAGAGCATAATTTCATTGGAAGAATGAAACATATAAGCCAGGACATGAAAACTAGTTTTTAATTTTCAGTCACATCATTGCATACTCCAAATAAAGTTCCAGTTCTCAGCTTGTTGAAAACTAACCATTCCAGCAGTATCTGTATCTGCTGAATTTGTTGCCCCACGACCAACTTTCCAGCTTGAGTTTGAAGATACAGGAGAACTAGAACCATCAGGCATAAGATCATGGCAATATCTAGACAGAGTTTTGTAGCCCATGTCTCCCAAATTTATTAAACCAGTAGCTAATTGCTTACTAGATTCCATGGCATAACGAGCTACCAGACTCCCACTGCCAGGTGAACTTGATGGACTTACACCCAGAGGAGTAAGACTTTGTGGACTCAAGCGGCCTGTATTTAACACCAGTGGGTTGTCAGAAGCATAGGCTAACCACCTAGGACCCACAGCCATAGGACCATAGCCGATATTAACCCCAACCATTCCTTGACCTCCCAATTGAGGGACAGGATAAGTGAGAACACTGAATTTGTTCTCAAAAGTGAGGGCATCGAAGCAGTATATCTGCCAGCACAATCAGGAAAAAAAAAACATATCAAGAGTGTTTCAATCGCTTAGCTCCACTAATTAACCAAGCCATAATTAATTTACAAAATCTTCAATTAGCAGATGATAAAACTTCATCCAATAGATGTCTTCATTAACTAGTAGCAGCACAGCAACCATCCCACGTGTGATTATTCTGGGTTTTCAAAGGAACTGGTAAAAACTCCACAAAAACTAGCAGCATATATGAATACACTAGAAGTTACAGTGAAAAGCATCTGAGGTAAAGCTTATGCTTACTTGTGTTGCAAGACCCACGGCAACGATCCGCTGACTGCTTCTAACCATATAGACAGTCGAACGGAATCGCAGAACATGAACATAATTATGAGACCTCAACGAGTAAAACCGAACAATAGTCGGAGAGATGGCAACATTTCCCATATGAGGCTCATTAAATCCATCTCTCCCACTGAGAATTGGACCTGAGCTCTTTGATTCATCACATGCAACAACCAAGAGCAAAGGATGTGATGCCCTATATCCCTCTCCTTTGCAACCCTCAGACTTTGCAGGGAGGGGCTGCATCTGTAAAAACGTAACTGGATCATCACGTCTAGACACTAGCTCCGTGATGTTAGAGGCATCTTCAACATCGATGACTTGAAAGCCACTGGAGTACCCAAGTAAAAGAACGTTCTTCAAGGAACCAGGACCAAGCTCTAGTTTGTCAAATGAAGCCCAGAGCACCTGTTTCGCCAAACAATAAAATACCAAATCACTGCATGTAAGGTACGAATCGAAATGCAGCACAATTAAAAGAAACCGAACAGCTCTAAGAAAAAATTGCAAGCCAATAAAACATCAAACTAGCACCATTGCCTGTCAAAAAAAGCATTTCCAATATCACAACTTGGCATTGCAGTTCTTTCTCAAACTCTCCACAAAATTTTAAGCATCTATATTCTATAAGAAACCCAGTCACTTCACCCCTCTCATTCGATCTCAAGTCACTTAATTCCATGACAATCGACTTCACCAGCAAAGCTCGCAAGCAACATCCGCAAATACACGCAATCCTATCGACTTTTCTAATGAACCCCTACAATTACAGTAATGCCAAGTAACTTAAATCTACTAATTTCACAGAAAATAAATAAATAAATCAATCTTGAAATTCCGAAATAATTCATTAGTAAAACCTTAGACTACTTTAAGAAAATGAAATAAAAATAGAATAAAATAAATAAAACACGTCTTTTCAAAATTTAAATTTTAGTGCCCTGTTTGGTTAACAACTAAAAACCTAAACAAAACTACGCTGCAATCATCATTTCCGTTTCTTTAATTTCATACATCTTTTTTAGCAACCAAACAAACAGTAACATTGAATATTAATTAAATTAAAAAAAAAACATATTTAAGTTCAAATTATTAAAGTCGACAACTAAAATAAAGTGACATAAACTACAAAATTAAATAAAAAGCATAAAAAATACCAAAAAAAATTAAGGAAAGAACTGAACCTGGTCTTTGTGGTCGTGGTGGTCACCGGAGACGGAAGCAGCAACAGAAGCGCTGGCTGACCGGACACCGGAAGAAGCGGTTTTAATACAAGAAGAAATGAATTTCAAAGAATTTGGAATAAACCGGTTGTTTTTACTGTTATTGTGACTGCTGCTGCTATTACTTTCTCCTTTGTTGCTATTATTCTTCATAATAATCAAGAGATAAAAAATAGTAAATCAGACAGTCACCGGCTACCGGCGATCGATCATGTAAATTGGATAAGAATAGCAAGTTCCAGTGAAAAATTGAGTTCAATTTTTCTGGCGATGTGAAATACAAAGAGAGAGAGAGAGAGAGAGATGGCCGAGTTTGGTTAGGTGGATTATTGTTTGAGTATTGACTTCAGAGAGAGAGAGAGAGACGGTTTCTTGGAGTTCTTGGCTTTGATTTTGTGTTTACATCTTGTTGATGGAAATGGAAATCTGTGTAGGCGCGTGTTGGAGACGCTCTATTTGAGAGCGCGTGTGGTTGTTTTGTTTTTTTGTTTTTTGGAGTTAATTTGAAGTGGAAGGAAAGATTTTGGGGAATTTCAATGGGGTCCTTGAAGTTCAATGAAATGACAAATTCGATTTTTTTTTTAATTTTTCTTTTACTTTGGGGGTTAAAGAAATGTTTCCCAGTTGGTATATTAAGAATATAAAGTTTTTTTTTTTTTAAAAAAAAAAATATATAAAGTTTTTTTCATCATTGTTTTTTTACAAGTGGAGTATGGGAAATTATATATTTGCTTCATAATTTTTTTTCATTGTTTTGATATAAAAAAATAAAATGTTTGGAGATTAATGTATCTAGAGTTTTAATTGGTAATGCTATCTATCTAATCCAATTTTTAATTCATTTTTAATTTATTTTGATGGTTAGAAATGGACAACTCATGCATACAAACTAGATATTGTACTTGTATTTTGTGGTGAGTCAAATTATATTTTTATATTTTTATATATATAGGTTTTTTCAATGCTTTTTGTAGTTAAGAATTTTTTAAGTGAAAAAAAAAATTTATATATACATATAATCAAATAAATCAAGAATTATATTTATTGATAAATAAAAAAAATCATAAACGATAATTAAAAATAAAACTAGAAAAATCAAGAAATATATGTAGATCAAGATATTTAATTTCACAATAAAAGATATTTACCTAGTTATGTTTGCTAAAATTTTTTATTAATTTTTTTTATTCAATTAAAAGATAATAAAAATAAATATACAAGTAATATATTATTAAATATAATCATTAAACCTGACGTATGGTTCACTCAAGATAAGATTTTTGCGAGCTAGCTAATAAATAATTTATTTAAAAAAAAACTATAAATCTAAATTTATTTCTAGATGATACCAAGTCACTCTATTACGACTTTCTTTAATCCACCGAATCGGCACAAGATTAATAATAGCGCTACTAATAAATAAAGAAATTCGTGTAAATCCACTTTCTCATAAACACCCTTTCATGTTATAATAAAGTGCACGGTCTATAGTTTAATATTTTAAATCAGATCAGATTAGTGTGTAATTAATAATTGCTAGTGATATATGTCGTCACTAAGAAACTAATTGGGAACACGGTGCAAACCACGTTCTTAAAAAATTTTAAAATTTTTTATTTTGTTAAAATTTAATATATTTGTATGTTTTGGATTGTTTTAATGTGTTGCTGTCAAAAATAATTTTTAAAAAATAAAAAAATTATTAGCATGTATTTCAGCATGAAAAGTTATTTGAAAAGCAACCACAATCACATTGCCAAACATATTCTAAATTTGGGAAGGGAGATTGAAGGGTTTCTATGGGATTTAATTAAGGATCTAAACGCTTAAATTAAGATAATTTCAAGGGAAGATAATGGGATTAACATATTAAGTGCACTTATTTCACTTGCCAAATATAATGGGATTATGAAGCTAATAGTTACAAGCGATTAAGAAAATACATGCATTGGGCAAAAAGCCATGTCGGCTTGGCTCTCAAGAAAACTCGGTGGCTTTTTCATGCGCTCTTCTCCTATTCCATGGAAGAGTCAACACGCAACTGAATATTAGGAATCGAACCAGATTGGATGATGAATCTTGAACTAGATTTTGAACCAATCTGGTTTAAGAATACGAACTGTTTACACAATCATCTAATAAAAGCGATTTGGATTTAACTGAATCGACAAAAAATTATCCGAACATGATTCCGCAAGAAAGTACAGAATGGAAGGCATGCCAAGGCACACGAGACACAAAAATGGCAAGCTTGCTTAACTATATCTATGAAAGACAGGCCGTGTCCTGCCATGGAAAACGAAGGGAACGCTATAATTAGTCTTCTTGAATCGATCTAATAGCCATTTCCATTTAATGCATGGCTCGATCACCTTCCCTTTTCAGCATAACCGACACGGCAACACCATGAACACTCACATCAGTCTTTCACTGGAATATAGGCCAAATTTACATGCAAGCACATAGCCAGCATGCGTCGTAGGCCTGTATTAGGTTAACTAGCTATAATTAACAATGATTGAAACAAAAAATAAGAAGTCCCTCAAATTAGGCCCTAAAACATTTTTGTTGCTTTAATTCCTTTTCTATTTAATTTTGAATTCTTATTATTTTTCTTATATAATTTTGGATTCTTTTAGTTGGGTTAGTTTTTGTTCCTATATAAATAGTTGATATGTTACGTTTTTTTTTTATCAAATTATTGAATTAAGAATTTTTATAATATATTATGATTTTTCTCTATAATTTAAGATGATAACCTTAATTCAAAGATATTTATTGCTTCACTTTGAATCTTATAAAATTATTAACCAAGTTTAAGGTAGTTTATATTTGAGGTTGTGGTATAAGATATTTTTTATTTGTTGACACATTAAAACAATAAAAAAATTAAAAAAAATTAATTTAAATATTTTTTAAATATTTTTTAAAATACAATCCCAAACATTACCGGATCCTAACATCAGCATTCAAGAGTCTCAAAACTTTAAAAATCAGGTATGAATACTTCAACTTCATGGATGCGTAACTGTAGAGTGTGAAGAAAGTCATTAATGTTGCTTAAAGATTAGATTTTTGGCGTGTTTGACCACGTTTTGCTTCCAATTTTTATTATGTTTCCAGAACTCGAGTTCCCCATTGAACAATTTCATTCTCATGGGACCTTGACCTTCGCCATTTTTGTTGTTGTTGAGCCGGCATACATCATCATTCCTTTCTGCTGAATACCTCCTGTGGGAATTCTAGTCTGTTCCCTGGTTTTGGAAGTTGAGTAATTTATCCTGGCTGTCGGATCGGATGACTTGAAAAAGGATAGGAATTATTGAATTAAATTAACGTGAATCAATTATTTTTAAAAATAATATTAAAAAAATTAGTATTGATTTGGTTGGATCTAGATCATGTTTAGCTGGATCAACTGCATTTTATTAAAACAATATTATTTTTAATTCAATTCAAAACTTAGCTCAGGTCATCCTTGCAAGATGGCATGTTGAAACCTTGTCATCTACAAAGAAGATGACATGTACTATAATACAAAGCATCATCTAAGCTAAACTTCACCAGTAAATGAAGATTATCCCTCTAGATATCTTCATAGACTGATTCAAAATTTTCATTTCATAATTTTAAAAGGTTCCATGTTGATAGCTAAGTGTTAAAAACCATATGTTAAATTAGTATCCTATGAAGTCACATGCATGGGCTACAAAGAATGCAGTTGTTAGGGAATCAATATCAGCATAGTCTGCATAGACAAATGAGTAATCCTCGCTTAAAAAATAAGTTGAAGACTCGTTCTATCTCTTGCCGCCCAATCACTGATTGCCAAAAAAGGTCATTGAAGCTGAGACATTGAGAAAGGTAGATTTAAGGTTATGATTATCCATTCCCATGAAAGTTCAGGTTGGAATCATGGTTTTCAGATCCTATGAAACCATAACTCAGACATGTTCCTCTTTCAGTTCAAGGTTTTTCAATCAGTCCTGCTCTTAGCCCTTTCAGAATTCTGTTTTCAAAGTGCTAATTGCTGGGAAATCTCAAACAGAAACCTTTTTGAAGCCTCTTGCCCATTAAACTACAGTGTCATTCGTGAATTAGTCAGTAAAGCTCATCCGAAACATTCATTTATTGATCTGCCTAATCAATGTCAATTCGTTCCTGATGGAATTCGTTTTGTTCGGTCAGAATATCTGCGAACCGCCAGGTCCTTTGTTCCTCCTCCTGATACATTTCAGGCATGTTGGCAATCATATCGGAACGTGATTAGCGAGGTTTCAGATGGTCTTGATATCCAGTCTGGCTGTGGTTATCAGGCTGGATGGATCTCAAAGGGCTGTATGAATATTACATCTGTGGCACAGTTTGAGATCAAATTTCCCAAGTCCAAGTTGCAAGAGATGAAGCTTTATTGTAATCGATCTCTGGATGATGACCTTGCTTGTGGTTCTTGTACCAAGAAATTGTTGAGTCTTGGGGATCTGTATCTTCGTGATCCTCAACCTGTGAATGCCTCAGATTGTTCTGGCTATCCGTCTATGTATGCAGCTGCCATTATTAATCGGTTTGGACCGACCGATCCCGGAACTGCAAAGTGCTTGTTCAGGCTTAAATATTCAGTGAAGTCCACAACCAATGAGCATCACAAGGCTGTGATTGCTGGCATTGCTGCGGGTTCCGTGTTTGGTGTCTTGGGGGGCTTTATTGCAGTTTGCTTATGGCGCTGGAAGCTACACGGGAAAAGCGACAAGGAAAAGATCAGTCCAGATCTAGAGGATGCTAGTTTGGATCTTGGGTTTGGATTGCACATTAGAAGCACTAATATAGTCAAATTCAAAATCGAGGAAATCACTAAGGCAACAATGAATTTCTCTAGACATAATATTATTGGCAAAGGAGGTTATGGGAATGTTTACAAAGGGATGTTACCGGATGGATCTGAAGTTGCATTCAAGAGGTTCAAGAACTGTTCTGGTAGTGGCGATGCAACTTTTGCACACGAAGTGGAAATCATAGCCAGTGTGAGGCATGTCAATCTTGTTGCTTTAAGAGGCTATTGCACCACAAAAGTTCCTCAAGAAGCTCATCAAAGGATCATTGTGTGCGATTTGATGCATAATGGAAGTCTCTACAACCATCTTTTCGAATCAGGAAAAATGAAACTTAGCTGGCCGATTCGTCAAAAGATCGCCCTCGGAACCGCACGGGGTTTGGCTTATTTACACTATGGGGTACATCCAGCAATCATCCACAGGGATATTAAAGCTAGTAATATACTTTTGGATGACAACTTCGAGGCAAAAGTTGCAGATTTTGGCCTTGCAAGGTTCAATTCACAGGGAATGACACATTTGAGCACAAGAGTTGCCGGGACTCTTGGTTACGTCGCCCCGGAGTATGCCTTGTATGGGACGTTAACCGAAAGAAGCGATGTCTACAGCTTCGGAGTTGTGCTTCTTGAGCTTCTGAGTGGAAAAAAGGCTTCTGAAAACAACGAGGGAAATGTTTCTCTTTTGACAGATTGGGCGTGGTCGCTAGCCAAGGAAGGCAGAGGATTGGATATCATCGAAGATAACCTGCCTGAGCTGGGGTTACCAGAAGTGATGGAACAATATGTGCACGTTGCGCTTATCTGTGCTCATCCTTTATTACATGCTAGGCCAACAATGGATCAGATTGTGAATATGCTGGAAAGTACTAACATGCCTGTTCCCTCAAACCCTGAACCATGCATTGCTGCCTCCAATATGGAAATTTGCAGTATCAGCTCAAGCTATAATTTCAGTTCTTCAGTCACACAATAGAGATCTTCAAGACAGCTTCGTATGACTGTGATTGAGTGCTTCTATCTCTTGTATTTCTTCCCCATTCCATTTATTGTTTTGCATACTAGCTAGGAAACTTGAGTATTAGTCCAGTTTTAATCTCTCTTTAATTATACTATCCATTGTTAATTAAAAACTGCCACAAACTCTTAGACATATGCTTTGAATTAATGAATGTTACCCAGATGATTTTTTTTTCTAATAAAAGGAAACACATACACAATCATCTAGTAGGTGTGACGGAATGCGACATTGACTTTCAGCATGAAATTAATATTACTTGGTGCTGAAATTGGTATCAAAGGTCTTCATTTTGAATATCAAGACTGTTCAAATTAGAAGACCTTGAGCAATTAGCAAATTTTATTTATGGGAGAGATCCAGGCCTTTCAACATCCAGCGTCATGTAACCCTATCTAAATTCTAAACCTGCACTTGAGTATAGATAAGATGGGCACGAAATTCAATGGCTAAGCCTCTGCAAATATATTAATATTTTACTTTTACTTCCGCCGGTAAAGATATTTTTTTAAAATATATTTTATTTGAAAATATTATAAAATAATTTTTTTAGATTATTATTATTTTTTATTTTTAAAATTAATATATTAAAATTATTAAAAAATATTAAAAAAATAATTTAATATTTTTTTAAATAAACACATTTTTATAGTTTTACTTGGGCTTCTGTCCTTCCAAGTGCTACCATGGATTTTGCAGAATTTACTGATTGGCTTCTTTAAAGCACATATATCTCAAGTTAAGATGGAGAACAGTTAATCGTCTAAT
The DNA here is from genome assembly GCF_951802175.1 of Populus nigra. NCBI lineage: Eukaryota > Viridiplantae > Streptophyta > Magnoliopsida > Malpighiales > Salicaceae > Populus > Populus nigra. The sequence continues at coordinate 21,292,224 of NC_084856.1, forward strand.
AAGTGAGCTTGATTAAAGGATTTATTTTTTTTTGTAATTTTAAGTTTAAGCTATATGGTTGCTAATATGATAATCATAAAAGATTTATATGGTCGTTAACTTCAGAATCCGTAATATTAGTTAAAGTGTGCATAAGATTTATATGGTCGTTAACTTCTAATATTGGCTTCTTTAAAGCACATATATCTCAAATTAAGATGGAAAACAGTTAATCATCTAATAAGTGAGTCAATTATAATAGCTTGAGATTTTAAAGATTTATTTTTCTTGTAACTTCAGATTTGAATTATGTGGTTATTGATATGATGGTTACAGTAGATTTACATGGTCGTTAACTTCAGGATCCGTAAAATTAATTAAAATATACATAAGTTAGCTCGAACATCCACATTAAAAAAAAAAGATTGTGAAAAAGAGAGATGTTAGTTATGATAACATATATTTTTTTATTCAACCATAAAAACCTGTATATATAACATTATTTTTTGGTTGATTTCAAAGAAATTTTTTATGTATATTATAAATATGGATAAAATTTTCATAGTATAGTTGTTAAACTTGATTTAAAAAATCTATAATTTTAAGCTTGATTTAAGTTGAATAAAAAAAATATTAATTTGATGAAACTCAATAGACGTAATTGTATTTTTAATAACTTGATTGATTCAGCCAAATTTAATGGACTTTATTTGTGGATCATAAGTTTTATTTTCTCTCTTCTCTTTGGGTATATCTCTTTTTAAATATGAACTCATGAAAAAAAACTTCAATGATGTCAATTTCTTTCAAAAAGCATGGAAGAAACTAAGATTGGATTTATTATAAGCCCACGCATAAAAAACTTCAGGGCTATTCATTTACCCAGCCCAGAACTTAGCGTTTCTCTAGGGTTTCGAAGTCCCCTGCTTTCTACCCTACCAAAAGGAAGAGCTTCTCTCATCTCCGCAGCTGCAAAAAACGAAAGGGGGCTTGGATTTCGCAACCATGGTAACCTCTCTCTTTCGCTCTCTCAACATATCAGCACATACATCTGAATGTGAGTTAGCTGCTTACTGTTTTCTTCTATTTTTGATGATATCTTCAGATTATTCCAGAAAAGAACAGAAGAGAAATCTCCAAGTACCTCTTTCAAGGTATTATATTTTTTTCTCTCATGTTTTGTTGTCTGTTTTTCCACCTCTGATCCCACTCTCAGTTGCTTACCCACCAAGCAATACTTTATCTTTCTAAGTTTTTTTTAGAATGTTCTCTTTTGGCTATGAATTTTGAAGAACTTGGGTTACGAATATTTCTTGAGTTAGTTTCTTCACTGCTTGTGATTTTAGAAAGCTGAGTTGTTGTTGGTAAATCTTGAAATAAAAACATTATGTTGTGCAATGGTTCTCGAGAAAGAAATGCGCTATTTCTTTGCAAAATTGTGCTCGATTTCATATGTGGCAATTCCACCAAGACCTCTTCCTTAGTTGGGGGGTGATATACATGTATCAGATTTTTAAAGGAACATATCGAGAGAATTGTATTTGGTTGGACAAAGTGTGGTTAGTAAACAAGGATAGGTTTTTCAGCAAGACATGGAATGTAGTGTCAAATATTCAATATGATTCCACAAGATCTAGCTTCCTTCAAGGAAGGGATTCTAGCCAATTGAAGGGATCTTCTGATCAATCTAAAGATCATTTTGATTCCATTAGTAATGAGGATTCAGAATATTACGCATTGATACTAAAATAGGTTGACAACTTGATTAGAGAAACTGTGGTGGTGGTAAGGTGAACTCACATTTATATATTCTTCCGTCAGGATATATTCATACAAGGTCGTTGCTGCTTGTGCAAAAATTGAAAATAATGTCAAAGCAAGGCCCATCCTTCCTTTTGATGTGTTTAACACTGGGCGCATCTCTTTTTTCTCTAAACAAATGGATTTTTTTTAATGTATTCTCCTTGTTCTTATGGCGTTGGATAGTTTGGACAATGCAACTAATATTCCAATCTCTACTGAATAGATTTTCCCCATTGGGGGGATAGGTGCTAAGTTAATGGGTTTCTGCTATAGCTTCTGGTAGTGGCTTAAAACCAGTGTTATGGAAAAAATAAGTAAAATCATTTTCATTTGTTCTATGGAGGCTTAGAATACACCTAAGCCACTACTGAACTGCTGATGTTAATGTACTTTTACCAGATAGATTGTTGTGCTGGTTATGAGATAACCACACCCTTGTTTCTTGCTTCTTCTTTTTTCCCCAGTAGTTGGAACACAAAAGTAAAACTACAGCGAGAATCTTTGCCAATGAGCCCTGCCTGTTTTGATTTATTTTATTTTTTGGTTATAATCAGTTAAATTGAACAGAGAATTTTTTTATTTCAAGCTAACCAAATGGGACTAAGGAAGATTAGTCTTACCATATACCTTATCTGCATTCTTTTATTTTAACTTTGTCTTTAATCTGCAGAGGGAGTTTGCTATGCAAAGAAGGATTTCAACCTTGCAAAGCACCCAGAGATTGATGTTCCCAATCTCCAGGTTATCAAGCTCATGCAGAGCTTTAAATCCAAGGAATATGTTCGTGAGACATTTGCATGGATGTACTACTACTGGTACCTTACCAATGATGGGATTGAGTTTTTGAGGACATACCTGAATCTTCCCTCTGAAATTGTCCCTGCCACTTTGAAGAAACAATCAAAGCCTGCTGGTGGTCGGCCATTTGGTGGCCCACCTGGTGACCGACCCCGGTAATTTACATTATACTGACCATTTGCTGATTTTAAGTGTTTTCCTATCTTTTCTTTGAGTGTTTTCCTGTCTTTTCATTGATTTCTTAGAATTCTCTAATTAACATGTGGTGTTTACTTTGGTTTCTAGTGGCCCACCTCGCTTTGAAGGAGACCGCCCAAGATTTGGTGACCGTGATGGTTATCGAGGGGGCCCGCGAGGGGGTGAAGGTGATGAGAAGGGAGGAGCTCCAGCAGATTACCAGCCTGCATTTAGGGTAATTTCACTTCATCACTAACCCTAATTGTTAATGCCTATTTAATCACCATCAGTATTTTTTCACGTACTTTTCTAATTCTATTATGATCTTGCAGGGCTCTGGTGGAAGGCCAGGCTTTGGTCGTGGAGGAGGAGGTTATGGTGCAGCACAATCTAGTTCTCCTGGCTTTGCTTGAAGGTGTTGCTAATCCTTCCATACTTTTGTGTTTGTACTTAACTAGTGGTGCAGAGCTAAGAAATGTTTTGTCCCCTTGTTCTCTCTTAGCAATTTGAATCTCTGGGACAACAATACTAAGATGGTTAGGAATTAATTTTGTCCAAGGTATGCTTCTTGATGAAAAGGAACTCAGACTGATCTGCTTTATCCTTCAATGGTTAATTTTTTGATGCCACTTTTTTCTTATGCTGATGAATGAATTCCAAGTTTGAGTTGTTAAGCAAATAGTTTAACAGTACAATTTTGGAGGCTATGATTCTTTCTGCCCTCTTTTAATGCATAAGGTCCTGCTATCAAGGGTCTAGGTTAAATAGTTTAACAGTACAATTTTGGAGGCTATGAATCTTTCTGCCCTCTTTTAATGCATAAGGTCCTGCTATCAAGGGTCTAGGTTTGCCAGTAGCCCAGTAACTAGGGTCGATATCCCTTTATTCATTAGTTTATAGAAATAGATGAAAGGCAAATGGCAATGAAATTAGACCCCCAACAATATCACCAATTGATGAGGTTTCCCCTTCATGGTGTTGATGGTTATTGACTCTTTCTCTGAAAAACTAACAATGGTTTTCAAATGGGGGACTGGAACTTGTTTCGCTCATCTTGCTTTACAGACATACATGTAGAAAAATAATCAGCGATGGTTAAGGGCTTTATGACAGTACAACTGTATTTTTCTTTCCTTACACATTTTCTTATATCAATCAAATTTTGATCCCACTGATTCTGAAGATGAGACAGTTCCTAACCTAGTTGTTTTAAATTATTTTTTTAGTGTTTTTGGAATAATTTTAAAAAAATACTTTTAAAGAGTCAAGATGCCACATTCAAATTGTTCAGACTTTTGAATAAATTTTTTTTATTGGTTTGGATTCAGATAAAATTTGAAAAATATTTATGATTATGATTTTTATGATATTTGAATCGAAACTTGAGCTATATTCAATCCTGATACACAGATTTAAAACACTCTCTAGCTCTTTGCTCTCTCCTAAATAATTTTTTTGAGGATCATATTTGAACAATTTTCTCTCCTAAATAATTTTTAGCATCATATTTGAACAATTTATTAAAATTATTGATTTTCAAAAAATTAAAAATTATTTATTCGATGAAATCTTTTTGAAAAAAAAAGTGGGTAGGTGGTGTTATTATTCGAATAAAAATCTAAAATCCAATGATTTGATGTCATTACTCAAAATCTTTACCTGATGATTGGCAAGTTATGATTATTGTTATTATTATTTCGAGCATTTAAGGAATACTCATTATGAAAAATTATCTAATTCTATTTGTTTTATTCTGGATTCATTTTGCATGATGGGGTAAGGATTTAGATTAAAGTTATTGAACTTTGCTCGACTCATATCTCAAATTACGGTTTATACAAGTTTAACTTGAGTAAATCAAAACGAGCATAACCTTAATTTTATTTAAAAAGAAAAAGAATATTGACAATACGAAAAGGATCACCACAACTAGCAAGTTATTGGCAGATGGATGCTCGAGTTCCACATGTTCCCAGTGGATATCCGCAAAGAGCTAAAATAATGAGAGGAAAAAAGAGATGTACTGTGACAAATGAGCTGTTGTCAAAAGAATGCACAAGAGCACATGAAAAAGGTGAAACGAGACAAGAGGCAGGCATGCTGAGAGTACATCTGACGCGACAAGTGCAATTAGAGGACGAGTTCATAAAGGAGGAGCAAAGAAAAGACCGTCTAATAACAAAAGGCAAAGACACTTTAAGTCTGAAGGTGTAAATGGAAGGATTATGCAACCATCCAATGACATTTTTATTGAAAAAGGAGTGGCAGATGGTTGCAGGAGTTGCAAAACAAGGGTGGAAAGGTGCTGTGCATAACACCAAGTCAAGCCAGTCCTTGGTGAAGAAGAGTGAGCCAGTGAGGAGGTGCTCCTTCCTTACACAATAAGTGTTTGATTTGACTGGTTGGATGGACAAATATTCAATGCTATTATTCTACATGGACCCCTTGCTCGCCAGACTGTTCTTTGAATTTTCCTTCCTCTTCATGGTGCAGCCATGCTTTGATGGAGCAGAACCAGCGTCCATTCGAAGCACCCGTAGCTAGACAGAGTCTCTCTCTCTCTCTCTCTCACACACACACACACACACACACACACACACACACACACACACACACACTCCTCTGAAAGCCTTTACTCATATTGTCCTTGCACTGCTCCCAGGCCTTTACTCATATTGTCCTTGCACTGCTCCCAGCCTGTCTACTTGCCAACAAGAATGTATTTATTGGGGGGGTCTGAACAAGCAAGAAGGCCTCTGCTGGTTGCTGATCAAGAAGATCCTCACTATCATCATCAATGTAGCAGCAACGGTGGTGTTGACGGTAACTCTAGTGCCACGGGTTTTCTTGCTTTTAGCACCATTGTTGCAGCTACTTGTTCTTTCACCTCTGGCTATCGTGTACGGACGCTAGCTCTCCCTCAGTCATCTCTCAATTTCTGAGTTTCTTTTTAACATACTATTGTGTGATCAGTTCTCCAAAATAATGTTTGTCGGTGGGCCTTCAGAGATGGTTTGCCTGCAAGCAGATTAATTTGTTTCTAATTGAAGCAAAGAAAATAAAGGTTGCAAGTCCCTAAATCTAATAAGAGTCGCATTCAATCCATTAGTTTTAAAGAAGCTTTGCTTTGGGTCCTTGATTTTGAATATTGGGTCAAATTACACCCCTCCACGGATCCCTTTCTACCTGAATTTATTATGCAACACACGTGGAAGAATCCATGCCTTCCACCAAGGATGGAACAGGTGATTGATGTAAAGTTTCAAATTCTAAGAATAGTTTGGATGCAAAGATCACACGAGACACACAATCTAGGAGTCAAGAAAACAGTTATTAGACCTGTGTTTTATTTTATTTTTTTAATTTAAATAACGTTGTTTTGAACAAAAATTAATTTTTTTTTTGAATTAACTTAGCCGTGTCTTATTTAGATTTCTGAAATCTTGAGTCGACCGATTTTATTTTTATATTTTTTATATGACTGGCTGTCTGGCTCTAATAAATTTTAAAAAATAAAAAAAATTATTTTAATATATAAAAAACAAAACACTTTAATCCATCTGCTCTCCCGAACAAGGCTATGTCGAGGGACCACATATTACTATATTAGCGATCACCACGGTCTTAAACTTGGATGGGCAAAGAGTCTCTCTCTCTTTCACCCTCATCTGAAAGCCTTTGCTCGTATTGTTCTTGCACTGCTCCCATTCAGAGCACTTGCCAACAAGAAGATATTTATGGGGGGGTCTGAGCAAGCAAGAAGGCCTCTGCTGGTTGCTGATCAAGAAGATCCTCACTATCATCAAAGTAGCAACGGTGGTGTTGACGGTAACTCTACTGCCACGGGTTTTCTTGTTTTTAGCACCATTGTTGCAGCTACTTGTTCTTTCACTTCTGGCTATTGTGTACGAACTCTCTCTCTCTCTCTCTCTCTCAATTTCTGAGTTTCTTTAAAATACTATCACATGGTTATTTCTTTAAAATAATGTTTGTTGGGGCCTGGGGGGTCTTTAGAGATTTTATTTTTGACAGCAAATATAATAATTTTTCTTTTGCTACTTTAATAAGTGAAGAAAATAGTAAAGTTGTTAATTTTGTTTCGTTTCGTTTGGAATGATCAAAACATTTCATATCAATTCAAAAAACAGAACAAAACGGAATAAATTTAATCTCATTTTAAATCTCGGTCCGTTTCGGATTTTTCAGCTAAATTCCGCCCGAAACGTTCCGGTTCCATTCCACATGTTCTGTTCCGTTCTTGAAAAGTCATTGAATCAAATTGAACCTTATTCAATTTAATTAATTAAACCACCCAATTATAAAAAGCTCTTTTTTATTACTATTTTCTATAACAATGATATTAATAATAACATTGAAAATTATTATTATTATTTTCATTAACAATGATATTAATTTTTTAAAATTAGATTTATCACTAATATATATGGTTTATATTCATGTTGTTTTTTTTCATGTTTATACTTTGTAGGAATTTGAGCAAAACAAGGGATGCTTTATATTTCATTAGTCTTAATAACATTTACCTAACTTTATATTTAAAATATTTGTGTTAAAACATTTTACTTTCATAATATTTTGATATTTTGTTTAAGTTGAATTACTTTAAGTTAAAGATCTATTTAATCTTGACTATTTAGAAATATTTTAAATTTTGAAATTATATTTGTTTGGGATTGTGTTTGTATTGCATAATTTATAATTAATTTATCTTGAATTTGAATTATGTTTGTTGAATATATATATATATATATATATATATATGAATAGTACAACCTTGAAATGGTACGCCGAAACACTCCGAAACTGAAACATTTCGTTCCAATTAAAAAAACAAAACACCTACCGAAACGGAATTGACAAGAAAATAGTGGTTTCATACTTTCATGGAGAATGGACTCTTGTCGGTCTTATTAGAAAAAAAGTGGTTTCTTTTTCTTTTGCAGGTCCCAACAATCTTTGAATCCTTTAGTTCAGGGGTGTTGTTGTATTTTGATAAATATTAGGAAAAATGGACTCTTGTCGTCTTATTAGGGACTTTCTTTCTATTTCTCAAATTTTCATTGCATGTGTTGCCATTTTCACGGTCGTCATTGTTGACAGTTGTTAAGAATGAGGCTATACAATGGAGATAATTTCCCTCCATTACATGATAATTGAATAAATTAGAGCTACATGGACTCGAGTGTGGTTGCCACTTCTAAGTTTTGTCAATATATTCTCCTTTTCTTTTAATAGCTGTCTTTTGTAGCTGTCAGTATATTCTCCTTTTCCTATTCTATTTCTTTCATAGCTGTCACTATATTCTTCTTTCCTTGTTTAATTTCTGTCATAGCTGTATATCCCTTGATTCTCTCTAAAGATTTCAATTATTGTCTAGGCCTAGTATTTTACATGATCTGATTATGTTTATTCAATCCTAGAATTCAGGGATTTGATACTTCTTGATGTATATATATATATATTGTAACTCTCTTAGTGAAAAATACAGAAAACATTTCAGAATTTCTCTTGTATTATCTTGTCATGGTATCAGAGCCAAAATTCTGAAATCAATTCATCTTGTGTCTAGTTCCTTGTCTGGTTCTTCTATTCTGTTTTTCTTGGACTTGATCTCTTGGTTCTTGTTTCTAGTTAAATCATGTCTCTAGAATGATCTGAACATTTTCTTGTTCGATTCACTGGAAAGAACTATTCTGCCTGGGCTTTCCAGTTTCAGATTTTTGTCAAGGGAAAGGAATTATGGGGTCATATTTCTAGGACAGTTCCTGCACCTGACAGTGAGCAGGAACAGGAGAAATATGTGAAATGGGAGGTGAAGGATGCTCAGATTATGTCTTGGATCCTTGGAAGTATGGAACACTCCATGCTTCTCAATCTCAAGCCTTACAAAACCTCTAGAGAAATGTGGGATTACCTGAAGAAAGTTTACAACCAAAGCAATACAGCACGAAGGTTCCAATTGGAACTCGAGTTGGGTCAACTCAGTCAAGGCAGTATGTCAATACAAGAGTTTTACTCTTCCTTTGTAAATCTTTGGGCTGAATACACAGACATTATGTATGCAAGTGTACCTCTTGAAGGACTTATTGCTATTCAAAGTGTGCATGAGACCAGCAAGCGTGATCAGTTTTTAATGAAGTTAAGGGGGGAATTTGAAGCAATCACGTCCAACCTGATGAATAGAGAACCAGTTCCTTTCTTGGATATCTGTGTAGGAGAGCTTCTCAGGGAAGAACAACGGATCATTACACAGGCTGTCTTAGAGCAAAAAGCTCAAAATTCCACTCCAATTCCTGTTGCATACACTGCTCAAGGGAGGTCTAAAGGAGGTAGAAATATGTGAAATGTCCAGTGCTATAGCTGCAAAGGATTTGGGCACATTGCCACTACTTGTACTAAAAAATTCTGCAACTATTGTAAGAAAACAGGGCATATCATCAAAGACTGCTCCATCCGGCCTCCAAAGAAATCTGAAACTGCCTATAATGTTTCGGTTGGTTCCTCAAATACTCCTAGTCCTGGTCAGTCCTCTATTACCCCTGAAATGGTCCAACAAATGATAGTTTCTGCCCTTTCTGCTTTAGGCCTTTCAGGTAACCGAAATTCTATTCCTAAGCCTTGGTATTTTGATTCTGCTGCTTCCAATCACATGACCAACACTGCCTTACCTTTAAATAATGTTCAAAAATATAAAGGCAATCTTCATATTCGTACTGCCGATGGTAATCCCTTGTCTATCACAGCTGTTGGTGATATTTCAGCCCTTCTGAATACTGTCTTTGTGTCTCCTAAGCTGTCCACTAATCTTATATCTGTTGGCCAATTAGTTGACAACAATTGTGATGTTCATTTTTCCAAATCTGGTTGTTTTGTGCAGGATCAAGTGTCCGGGAAGATGATCGTGAAGGGACCTAAAGTGGGACGCCTATTTCCCTTGCTTCTATCTCCCTCTCCTATGTCAAATTATGTTGCATGTAATGCTGTTCAATGTGATAATCAGGTGTGGCATAGACGTTTAGGACATCCTAATTCTCATGTACTTCGAGTCTTGTTTAAATCTGGTTTACTAGGAAATAAAAATTCGACTTCTTCTAATAATGATATTGTTGATTGTGCATCTTGCAAACTTGGTAAAAGCAAAACACTTCCTTTTCCATTGCATAAAACCCGCACCACCAAACCTTTTGAGATTGTGCATACTGATGTATGGGGTATTGCACCTGTCATTTCTCATGAACATTACAGATACTTTGTTACATTTATAGATGATTTCACTCGTTTTACTTGGGTATATTTTCTTCGATCTAAAAGTGAGGTCTTCTCTGTGTTTAAAGCCTTTCTTGCCTTAGTTGAGACACAATTTTCTGCCAAAATCAAAATTCTGCAATCTGATTCAAGTGGTGAATATATGTCAAATGAATTTCAATTTTTTCTTCAAAGTCATGGGATCATATCACAACGTTCTTGTCCTTTCACCCCACAACAAAATGGTGTGGCTGAAAGAAAGAATCGTCATCTTCTTGATATTGTTCGAACTCTTCTCCTTGAGTCATGTGTTCCTTCTCATTTTTGGTGTGAAGCTTTGTGTACTGCTGTTTATTTGATTAATCGATTACCATCTCCCCACTTAAACAATGATTCTCCCTACGTTCGTTTGTTTGGACATGCACCAAATTATTCCAATCTTCATATTTTTGGATGTGTTTGTTTTGTTCACCTTCCTGCACATGAGAGAAATAAACTTACTGTCCAATCTGTCAAGTGTGCTTTCTTAGGCTATGCTGTCACCCAAAAAGGAGAATATATTGACATCGAAACAAGCAATGGAGGCAGAACTTCACGCACTTAAGGCCAATCATACTTGGGATATTATCTCTTGTCCTCCACATGTCAAGCCAATTGGTAGCAAGTGGGTTTATACTGTGAAACTCAAGTCTGATGGATCTTTGGATAGATACAAAGCTAGATTGGTTGCTCTTGGCAATAAACAACAATATGGCTTCGACTATGAAGAAACATTTGCACCCGTTGCTAAGATGACTACGATGAGAACACTTCTTGCTATTGCAACCTCTAAAGCTTGGCCTTTATATCAGATGGATGTCACAAATGCCTTCTTGCATGGGGATCTTAAGGAAGAGATTTATATGCAACTTCCACCTGGTATGTCCACAAAGGCTTCTAATGATGTTTGCAAACTAAGACGCTCTTTGTATGGGTTGAAACAGGCACCTAGAGCCTGGTTTGAGAAGTTTCGCAACACTCTTCTCACCTTCTCCTTCACACAAAGTCAATATGATTCATCACTTTTCTTTTACAAAACCACCACTGGTATGGTATTTCTCTTAGTCTATGTCGATGATATTATCCTCACTGGTAATGACATTGGTTTGATCACCAAGCTTCAACATATGTTGCATAGTACATTTCAAATGAAAGATCTTGGACATCTCACATATTTTTTGGGGCTGGAAGTTCACTCTAGAGATCATGGTTTGTTCTTAAATCAACATAAATATATTCAGGATCTCATTGAGCTAGCTGGTTTAAAGGATGCTACTGCTGTTGATACACCAATGGAGGTGAATGTGAAATACCGAAAAGATGAAGGCGAGCTTTTGCCTGATTCTTTTTTATATAGGCAACTTGTTGGTAGTCTTATCTACCTAACAATTACCAGGCCTGATATCTCCTATGCTGTCCATATAGTTAGCAAATTTATGCAGGCACCTCGACATCTTCATCTTGCTGCAGTTCGTCGTCTTATTAGATACTTAATTGGTTCCCCTACTCGTGGGTTGTTTTTTCCTAAACATTCTACTCTTACCTTGACTTCCTATAGTGATGCGGATTGGGCTGGCTGCCCGGATACTAGGAAGTCTCTCACAGGCTGGTGCATTTTTCTTGGAGATGCCTTGATCTCTTGGAAGTGTAAGAAGCAGGATTGTGTCTCTAAATCTTCTACCGAGGCTGAGTATCGCGCCATGTCTGCAGCTTGTTCTGAAATTGTGTGGTTACGTGGTCTTATTTCTGAACTTGGGTTTCCCCAAACTGCTCCTACTCCACTTTATGGTGATAATACTAGTGCTATTCAAATCGCTGCAAATCCAGTCTACCATGAACGCACCAAGCACATAGAGGTGGACTGTCATTATATTCGGGAGGCCTTTACTAGGGGTGTTATCACTCTTCCTCATCTCAATACTGATCTTCAAATAGCTGATGCCTTTACAAAAGCCTTGACACGCCAACGACATAAGTTTCTCAATAGCAAATTGATGTTGTTCGACTTACCCGCATCAATTTGAGGGGGGATGTCAATATATTCTCCTTTTCTTTTAATAGCTGTCTTTTGTAGCTGTCAGTATATTCTCCTTTTCCTATTCTATTTCTTTCATAGTTGTCACTATATTCTTCTTTCCTTGTTTAATTTCTGTCATAGCTGTATATCCCTTGATTCTCTCTAAAGATTTCAATTATTGTCTAGGCCTAGTATTTTACAGGATCTGATTATGTTTATTCAATCCTAGAATTCAGGGATTTGATACTTCTTGATGTATATATATATATATATATATATATATTATAACTCTCTTAGTGAAAAATACAGAAAACATTTCAGAATTTCTCTTGTATTATCTTGTCAAGTTTATGCTAAAGCAAGACTCTTTAAGCGACACCGAGAGTTGATAAACATTAGGCACTTGGCTGTTCATCAAAAAGAAAAACAAAAGAAAGACTTGGCTATATATAGAAATTCATTTCCAAACAGCACAGATTTTCCATCGCTAATTTCCTGTGAACACAAAAGGAGGATCGAAGTTTGGCAACCAAAAATCTTGACCACATTTTAATGATATTTTTCCTTTACTGTTGCACTTATAATTGGTTCTATATTTTTTCCCCACAGAAATTAGTGAAAACTGAAGATGGTAATTCTGTGATCACTTGGATTAACCAAGTCATTGATCAACTTTACCGTGCTCATCTAATTAACAGCTTAATTGTGGTTGCACACGAGCTCTAAATTTAACACTAGCTAATTCTGTTTTTAATAATTCTTTCCCAGATTGGATATTCGTCCCCTGCTGAATATGGAGTCTTAGCTGATTTGAGCCTCTCTATGGCAGAGGTGAGATACCTGCACTTGATTCCCTTAATTAACCTACCATTTTGAATGATTTTCCTCATTTAAGGTAGACCATGTTATTTTATCACGTCCCTTTTCATTTATAACATGCAGTACTCGGTTTTTGGTTCAATGTTGGCTGTTGGAGGAATGATTGGTGCATTGATAAGCGGGAAGACAGCCGATTACTTTGGCCATAGAACTGTGAGATTTTATCAGCATTTGAACATCAAAAAACATTTTAGGGTCTGGTTTGTTGAATCCTATTCAAGTCTTGAGCTGACAATGTTTATGAATCTTGTGAAACAGACAATGTGGATCATCAATGTCTTCTTCATCTTAGGGTGGCTTGCAATAGCATTCACCAAGGTCTTGTCTCTCCCATACTTCGTTTTCTTTACAGCTTATATTGAATTAATACCCATGCTCTCTAGTACCCATATGTATACAAATATATCATTAGTATGTTTTAGAGTTAAGCTCTAGATTTGTAGTGTTAAATGTTTAGTGCATGCTGATAGGTTTCTTGGTTGCTTGACCTTGGAAGACTTCTGCAAGGAATTGGAATTGCTCTTACTTCTCATGTGGTACATGCTTCGAGATTTTGTATTTAATTTACAACGTAAAGGACTTGGTAGTCTAAGTTCCATTGTCTACAGGGAAATATTTTTATTGCAGAAATAACACCCAAGAATCTTAGAGGAGGACTTATGACATTCAATCCGGTACGTTTTACCATTCAAAATCTTGGAATAATATAGCTATTTGTGTGTCTGTTCACGTACTTGCCTTGCTACCATCTTTTCTACAGTGGATGACTGGTTCTGGAGTAGCAATTGTATATCTTATTGGTTCGGTTGTAAAATGGCGTGGACTGGCTCTAATAGGTAGCATTATTTTGTTAATTTCTTAGAAAAACGAGTTTTTAAGTCTGGTTTAATACGGAGAGTATAATCTGAAAGATCGGAGCCAATTCCATGACAATCTTATTATGATTTTGAATTTATCAGGAAGCATTCCATGTCTCCTACAGATTCTTTGTCTATTCTTCATCCCAGAGTCCCCCAGATGGCTAGTAAGTTCAATAACTTCTGTGTTGTCAATTAATGTGCACTACAACGAGATTTTAGCAATGAGCAAAGCTATATATGCAGTTAAAGAATGGTCGTAAAAAGGAGTTTGAAGGTGTTTTGCAGCGTCTTAGAGGAAAGAAAGCTGACATTTCTCCAGAAGCAGCTGAGATCAAAGTAATTTCTGAATTTGAAGTCTAATGTATGAATTATAATCAAGACATATAGAAATTGAATTATAGTTCCTTTTGACATCCAATGTTTTGCATCATATTTTTTGCCTTCTAAGAAATAATTTTTCAGAAACATGCCTTCTTACCTCAACTCTTTTGCTTTTCGTAATCATTTCCAGATTAGTTACTGTAAATGATAAGCGATCTTTGCAATTTTACAGGAATATGCAGAATTTATTCAACTTCTCTCAGAGAATAAAATTCTGGACTTGTTTCAGAAGAAGTATGCTCGACCAATCATTGTGAGCTGCATGCTAGAAACTTTTGAAGTGAATTTCAACTTCTACATGATTCATTGACCCGTAAAGAGTTATTAATTGATGGTGTAGGTTGCAGTTGGGCTGATGACTCTCACACAATTTTCAGGGTTACCTGGCTATACATTTTACATGACTAATATTTTTGTTTTGGCTGGTAAGTGATCATTCCAATGCTTAAAAAAAAAAAAAAAAAGTAAATAAAGATATACAGTAATGTACTGTTGATAGAGTGATTTATTTTCTTTACCTTTTCTTCATGACAGGTATTTCATCTAAAGCTGGATATGTAACATTGGCCATCGTAAAGGTTCTTTCCACGAAAACCTTCATTGTTGATGCAAGATCGGTTAATGCTTCCATCTCTCAAAAATCAAACATTTTCTCTTGCAGATTCTGTCAACCACTATGGCTATATTCTTAATTGACAAATTTGGAAGGCGGACGCTTTTGATGGTTTGGTCCACAATAAGAGCATTGAAAATAAAATTATAGTCAACTCTGGAGAAAACTGAATGATAAAACTTGTTGCAGGTTTCTGCAGCTGGGACTTGCTTGGGTTCTTTGCTTACTGGATTCTCGTTCTCGTTGCAGGTTCCACGACAGCACTGTCTAATAGAACTACTCGTATTCGGTTTTCTTGGCTTCATTTTCTGTTCTTCCTTTTTCGCTGACATAACAACATTAATTGACCATGTAAGCAGGACCATCACTATTGGATATCTTCATTAGCACTCATGGGAGTGTCGGTAATGCATTAGACTACTTTCGTTCAAAACTTCATGTTTTCGCTCCAGAATTCGACTTTTTCCCCTGATCACATTTGTTGTTTGATCTTGTTATCAGGTTTATTTCGTATCTTTCAATCTAGGCATTTCAGGAATACCATGGATTATAATGTCTGAGGTAGACAAAACTTTTCTCTAGCCATATCTTCCATTCACTCGAAAGAAACAAGTTTACTAGATGAAAAGCTGTGTAGATCATATTGGGTGAAATAATTGTCTATATTTCAGATATTCCCAGTAAATGTGAAGGGATCCGCTGGAAGCCTTTGCAATTTAATATACTGGTTCTCTAGTTGGGTTGTTTCTTACACCTTCAACTTTCTATTGGAATGGAGCTCTACAGGTGATACAGCCTGCTCCCTAGCTATTTCTCCTCCTCTTGCATCCTTATGTCAGCTCCAAACTCAATGACTACAAATGATTGTTTTCTTCCCATCGTTTTTTTTTTCTTTTTCAGGAACGTTCATCATATTTGCAGGTGTTTCTGCATTCGGTTTTATTTTCACAGTAATGCTGGTGCCGGAGACTAAAGGAAGGTCACTAGAAGAAATACAAGCATCAGTGACCAATGTTTTGCATTAAAGAAATGCTAAGCTCTCGTTTGTTTAATGGAAATTATTAGAATATCCTACCATCATTTGTTGAAGTTAGGCAACAGATGTGATTTATAGATTTTAGTATTAGCACCATCTGTGCTGTCATTAATTGTTGCATGGATTGAGCAACATCATATGAAACCAATGAATTTATTTATTTAATGAGAAATGGAATAAATAAATTCAAAAACTTGTGACAGAGAAAGAGGGGATCGATCAACAATTTTACGCCAAGTTTATCTGCGATCCCACTCACTCACTTTCACCACAACACCTCGTATGTTTTTCATGAATCTTGCACTTGATAAACTTCAGGATCCAGCTAAAGCTCCTGAGATGGCTTCGAAAAGAAAGAATTCTTATGTCTAAAAAGATTTCATTGAAACAACTTACTGTTTTTGAATTTAACTCTGATTCATTCATTAATCAATAGACGAGTCTACTAAGTTTTATGAATAATCTACCAGTAAGAAGTTCACACCAGTTTAGAATTACTAGATTCTACAAACTTATCTACATCAAGAAATTAACTTGGAGTTCATCTGGTCAACTCGTTCAAATCCTGTTAATTTTTATTTTTTTAAATGGTGTTGTTTTAATTTCTATTCTTATTTTTTTTTTAAATTGAATTAACCCACCTAATCTTTACCTATAGCTTTTATTAGACCTCCATGTTAGGTTTAACTATTACCTGACCTTTTACATCAACGCTTGCTAAAAGCCCAAGTGGGGAAGAGAGAGAGAGAGAGAGAGGCGCGCAGAGGCAAGGATATATATATATATATATATATATATATATATATATATATATAGAGGGTGATTTGTGCTGCGGTCATGGTTTTGCAAAATTTAAATTAAT
The DNA here is from genome assembly GCF_951802175.1 of Populus nigra. NCBI lineage: Eukaryota > Viridiplantae > Streptophyta > Magnoliopsida > Malpighiales > Salicaceae > Populus > Populus nigra. Next base: position 21,308,934 of record NC_084856.1, read on the forward strand.
TATTATTTTTTATTTTTTAAATAAATTAATATAAAAAATAAAATTTTAAAAAATAAAAAATATTATTTTAATATATTCTCAATTAAAAATATTTTAAAAGACCCACCACTATACATAAAAATATGTTTTTTGAAAAAATAAAAAAAAGTATCGAGCTCTTGAAATTAAGTTGAAACAGCTACTTCTTTGTTGTTGAAATTTGTTTCAACTCTAGAGTGCAGATACCTTAACTTTGGATAACCAAACACCCATAAGGGCATATGGAGTTCTTAGAGCTCTATAAGCTTTAAGAGAAGACATGAAAACGTTTTTTTTTATTTTTTTTTATAAGTGATTGCCTCAGTCTAAGATCATAATCACCAAGTTAATTTGAATTAATTTTATTTTTTATATAAATTAAATTTACTTAATTTTTGTTAAAAATTAACACGTAACTTGAGCTTGAATAAGAAGCCCGAGCCCCGAGTGCATAAACATGGGCTCGGGCAAGTAGCACCTGTATCATGAAACTAATGCTGATTTAACCACTCAATTAATGATAGTTTTCCTGTTAAAAAGTTAATCGACACTAAAAAAGGTTTTGGGGACTACTTGGACTTGCTAAGTCATTCCATCTTAATCTTCGTTGCGCACACGAGTTCTTCTACATTCTGTTTCTTAGTAATTTTTTTTCCAGATTGGATATTCGTCACCTGTTTCAGGAATTTAATCTGATTTGAGCCTGTCTATGGCAGAGGCGAAATATCTACAAGTTCATTCCCTCGAAAGTTTAACAGTTCGGAATGATTTTTTCTGGATAAAAAATAAATAAATCAAACTACAGTAGTTGATTTAGTTCGATGGGGCCTTGAATCATATCACTGAACAAGGGTAGACTCCCCTTCTTTTTCAGAAACTCTTTCTACCTAGTTTATCACATTGGCTGTTGATCTTGTTGTCAGGTTTATTTGAAATCTTTCAATGGAGGCTTTGCAGGAATACCTTGGATTATAATGTCTAAGGTAGACAAAACTTCTTCCAGGCCATCTCTTCCTGTCACTCGAAACAATTTTTCTTTTTGATGATAATACAAAACGTGTAGATCATACTGAACGAAATAATGGTCTGGTCTATTTCAGATATTCCCAGCAAATGTGAAGGGTTCTGCTGGAAGCGTTTGCAATTTTATATATTGGTTCCGGCCCGTAGTTGGGGGGGTGTTTCTCACACCTTTAACTTTGTATTGTAATGGAGCTCTGGAGGTGATGCCGTCCTCCGTATTTCCCCATCTCCGATGCTTCTTTTCAGCGTCAGTTTCATGACCGCCAATGATTGTTTTCTTTCCTTTCTTATCCATTGTAAAGTTGGTGCCAGAGACAAAAGGACGGTCACAAGAAGAAAAACAAGCATCTGTTACTAATGTCTTGCATTAAGAAATGCCCAGCATTCGTTTGATATCGGATCAACCAAAACTGAAACTATAACCTTAGACTCCGAGCCTTGTTATTTAAGGCCCCAAAACAAGATCTTGACTACATCCTACTTTTATTTTGATTAGGACCCTGTGCTCCTAATCAAGAAATCTTGATTGATTTGGAAAGCAACTGTGAGATGAACTGATGAAGTATGAAAAAATTATTAATGTGTTAATAGTCATGGATTATCTCTACTAGGGTTTTTTTTTTTTTTTTGTGTGGGGGTGTGGGATGCTGGTTAAAGCTGGATTACCTACCGTAGTAAGTTCTACGTCTAATCAATTGGACCTTCTGTTTTATGCATCCAAACAAATCGTTACTTGTTGAGAAAATTTCGTTGACCTCTAGCAGGGAAGTTCACGTGCAACAGATTTCCAACTCTAAAAAGATTCTTTGAAGCATTAAACAATTTTTTTTTGACAAGATGTATGGTCCCGGATCCTGAATATGGTGTTGGAGTACGTGAGAAGCTTGAATATATTATGAGCAAAACACAACCTCAACCTCTTCGAGATAGATACTGATGCTTCTTATGCAAAATGATACGCTGAAAATCTAAAAATTTAAAGGATGGCTGTTAACTTATATGTCACTAGTTATTATGAAGCACTATATTCGACTATGCACCGCACGTTAAATTTGGAATGCTCTAGTCAAAGCTTTCTATTATGAATCAGGCGAATCATAACTTTTTTCATTGAATCAGAAAGCTTTCTTTACTAAACAAACGGGTCACCTCTTTCATCAATGTATTATGGTGATTTGGTGGAAATTTTTCAAGAACTTCATCATTGTGAGAGGACTGTAATTAAAGACCCTTGATTTAGCTTATGTTCCAAGTATAATTAGTTAATTTATGCACTTTTCAAGTGAAAAACATATGAATGTTGTCACTTGTATCTTGTGTTACTTGAAATCATCTCTAGAAAAATGAATTTTGTTTAAGAAGGGAGGCAACTTGAACATCAAAGGTTATATCGATGCTGATTGGACTGGATTAATAGATGATCAACGATTTATATCTAGATACTTCACATTTAATTATAGGTGAGAATTTGATCATTTAAAGAAGTAAGAAACAAGAAATGATAGTTAGATTGTCAGCTAAAACCAAATACAGGGGAATGACCAAGGTAATGACCAAGGTAATGTATGAATTATTATGGATCAAGAATCTGATACAAGGGCTACGTATTAAGCAGATAAGTCCTATAAAATTATACTGTAATAGCAAGGCAATATATAATATCGCTCATAATCCAATCTAATATGATAGAACTAAATACTTTGAGATTAATAAATACTTTATCAAAAAAAAAAATTGGAAGCAATAATTATTGATCTCTCGTGTTCGATCTCAAGATTAACTTGTTGATATTGTGCTGATCAAGGCAGTGTCTAACCAATTAACCAAACTTTTAACATCTTACTTGACAAGTTAATCATGAGTGATATCTATACACCACCAGTTCGAGGGGAGTGTTGACATTTTTGGAGTGATTCTTTCGTAGCTGGCAGACGATCTGTCAAGGCTCCAAGATTACTGCCTTTTCGTCATTTCTTTCCTTGTGGTTACTTGTACAAAATAGATTAGAATCTCTATAATTATTTAGGTAGTTTACTCTTCCTAGATTAGTCTCTGTTACGGTCATTAATAAGAGGAGGAAGGTTTAAAATTATTTGCGTGTTTAATTTTTAACAATTGGTATGATTCTACTTATCCTATAATTTTAACTAATATCTAACAAAAACGAGACCAAATGATGTTCTTGCTCTTTTACTCTTGGAAAAGTTTTTGCAGGAAAAATATAAGCAAGTGCTACTAATTAGAATATGTGAAATCACATAGAAAGGCGATCTGTTAACAAAAACGAGAACAAATAAGCGTGATTATTTTTTAAAATATTTTTTATTTGAAAATATATTAAAATAATATATTTTTATTTTTAAAAAATTATTTTTAATATTAACCTATCAAAATAATTTTAAAAATACTAAAAAAGTATTAATTTAAAATAAAAAAATAAAAAATTTTTAAATTTTTTCAAGAAGTTTTTAAAACGAAAAAATAAACAGGACCTGGAATAAAAAAATATAGCCGTGGAAGAACACAGGTGTTGTCGTTTTCAGTTAAATTTTAGGTGATCCTTGATTCAATAAATTAAATCCAAGCCTCTATTTTAAAAGATTAAACACCTTTTTAAGTCTTGGTTTTTAGTCAGCAATGAGAAATTGGGCTGCGAGTAAAGTCTGAATCTAAGAAACAATGTATGGATTAGGTATCAACATTTCCATGGTTAAATAAAAAGTTATTTAGTTGTGTAGTAGTAGATTTTAAGGACGGGATGTATAAGAAAATATAATATAAACCTTTTTGGAAATTTATTTAGCAATTTGAATTGTTTGATTGAATGGTTTTTAATATATTATATCTCCCTTGAGAGTTCTATTTCTCTATATATTTCTCCAAATAAAAACATAGTTTTCTTGGAGCTAATTAATGATAATGCAGCAGGTCAACGATATGAGTTCTATTTCTCTATATATTTCTCCAAATAATATCAAGATGCTATCTATTTTCAACGAAATATATAGATTAGGTATTTTAATTTTTTTTATATCAGTGGCTGTTAGGAAGCAACATCACCCTTTACCTAAAGTCATGTGATTATTAAATAAAAAAAAAAGAAAAAAGAAAAATGTGACATCAACTAAGAATTGAAACTTAATAGAAAATATAATATGTTATCAATTAGGAAGTGATGATCAGTGGCGGAGAGGGGGGGGAGGTTGGTAGGAGCCTCGGCCCTAGCCCCTGTGAAGAAATGTCTCTCCCTTATAAATATTTATAATTTTAATAAAAGTAATTGAAATTTTTTCTTGTTTCTTCTAATTTTTTTTTTCTGACTCCACCCCTGGTGGTGATATTATTTTTATTGATATAGTCGTTGATATTAATTACTCTTAATTAGATAATAAGATATAATTAATTCCGTATATATATTTTTTAAATAGTTAAGAGTATTCACGACTCCAATTTTTATGGAGCGCGGAAGTTGGAAGCTAAGTCATTGTGGATTAGAATCTAAACTCTTGAATCATGAATTTCCACTAACAAGTCTCAAGTTCAAAATCATGAAATTAGTTGAGAAATTTTTTTTGGTTTTTATTCGGGTATTCTTATATTTTTTTAAAAAATAAGACTATTTTTGTTCAGAGTTTATAATTGTTCCTCTCAATAAATACGTTTCTTGAGGATTTGTGTTCTCATTCTTATAGGAATATAGCAGTGCTTTAACCGCTAAATCAACATTTTATTAATGATTAGTTGAGATTTGACACAGTGCAACAATTATACAAAATTATACATTAATATTATTTAGTTACTGTTTCAAAACATAAAAAATAAAAATAAAAAGAACATATTTTATGTCTATTATATTTTAGAAAGACAGAAATTCACTCAAAAATATATTTATTTTATAGTTTTATATATGTTTCTTTAACTAAATATTTTTTTATATGTTATTTTTATCTTAAAACATTAACTTAATGGTATAATATTCTATTGAGAAAAAAAAATAGTATTAATTTTAAACTTTCAACAGTGACTTAAAAGATTTGATCCTTTGTTCTATATATAGCATGGACTCTGAAAAGCTTATCATTATTTCCAACACCAATTTTCTCTGTCTGTATCTATTCACTTTCAAAGAAAGTATAAAAAGTAGAGAGAGTCATCGAAGAAGGGATGGCAGCATCTACAAGGTCTTTACTTCTTGAAGATGGAAATCCTAATGTGAATGATAATGGCGACTGCAACGAAGAAAGAAGTCATGACTCCTCCATCACTCCCATTCTTGTGCTTAGCACCTTCATTGCCGTCTGCGGCTCTTTCTGCTACGGGTTCGCTGTAAGTACACTAATCAATACCATCACCATGTTTCTTGCTAGAAAGTCAGAGGTTTCTTTATTAATTCAATAGCAATATTCTGGTTTAATTTTGCTAATTTTTTGATTTACTATCCGAGCTAGCTAGTTTCTCTTATGATCAGAAAGCTGAGAAAACTCTGAAAGATTAAAACCCAATAAATACAATCAGTTAGCTAGTTTGATCCTTACGGTATTTAGTGTTAAACCTGCTAGTGGTTAACATATTAATTAAGATCAACTTAATTACCAACAAGAGCCTAATGAAGTTGATTTCTACAAATTTCTTAAAAATCAAGCAATTAATAAGTGCTGCATATTGCTCCTCTCTCTCTCATATTATAAGTGTTAACCTAACATTAAATTCTCCTTTTAAGTTTTGACACCACATCTCCTCACATTCTTCTACCATCACTCCCTAATCTCCTATATATAACAGTGTCTTTCATAACCTTCACTTCACTACAATGGTGGTTTTAATGGCTTCATGTGTATTTACAAATTTAAGTATTTCTTTCAATTTTGATTCATCCTGAAAATAAAAATATCATTTAATATTAGAGATAACAATTCAATATCTCAATTTATTTCATCATTTCACATGCTCATATGCACAAGCTATGTGGGAAATGAAGTTAGAGGGCTTTGACATAATAATAATAGCAAAAACAAGCTCATTTAATTAGTTTCTGGTTTTTCTAGTTTTTAATACTAAAAAATCGACTCGAACTACACGAAATTAGTTTGGTTTGAACCAATTCTCAATTTGATTTAGATCATATCAACAAGGAATATTATTTTTTGATTTGATTGAATTTTTAAATTAAAACCGAACTGTGAACACCTTTAATAATGATTATAGTTATAATACTTTATCTAAGGCTGAGATTTTAGATTGACAAAGTTAATCCAGCAAATCAATTCTTTTTTTTTTTTTTTGACTGAAATAACATTGATTCTAGTTTTTTAAATGAAAACTTTAATAATGCTATTGCGGTAAAAATATCCAATTAAAATAAAACTTGTCTTGGACTAGATTTTGGTGCTAATTAGTGAAGTATTTAAATTTTGTATAGTAGTTTTGATGCGGGAAAGGTGTTCTATGATACTTGATCTTTATCGTAAAAAAAGGAGAAAATAAAAATTGAATGATGAGCTTTTGAAAATTAGTGTCAAAACTAAACAGATATGCCCCCCTCTCTCTCATTACTGTATCAAAATCTCATATACCCTGTTCGACACATGAAGGCTCTTTTATGTTTCTAATAATTCATAATTTTATTTTATACGTTCCATAATTAATTAATATATCTCATTTAGGTAGGTTCAAACGCATAGCAAGAAATCTTATCGTGATGACTACGTAACAAAACACCACATAAAGTCTTTGATTTAGACGTCTACCAAGCAGATTGTCTATAGATCATCTCACTGTAAATTGTCAAAATTTCTGAATTTAATTGAATTTCTTATGAAAATTCATCCACTGAAGTCCATTGATTGGAAATGGGTGAGTCATGAATGTTTCACGTGTTTAAAGAATATCACGCTATCTCGTATAAAAACCTTTTAAACTTATAATTTATATTAATTAATACTATTTTATGTTTAATTTTTATCAAATAAATAAAAGATAGTTAAATTCGAACTCGTGACTACTTGAACATCAAAACTCTGATAATATATCAAAAAACCATCACAACATAATAGTTTAAGTTATTAAATAAGAACTCAAGATATAATTTATTATATTATTCTTTAACATATTTTTTTAAGAAAAAATTTTTAAATTTAAAATTTACACAAACTCATATTATCTTGTACTTAAATAACATCAGCTTTCTATTCCCCATCTCTGCAAATCATTTGATCAGAAGCTTGCTTTTCACTGCACTTCAAAAAATCTTTGAAACCTGAATGACAGAGTGGTTCCAGGAAAGATACAGTCTTTTAAATCCTAATTGGTGTTGGTGTTAGATAACAAAAAGACTCAGAATTTTCTTCAAAACCCAGATACCAAAAGAGGGCCAACAAGAAAATAACAAGACGATGATGATGATCATGCATGAACAGGAATATGAAAAAAACTGAATTCCCTTGAACCAAAAGCAAGACAACCCATCAACATCATGACAACAAAGAACTCAATATCACCCTGACCCTTTTGTCTAAAATTTTCAAAGAAGGAAAAAAATAAACAAATAAAAGGAAAGGAATCTGCAGTGGTTGATGATCGATTAGGAAAAGGAAAAAAAAAAAAATAGGACTTGAAAGGGACGTGATAATGGAGAAATTTTAGAGTTATTGCCGTAGATGATCATTGATAACTCTTTTAAAATAAAATTTATGTTTAATGTTGGTGTGCATTCTTAGAGTGTCTTTAATTGTAATAGAAAAACAAATAATAAATTGAAAAAATTGACTCAATTTAACTATTGATGATATGAAACCTCGATTTCCAGGCAAGTAATAGCGCATATTATGCAGAGAAGTCTACAGTTATCTTATGAGGAGTAAACTTTGCCAATAAGAATGCTCCTGGTTGTTTTATAAGATTTTGAAGCCTAAACTTCTATTTTGCTATGGACTCTCCTACTAGGCCTCTTCGAGCCCTCCATTTTTATGGCCCGACTAGAAAACTCACTGCACCATCGAAATTCTAATGGCTGCATAAACTTGATTGCAATATTGCTGCTGAACCAGTACTTTGTAGATGATTCATGGGCTTTTTATTTATTGGCCCGACTTTGTTTATATTATTTAATAAAAAAAATCATTTATTTTATTTTTTATAATGTGATTGATGTTTTTGATAAAATCTGAGTGGTATTTATAAAAAAATATAATTCAAGGACTCATTCTCAGTAGACTCCACTACTAAGATTGCTCAAGTAATTTCAATAAAAACCACATTGTACTGACACTGAGATAAACTGCTTGTCAGGTGGGCTATTCATCAACAGCTGAATCTGGAATCAGGAAAGACTTGGGCCTCTCGGTGTCAGAAGTTAGTGCTTTTCATACTCTAGTTCATCCATTTTTAGTTTGAGACAAATAAGAGATCTTTGAAGTATTGTTATCAGTATCGGTTTAATACCCGAGTTCGTTGATTTATCTAATTAACCTGTGGTTCAATAAATTAATCTGAATTTATTTTAAAATTATATCTCGAATAAAAACTAAAAGAAAACTTTGAAGTTTATTTTATTGGGCTTTACTTAGATTTAACTAGATCAATTAAATCACTGTTTTGATTTATATTTAAATTTAACTAATTGAAAGTGTAAATGGATTGAAAAAGAACTTTACTCAAATTATATTTCAAATCATTATGTTATCCGATTTAGTTTAATAAATATGCGTTAATAAATCTTGACCTCCTAAAAAAATAGTATTTAGAAATATAGTAATAATTGATTTTTAAAATATTTTTTTATTTAAAAATACATTAAAAATATTTATATATTTTAAAAATATTTTTAACATTAACATATCAAAACAATTTAAAAATAAAAATATAATTAATTTAAAAAAATAATTAAATTTTTATAAAACGTTATTTGAAATGCAATTCCAAATGGCGGCCTAGGGTCAATATTTTCTATTGAAGCATTAGAATTAGCATTTGAACATGGATGGCCTGTCTCACGTAACAAGAACATATTGGAATAAATCCATTGATAAAATCTCTATTCCGGTTAAGATGAAGTAAATCATTCATGCAAACATTCTTGTCCAGTGGGAAACTATTATTCTGATTTCCATATCCTTGACATTTTCTATGGAATCGATGGATGTTTCTAATTTCCCTTCACATTTTGCAGTACTCAGTTTTTGGTTCAATACTGACAATCGGAGGAATGATCGGTGCGATTCCAAGTGGGAAGATTGCAGATTTTATTGGCCGAAAACGAGTAATTAATATACACATACTTGCATAGGATTTCAACTCCACAAAATTAAATTAAATTAAATTAAGAAGCGTTTAATCCATTCGTATTAATTTGGTGTTCTTCTCAAGCAGACAATGTGGCTATCTGAAATATTTTGCATCCCAGGATGGCTCCTAATAGCGTTCGCTAAGGTCCCCCCTCCTCTTAGCACTCAATTTTTTTTTTCAACATGATGTAATACCGATCTTTAATTTGTGCTTGAGAAATTAATCATTTCATGTTTATATTGTTTCGAAAAATATTCTTTAATATGATCAATAAATTTAATTTTTTGTTTGAAGGATGCTTGGTGGTTGGATATTGGAAGACTATTGATTGGAGTTGGAGTTGGGCTTATTACATATGTGGTAATTGCATAGGTTTCGAAGATTTTATATATATATATATATATTGCTACGAATTTTTATATTTTATTGACAAAATTCTAAAATGAAATGGAATTTTATGGTCATTCTTCATGACATGACAGGTCCCAGTATATATCGCAGAAATAACACCCAAGAATCATAGGGGAGGATTTACATCAGCTCAGCAGGTAAAGCTAATGCCTTGTCGATGATCAAGTATAATATCCAACAGTCTGATTTTTATTCCCTTGTTTAAATGTGTTTAGTTGATGATAAGTCTCGGCTTCGCCCTTGTATATTTCATTGGAAATATTATTTCTTGGCGTGCTCTATCTCTGATAGGTAAAGTTTCTTAATCTTCTTATGAATTCAATCTACAAAGTAGTTTAGAGATTAGTATTATTTAATGTATTAACCGGATCCTGTTTTCAGTTCTTATTTCATGTATACTGCAACTTGTGGGTTTATTCTTCATTCCAGAGTCACCCAGATGGCTGGTGAGTCTAATTTGTTACTGCTTTGTTTTAAATTTTCATAGTTATTAAATCCCATATAGGTTAACCCAAGTACAGCACAAGATACATGTTATAGGTAGGCAGGTTGACGTATGTGAATCAGGTTTTTTTTTTTAATTTAAAATAAAAATAAAAATAATTAGGTTCTACAAGTTAATCAAGTCAATTGTAAGGTGTTTTTTAATCAAGTCAATTGTAAGGTGTTTTTTTTTTATATCTGATTGGGTTAAAAGATGAGATGGACTAACCGAATTATGTAATAACCCGTCAAGTCAAGCCGGGTTTAATAATTGTGCAATTTTTGCATAGGGGAACATTTGAAACATAAAATGAAGAGTAAATTGTCCAACAGGCAAAACTTGATCGTGAGAAAGAGTTTGAGACTACTTTGCAATGGCTTAGAGGAATGAATGTTGATATTTCTCAAGAAGCAAATGATATCAGAGTAACATTTCAACTTCATTTCTCTACTATTTATGAATTGATTTATATAATTTTTTTTTTAGAAAAATCATTTGACAAATAATTTCATTGTTTTATAGGATACTATAGATAATATCTCTCAACACAACTCAAGAGCTAAATTTCTGAGCTTATTTCAGAGGAAATATGCTTATCCAATAATTGTAAGTGTAGAGTAATCCTTCCTTTTTTTGGTTTTATTCTCATAAATTATTTTCCTTCATTTTTTATAACTAATCAACTTTCTTAATTCCGATTATTTAAATTGATGAGGTTGGAGGAGGACTAATGGTTTTGCAACAATTTGGAGGAACTAGTGCTGTGTCATATTATAGTAGCTCTATATATGTTAAAGCCAGTAAGTTGTCTCTTGCATGTTATTCACAGCTTGACTTGTGCCATGTTTGATGCATACATAAGAGATGACATGAAACAATTCTTTTCTTCAAAATCTACATTTCTGTCTCACTTTCGCCGATGAGACATCCTAGTCTCGTTAATTTAGTCTAATTTATTCTCATTTGCTCATTGTTAAGTGCCTCAATTTAGTGTTTCTGATATAGAAAATGAACTATGAAGATGGCTAAGTGATGAATTTGCTTGGTTTTGCCTAGATTTTTCAACTATCATTGGTACTACAACGGCAGGCATTATGCAGGTGTTTTCCTGGTGTTTTTTTCTTAAATTTTATGTGGGGAGCAAGTTTAATGGCTTTGTGTGCGTAGATCTTAGAATGTAGATGATTTTTTTGCAGATCCCAGCGTCTATTGCAGGTGTACTCTTGTTGGATATATCTGGAAGAAGAAGACTTCTTTTGGTTAGAAATTCAGATGATAATGATTTCGTTTTAAAAAGTTTGAAATGATCATATCATTTGTAATGAAAGTGTACGAATATTTGCAGGTTTCTGCCATTGGAACGTGTTTAAGTTTAGTCCTCGTTGGGTTGTCATTCCTCTTGCAGGTTTAATCAAATTTAGATTTGTGTTTCTACCATACTGCTGCAAATACATCTACGGTTTTATTCTTGCATTTTATTCAAATTTCTTTCAAAACTATTTAGTTATTAAAATTTGTCCGGTTGGGGGATCAAACCCAGGAACCAGTTAACAAAATTGATTTAGTTAATTTATTATTAGTTGAACTAATTAAAATCCAGTTTAATTTTTTTATTTTATTTTACAAAATGATATTATTTTAAATTTAAAAAGTTAAAATAGCATCATTTTGATTAATTCAAGGTAATTGTTTCAACCCTTGACTCAGATCTTAAGCAGGGTAATGAGCTGATTTAATAACTTTGAAATTTACTTTCCTTTTTTATTTTTTTTATGAGCAGGAACTACACTATTTGAAAGAGCTAACTCCGATTTTGACATTTATTGGCTTATTGGTACGTGATTCAGTCCAGATTAAAGCCATGTTTTCCATCCTTAATTAGCTTATGTACAATGTCTTTAATTTATCATATTTTCTCCCTTCTTCGTTTAATTACTAGCATTTGCTTTGCATTTATATGAAGGTAAGGAAACACATCACTCTTTTTTCCACACAAAATGTTGGTGTTGTGATCCAAGTTTCCTTCCAATTTCTTTGACGTTGCAACCAGGGTTATGGTGTTACTTTTGCAATAGGCATGTCGGGAATACCTTGGGTTATAATGTCAGAGGTACACATATATTTTCTTAATTAATGAACATCTTCTTTTAAGGTTCTGAAGCTTAAATAAATTAAGGAGATTTTATTGTAGATATTTCCTCTAGATGTGAAAGCCTCAGCTGGAAGTTTAGTGACTTTAGTCAATTGGTCCGGCTCTTGGATTGTGACATACTCATTCAATTTTATGATGGAGTGGAGCTCGACAGGTGAATTACTCTCACTTTCTTGGCGTCTCTGCAGCACACAGACACAGTTGAAGTCAAGTAATTAATTGTGTTGTCTATGGTGGGCTATTATTTTGTAGGAACTTTTTTCTTCTTTGCCACTATATGTGGTGTAACAGCCTTGTTCATTTGGAAGCTGGTGCCTGAGACTAAAGGACGAACATTGGAAGAAATACAGGCAACCATCACTCATTTTCCATCCGAAGCCTGCTAAGAAGAGAGTGTATACATATTTATTATTACTCTCTCTCTCTCTCTCTCTCTCTCTCTCTATATATATATATATATATATATATATATATATATATATATATATATATATATATATATATTGGCCAAATCAGGATAATTAAATCAATTGCGGATATTTGCGTCTATTTCAATAAAAATAGCCTTAAAGGGGAAACTTAAGTTCGGCATTTAAAAAATAATAATCAAATTGCTATGTGGTATTAATTTTTTTTCATATTTATATATTTTTTAATAAAATGGGTTGGGATTGAATTTCACAGATAAATAAAAATATCTAACAAAAATATGGATTGAAGATCATATATATATATATATATATATAGGCACACACACTTTCATACTAAATATCATTAGTTATTGCATGGATTCATTTTGAAGAGAGAGAATTACACAAATATAAAAGAGAAAATTATAGATAATCACATTAAAATTAATAATAATATCTCAAACTAGGTGTCATAACCCGTTTCTGGGTTATTCCTCAAATTCATATTTTTTCTGTCCAAATTAAAAATCAGAAAATAAAATAACAATAACAACAAAACCAGCATTTTGGAAAAAACAAGAAAAAAAATCAAACTATAATTTTGGATGGAATTAGGTGCTTAATTTTACCTCTATTTTACCCAATTTGATGACATCAGGGGTGAAATTAAAATTTTTTTAAAGTTTAATGGTCAAATTACAAAAATTCAAGACCAATGACTAATATTAAAAAGACACTAGAATTTAGGGAAGATATTGTAATTCGGTAGGGGCAAAATTGTATTTAATTAAAATTTTAAAGCCAATCAGAGGTGTAATTGAGAGAAATCACAAATTAAAGGATTAAATTGAACTTTACCGAAACGACATCGTTTTGATTATTGTTCATCTTTTTTTTTTCAATTTTCACTAGAAAAGTTACTTGAGTGACCTCCTTTTCAAGACATTTAATTCTTCATTTATCCACCAAATTTGACAAATTTTGCACGCAAATGATGACCATACATCTAACTACAACCCAATATGGTCCTTTCTGATCGACTAACGTCACATTGACTATGGTGTCGCATGTGTGTGATGTCGTGGTGATCGTTCACCCTCAGGTACGGTATCTATCTGGCAAAAATAGACAGACAATGAATTCTTTCTCTTATTAGTGGGAAAGGAAATGGGAGTCGCTACCTAATATTTGGGTCATTAGGAACCCTAACTGGTCTTAGAGATCGGGCACGGGGACTGGTTGCGTAAAGGGAAGCTATTAGTACACTAAATACACCATACCTAAGGTAAGCTGCATTGTTTGATTATTTGATATATGCTAAGATGTTATTGTATTTCTAATTATCGGTCCATCTATGGTTTAAGAAAAGTTATCCTCGGTAAGAAGATCTTATCTTATCGGATTAAACCTAACCATTCTAATGTCAATAAAAAAACCATCATTTTAATATCGAGAATACATCTTACGTATAAGCGTGAAATCCTTAATATTAAAAGAAGACAAAATGATTTTTTTGGAGTTTTTAAAATATTGACCTAGTTCTCATGACTTTAATAAACTAGTTATTAAAGCCAAAATGCATGCTAAAACATATTTGTTTTTGAAAGTTTCTCTGTATGGAAATATGCTATGATTTTTTTTAGAGACTTGACCGTATGCATGAAAACAAGACTTTTTTTATATAATTTTTGCAACGTTTTGACGAAAACCGGATTCGTATCTTTACGGTATGAAAATACAAACTGATATTAGTCAAAATGATATAAAATTTACGTGGGGAATAAACATTTTTATTTGGACTAGATCGGACCCGACCTTGCCATTTTGGTTTGGGCCGATGCTGTCCGACCCAGAAAACAAAAACAAAACAGTGAAGAGACTCTCCACTGTTCATTTTACAGAACAGTGGAGGTCATGAAGCTGAAAAAGAAGAGGAAGGAGGAGGAAAGGAGTGGGGCGGCTGACCGAGTGGTGGCGCTAGTGGCGTTGGGCTGCGGACATTGGTGCTGCGATGGCTGTTCTTCTTTTCTCCTCCACTTCTCCCTATTTCATCTTCCTTTGATTTTTTGTTTTTGTGTTTGCTGCTCCTCTAGCTTCTGTTTCCTATTTTCTTATGCTTTCCTCTCTATCTCTTCTTGTTTCTCTTTTGGTTCTTTTTTTTTTAGTTCTTTCACTCCTCTCTCTCTGTTTTCGTTCTCCTTCTCTCCTCTGTATCTCCAACAATTCTTTCTATCTTCCTCTCCCTTTTATTTTTTTCTCAACCTTCACTCTGTTTTTTTTCTATTTTTCGTTCTTTTTTCTCTTCTTTTCCTCTATTTTGCCTCTGCTGTTTCTCTTATTTCTCTCTGTTTCCACCCCTACTCATCTCTCTCCTTTGGTATTTATGAGTAAAAAGAGGAGAGAAGGCTACTATCCCTATCCAGTCATGACACAGGGGTAGGAGGTGGCTGGCGGCCATTGGGTGGCCGCTTCTAGAGCCGTTGCAAGGCTTGTCCCTTCTGTATTTTCGCCTCAATGTCAGGGCACGAGGTGGGGTATGGGTCTTGTCAGTTTTTTAGGTTTCAGGAGAGAGAGGGAGTGGGAAAACACAGGGGAACAAAACTTCTTCTTCCCTTGCTACACGTCTAGGGGAAAAAGGATGGCAAACAATGCCATCAAAATGGCACTGTTTGCTGCCTCTCTCTATTTTTTTTAGATTGGAAAAAATTGAATTTGGGGAATAACTCTAAAATGAGTTATGACATGCGGCACAACCTAAAAATGACCAACCTAACCAGCTCCTTTTTGTAGTAACTTGTTCAGGATATGATAACAACTTTGAGATAACAGTTGAGATTTTTCTAGGTCTAATCAAAGGCCAAGATTTGGAACCATTTAAAATAAAATATCATTCTTCCACCCCCTATAAATAGGAGTGGATTTCATGGCTTGAGGGAGGAGAAATTAGTGTGCAAAGTTGGAAAAAAATATCTCCTCCCCTGATTTTTTTTCTTCTCCTCCGCCAGCCTCCATTTCCTTCTTTTTTTTCTCCACCTCCAGCCACCGTGCATGACCATTGTAGAATATTTTTTTATATATATTCTTGAATATCCTAACAATGCATTTAAGTGAAAAATCATCAAAGCCAGAATGATACAAGTTATTGTGGCCTTTGCCATATTTGGTTTAGTTTTGTTCCCATTTGAAATTGAAGTCATTAGTTTAGAAGCCGCAAATACCTTAATGGAGTATGAGCATGATCGAATTAACCCTTCTACTGTAATTTTAGTCAAAATCATGCTATCACTCAACCATTGTAAAATGCATGGGAAAGGAGCCATGGGATGTTGTGTCTTGATGTTCCATTTATCGATAATCAGTCATATGGAAACAATACCATGAAGTATCGAGAACACATGAGCTTCATCAGTTCCTTTATTATAAACATAGCTAATAGATGAAATGCTTTTATGAGTAGTATGTGTTTTGGAATTCAACTATGATAAAAACTTAGTAAACACCCTTTTACAACAACTAGTTGAACTAAAAAAATCTTTTCCAAAGAGTTATGAAAGTCATGAATCAGTTTATAAAGGCTAATCCAAATCCAATATACAGTGACATGTGCATCATGATTATTGAATTTTATCATACATTTATTTATAAATCATCACATACATGTACAAGTTGTGAAACATAGGTGCCATATATAAGGTCCACAACACCTGATTACGAAAAAGAATGAATAACGAAAAGAGAGCTCATCTAGAATCACATTATCAGAATAAGATAGAATCTATGAAACATAAAGTCGCTCGACTGACCAATTTACTCGAGCAACTTTTAAGGTCCAAGAATAGGGAAAGAATGTCTTCATAACCACTTGTAGGAGTACCAACAACTCATATCCCTCAGATATCTCAGAACTTGGGGGCAGATTCAGCATCTGAGCAACATTTTATTCCTGTCACCTTCATCCAACCAACTCAAGCTCCGGTCACTGTGGATTTAACAGCTGTAAGACCTTCTGATAATAGATTTACTAGTCCTATAAACCATGATAAATGGCCTGCTATAAAAGAGAGATCGAGAGTAGTTAAAGGGAATGATTTGTTTGACCCTATTCGAGTAGCTAAAACACCAAGAAATTCAACCCTGCAATCAAGAAAAAAATGAGAAGAATCCTACTATTACAAAATTCTCAAGAAAAGAAGAAGATCAACCATATCATTTGGAAGAATCTTTAGGTCAACCCTGTAATCAAGAAGCACCAAGTTCAAACCCCGCGATCGGGAAATATCAGTTAAATCTTGCAATCATGAAGAAAAGTGAGAAGAACCCTACTATTAAAAAATTCTCATGACAAGAAAATGATCAACCCTATCATCAAGAAGAATCTTCAAGTCAACTCTACAATCAGGAAGCACTGAGTTTTCAAACTCCGTGATCGGGAAGTAACAAAAATTTTGGTTCTAGTTAAAGTGAATTGCTAGTTTAAGGTTAGTAAAGCTGTTTTTTATATTTTGGTTCTAGTTAAAGGGATCGCCATATTAGGAACTTATGTTAACCAAGCTTTTGGTTCTAGTTAAAGAGAATCGTTAGATTGAGATTTCAGATTAATAGAGCTGTAAACCGTTTGATCATAGTTTTCGTTTAAGGGGATTACTGCGAAGACAGAGTTTCAGGTCAACCGAACTAAAAGTTTGAGAAGATTAGTTTTGGAAGAACAGTTCGTTTGTCTTTATAAACGTACTACGCTAAGCACTTAAAAAGTCTTTGATCTGTAAGTATTGTAAAGAGAGGACATCTGTTGCTACTTATTTTTTTATCATATTTTTAAAAAGAATTTAAAAAAATCAAACATAGCAAAAAACTTAAAAAAATGTTCTTGACATATTTGCACCATGTTCAGTGTCTTTTCCAAAAAAATTAAAAGAAAAAAAATGAATTTATTATTTTAGTGACCTATTTATAATTATGAAAAGGAGATGACCAATTCTAAAATTGGAAAACCTTTCACCAAGCAATCTAATTTCTAATTTGATAGTCCACAATCAATTCTCTTAATCCAAGGGTTATTTGTTCTTTGTTTTACCTCCAAGTTATCAAATGAGTGGTGGAGATTTATTCTTGAAATCCAATGGTTGATTTTGGATTGCTTTGCTTTCAAGTCAAAAACATTGCACCTATAAATAAGTGGTTACACATACATAAAGGTAGGGGGAGAATTTCAAAGGAGAGAGAATTAGTTAGAGCATAAAAAATCACACAATACAAAACATCCCCTCTCCCACTCATAAGTTGACTCTTCAATATGCATTGATTAAAAAACAAAATAAAAAAGAAAGAAGTATCTCCACCTTCCTCTAGAAAACTCAAACCACAACCATTAGCCTATAACAACCCCCGTTACCAATCTAGTTGAAGCCTTCGTCGATTACGATCTTGCTCCCAAACCTTTTTGTCCCTCACCAAATGGCCACCTATTTTAAACCTAACATCTCTCTCCCAATCGTCAGCCAACATTGGCCTACCAGCACACCTAGCCTCCTCATTGTAACCAGCTCCTCCATGTCACCATCATCACGAGACAATCATTTACCGTCTCAACAAAAAAAAGCCAGCAACACAACCGACTCCTCTCTTCTCCACTATACTGGCAACTTCTTCCCCTTTATTTTCTTACACTAGCATCATCACAACAACATATCTCCCCCCCTAGCAGTGGCGTCCTTTACAACATGACCACACTGAAAATCTGATGAACGGAACCAACACCACCAAATATGTCTTAGTCTCTCTCCTCCATACCAAAAACACCACACCTGAAATCCAAACCCAAAAACCTTTTTTTCTCTCATTAAGCCAACCTTAACCATGACTAACCCACCACAACCAAAAATTATGGCCGCATCCCTTGCTCTTCATTACTAATAACCGCTCGAATTGATGGAGATAAACCAAAAAGAAGTTTGAAACAAAAAAATTAAACGGATCTAAAAAAAGAAACAAATTGAACTACTTGTGTTGATTTTCTCTTTTGTAGGTGATGGTGGCTCTCACCGCTGACACTAAAAGAAAAATGGAGACGAAGTAGTCTCCGATCCACTCATTTTTTGTTTCACTTGTGATGGCGCGTGGATTCACACACTACCAATGGCAGTGACATAATAGACCCATGCGCCACCACTGTTTTTGTAATTCCAGGGGGCTCCCAATATTGTTTCTGTATTCTGGCAACTTCTTTAGATTATTTTATGAATTTTAGGGGGCTTTTTTTTGAAAATTTTAAAAGTTTGATATTTGTTTTATGTATTTTTAATTTTTGAATTGTTATTGTTTGTAAAAATATAATTAATTATGGGGTGTCTAAGTAAAAATATAATAAAAAAAAGAATGTGTGTGTGTGTGTGTGTGTATTGTTTTTATTCATTTTGTATTAAATGGATGATAAAAAAAAGGTAGAAAAGATTAAAAAAAAATTAATTAACCCAAATGTTTTAATTTGCATATGGTCAAGTCTCTTAAAAATTAAAAAAAATAAATCATATTTGGCTTAAAAAATAAAATACATGATGTGTTTTAGTATTTTTTGTACAAAATTTAATATATATATATATATATATATATATATATTTACATGCATTTTGGATTTAATAACCAATTTATTGAATTCATTAGAACTTGGCCCAATATTTCAATAAGTCATAAAATTTTAATTCATGAGAATTAATGGTCAAGATTCTGGTATAAATATTGGACCTATAAGTAAGCTGATATTTAAATATCAAGAATTGACTAAAAAATTCTTAAAATTATTTTGAGTATTTTTCAATTTTAATTGAAAGTATTTTTTTTACCACAACAAACGAGTTGTGGAAAAACCCTATAGGTGAACCCTTTCATACCACATAATGAATCTTTTTCATAAGAATTCATTTGGGCACATTATAAATTTAAAATACCAGATTTATTTGCACGAGTGAATCTTTACCCCAAGCCATAGAATGCTAGTTAGAAACCCATTAAAACCTTTAAATCACATTTAGATCATGCAATGCAGCTTATCTTAGGTAGGGTGTGCTAGGGGTGTTAGTACCTTTCCTAGTTACAATCAGTTTGTTACCCTTAAAATTTATAATGAGACTAGTTCATCCAAGTTTTCTAGTGATTATAAACTAAATAACTAGGTGACAACTTCCTAATACCCTTCACAACGAGTCCATGTATGACACAATTAAAAATTAATTAAATATTAAAAAAAATAAAAATAAAATTAAAAAATAACAAATAAAAGTTTTTTTTTTAAAAAAAAATCAATGTTAAAACAGACCTCACCAATCACAGGTATAGGTGGCCCAGCGCATCTGCCACTTTACCTTGGCATGTAGCCTCTACAAACTTGCATATGCATTTCCAATGCACAATTACATGTGCTTGTAGTTCCCATTTGTTTACCGCGTTTCAAACCGCAATTGCAATTTAAATAAAAACTAGCTAAAATGATATTTTTTATTTTGAATTGCAATTTCAAACATAGCATAGGAGACAAACGAGTTAATAGTAGCTAGAATGGCAACAAGATTTGAAGGTTTAGCCTTTTGCATTTGATTACGGTATTAATACAAAAGATTACTGCAAGAGCTTCTTTCCTTAATTAATAAAACGATGCAATTCTTCTCTTCTAGGAGTTCCTTTCCTTGATAGATAAAAGGCTTAATTTATGATTCAGATTTGCTCTATATATATATGAACAAGATAGAATAGGTTATGTGAACGTATAGGAAATGACATAAGAAACCATTATATATAATTGGGAATTATATACATTTATAGGGGCGTAGTAGTCTCCATCTAAAATCTCCAATAAAGTTTTTTTTGCTCCAAAAGCTTGTCATTTTATGCTGTCCACAGAGCAAGCACAAGCGCTTTGTAGTGTGAAATTATGACAGGAAAAGAATTATTTCTCTTTCGTGATGTCAACTTCAAATTGGGTCCATCAGCTAACAGGCTGGCTAATCAGGAATGGGACATGGAAATTCTCTCTAGGTCTCTCTCTCTAGGTCTCTCTCTCTCTCTCTATGCCTATATATAGATGTTCGTTTGGAAGTTTGTTTAGGTTCAATGCAACTATCATTACAATCATAATCATGATCTATAGTGAGAGATTAGTGAAACTTGTTTGCCCTTTGATTCATTTTCACTTCTTTACCCCAGCAAGAAAGGCAATTAATCAATCCCGTAATATTGAGGTCACGAATTTCCAACTCCTTAACTTATTGCATGTGCAATTAATTGCTTCATAATAAATGGAGCATATGTCATGGAACCATATTTCTTGAACTTGTCGAAGCCTTGAATTAATTGGACCAATTAAAGTCAGTGAATCTAAATATCTTGTAATGAAGTTAATGCATTCGGGCAATTGATCTCAGCTGTTATCTGCCTTGAAAAATCAAGAATAAATGAAGTCTAACTACCTTGTTCACATCGATAAAAAAAAAAAACTAAAAAACATTAATATTTAGTGTGTACCCAGATATATTTTACTATGAATTAAAACAAAAAAATAATCATTTTATCTTTTTAAATAAAATCATTTAACAAGTTATTGAGGTGATTTTTTTTATATAGTTCATTTGTCATTAATATATTAATCAGGACAAATTGACATTTTAACATTTTACATGCACAAGAAAATGATTTAAATACCTTTAAAAAAAAACAAAACAAATGATTGAATAGTATAATTAAAAAAATTGTTCTTGAAAGTAGAGAAATTAAAACTGATATCCAGGGATATTTTTGTATTTTCATCATTGTTTTTTAGTTCTAATCAATTGAAATGAGGGGCAATTTAGTATTTTAACAAATATAAATATAATTAAAAACAAGTGGGAGACGCCCATGCTATATCGACGACATGAAAAACACCTTTTGGGTGTCAAATGCTACCTTCTACGACGACATTTAAAGCATCAAACCATCCTTTTTCTGTTGGTAAGTCATATGTGTACAACGGAGTAATGGTTAGGTTCCAATGAATTTTTTTTCTCCCTCCTTTCTCTTTCATCACCTCGAATTTCATGTAATCCCTTCTAGAAATTAAATGTAACTTGTCAATTTGTATTTGTATTAATTTTGATGTTCATTCTTTTGACTACTAATTGTTTTGCTTTTAATATACTTTTTGAAGTTTTTTTTTCAATTTCATTCTTCAACATTTTATTTCATTTAATTTTTTTATCCAATTTGGCTCTTATTCTTTTTATTGCTTTTTTTATATCATTTTCTTGATTTATTTTATTTTTTAATTTATTCCCTCATTATTTTCTTTCATGTAGTTTTATCCTACATTTTGTCTTCATTGTTTTGATTGCTAATTGTTTTGTTTTTTTAATTTAGAATGATTATGAATTTTGTTTCATGATTTTTTTTTGTATTTACCTTCTATGGAGTAATCCTGTTTTTATGACTTGGGACACAAGTTTTGAAGATTAGTCTAATTTAACTTTGGTTTTTTTAAATTGATTTTTTAATTTTATTTTTCAGCATTAGATTATTAGGCCTTGAACTTCATGAATTTTTTTGCTTTTCTTTCTGTGGGGTATCCTGATCTCATATTTTTGGTCACAAGTTAGTCGAATTTATCTGGATTGACTTGAGTTTTTTTTTAATTTTTTTTAAATTGATTTTTTCTCATGTTCATCTTTTATTATTTAGTTTACATGATAATTGACCTCCATTGTTTAAGCCTTTTATCATTTTTATTAAGCCTTCTATCTAAAAGAGAAGCAGAGCTGACACTTGATGGTCTGCTCAAAAGGTCGGTGAGGAGGCTACTGCCCAGAACTAGCAGACCATTTGGTCTACTGCTGATTACTCTGTTTTCAGTCTGCAGGGGTAAAGAATGAACACCATGAAAATCAGACTTTTGTTGTTTAAATTTTGATTGAAAAATAGACTACTAGTAATATGAAATATTATATCTCACTATTTTAATTGGTTTTTTATTTGATATATTTTTATTTATTAAATTTGATTTTGAAAATAATGATATAAGTTGTTTAAATTTTGATTCAATGAAATTGCTATATTTTTCATGATCAAATAAAAAACTTATAGTTAAATTAAAAATGAAAAAAATAGAGAAAGAATGAATATATAAGAAACGGAAATGTTTATTTTTTAGTACACAAACAATATTAATTCCAATAAATTTTGTTTCGTGATTATTTTTTCATATTCTTACTCTAATTTTTTTAAAAAATTAATTTAACTATCTCTTCTAAATAATAATTAAGGAAATCTTGGTACATCGATAGTTTTCGTCATATTTTTAAACTTTTAGATAATTTTTGTAATTTCATGATACTTCGAGAGAGGTTATATACTGTAATATATCCAAAGAGTTATACACTAATAAATCAAAATAAACATACACTAGCTGAACCCATTTGAAAAATAAGCTATGGAAACTGAAAATAATAGAACTCGATTTCATTTGGCAAACCGAGCAGAATAGGGTGCAACTAAACCAGACCTAGCATGCTTTCCATGCATTAATTTACCTGCATTCAATCAATTTCCAAAGCATTTATTTGAATATACATCGTCACAGTTTGCTTTCTATATATATATATATATATATATATATATATATATATATATATATATATATATATATATATATATTCTCTGAAGACTTCTCAAATATGGATTTTTCGATCAAAATCTTAGTTTAAACATTACTTTTATCATGAATTGTTTATAGTTAATAACTCAAGCTTAATTAGAAGTAACATAAAACATAGAAGAATAAGAACATATTAAGGATCAAGTGTTTGTTTGAGAATATAGGTGGCATAACGGGTGCCAACGCCTTCCCAAACTTAGCCTAAATAGTAAATAGAACATGTGAATTCAACATGCAATTAATTTCTCAACTTCAGATTTGTAAAGTACTTGCAAATCTTGAGGTTAATATCCGTTGCTACTGCAGGGCCATGGTAAGATTCCTGCAAATCTTGAGGTTAATATTCATTCCTAATGCAGCCGACTGATCATCCCATGCACCCTGGATTTCTACTAAGTTGGAGCCGACTGCTATGAATTATCAAACTCATTCTTCACATCAGCATGATGGGTCACTAGTGACGTGCGTACAAGTTCAATACATACATAGGTCCTAGGCTCCAAAGCAAATAAAGGTTCAGCAGTCAGCACCAAACCCTAGCCATCTTCCCAAAAAGAAGAACAGATGAAAATGAGGGCAAGAGCTATGACTTCATACTATATTCCCTTCAAAGAAACTATGCTTCTTTCACTGTCCCTCGCATGTCAGCATCTATCGATTGCCCTAACATAAAGAAGGGCCTAAAAAGTAATTAAAATTTCTTGCAAATATTTTTTCTTTCCAAAAATCGAAACCACTCTTTTATTTTGAAAGGGTGGTTTTTGGTCTGCGCCGTTGTTTGCTGCAAGGGTGGCTAATTGTTTCATGCATATTGCCCAGCAAGGGAGGGAATTGTACATTGATTGATGAGTACTGCTACTCTATGAAAGGCCATGATGAGTTGACACGTGTACTGATGATAATGAATGATTTGGGTGCTCTTCCAAATGCATGATGGCAAGTTTCTTTTGTCAAATCACTGAACTTGTCTAGGACTATTAGTAACCGTTAACCTTCAGAGTTTTTTTTTGTTTTCTAGTGTAGTAATAAAATATTAAAAAAAAAACTCGATCTAAAGATTTATGGGTTACGATTTGATTCGTGGTTCATATCTCTTTGAAATTGTAAAACTGATATAAACGGTATTTAATGAGGAGAGAGGAAAGAGAAATAAAAAGAAAAAAAATCCTAAAAATTCATTGAATTTTTTAACAATGATATTACAGTAATTATTAAAAACATTTTAACGAAATATATTATCTAGGTGGTGGTGGTCCAACGGTAAAAATTTAGGATCAATAGATTTGTTTTCTCTGTAATCTCAGATTCGAGCCTTGTGGTTGCTCATATAATGGCCATGGAGGCTTACATAGTCGTTAACTTCAGGGTCCGTGAAATTAGTCGAGGTACGCACAATCTAACCCGGATACCTACATTAAACTAAAAAAAAACATTTTAACGAGAAAAATTTAATAACATTAAAAAAAATTATTAATAGTATTGATGAAAATGAATTGCATAACCAACACAAAAACAAGTGAATCCTAATATTGAAATTATATATTTTTCTAAATATTTTTTTTATTTTATAATACAAGAGAACAAAAACACTCTTAACCTTCAAAATACATATATTTTTGTTAGAAGATTTTAGTTTTAATAACATACGCCCACATATACACAAATAGAGAGAGAATTTTGGATCAAAACACCGCAAGAAAAAAGTTGTTGATATGGATTGTTTTTCTATACTTAATTAAGCAGAATTATCCATTAATTAGTGCAAATTAACTTAAAGTTACTTTTTAACCAACAAAATTATCCTCAAATTTTCTAACAAACTTAAAGTTAGAGTAGAAAATTCCCAACAAAATTTTAACTTCAAATATGATTGGATTCCATTTTAATTTAATCTTAAATTTACTTTTAAACCATGTTATAACCCTTTTTTTTTCTAACAAGTTTTACATGCATTGCAATTTGCATGCATATGTTAGTGAACATATAAAGCTCTGCTCAAGCCACCTGCATGCGGGGACAGACGCACACATGGATTTGATGGTTGATTTGGTTTTATGTGATGTAAAAAGAAAGAAAGAAAGGAATTATTTTGGCTTGATATTCGTGGGAATACATAATTGAAAGAAAGAAAGAAAAAACAGTATAAGTTAAATATATGGTAATAGTTAATTTCATGTATTACCTCCAAAACAAAGACTCCAATTCTCTCATTGCTCATAGCAAGATTCATTGTCTCATACATACATGTTTTTGTCGAATTCTAGTTAATTATTGTACTCAAATAATTAGTTTTTTGTGCTAGGTACCTTGTATCCATGTTAATTTGGCTTGTAATGATTCATCTAATTATAAGTTCAAGAGTCTCAAATTAAATAAGTGTTGGGAAGTGTGATAATTTTTGTTTTTGGGTGAGTTTTTAAAAAAGTGTTTTATTTTAAAAAAGATCAAATTAATATTTTTTTGTGTTTTTTAAATAATTTTAATGTGTTGATATATCAAAAAAACTGAAAAATAATTATTTTAATATATTTTTAAATAATAAAAAACATCATGTATCACAACACCAAATCTTCTTTAAAAACTATATTTGACCCGACATTCTAATTTATCAGGTGAAATATCGATGGAATTCAATCCTGGGCTAACATTATTTTCTAAATCAGAAACTTACTTATCTTGGATGAGGATCCCTCCAACAGAAAATTCAAAGATGCCAGTTTCTAATATAAATCATGGTTTTAAATAACTTCAATTAGTTATATAATGTAACAACAGATTCGATGAACTTATTATTGCTATTCACCATTAATATAATGTATTTAACGAGGGTTCACAGTAATAACAACTCTAATATTGACTATAGCTATCACTATTGATTGTTATTTTGAGACTAAAGGGATCAATGACCGTCCAAATAAAATTTCTTTGTTAATATACTTATTGGTACTTAAATACGTTTGCAGCACTCATTTGATAGATATAATGTAATATTTATATAAATTTAATAGAAAAGCTAAAGGGTACGGAAAACTGCTATTCATCAACACTTATAATTGTGGATTACAAGTGCATTGCCTTTTCTTTTCTTTTTTGATTTTTTGTTATTATTTTTTTTTAATTTTTTTTATTTATTTTATCTTTTAATATTAGAGTGATTGAGAATTGAGTTTTGTAATTTATTTCTTTTTATTTTATCTTTTAATAAGGTTAAAGTAGTTTGCAGGTTTTGTCAGAGTAACTTAAGTTATCCCGATTTACGGGTTTTGTAGAGTTTGGCTGGTAGATGTAGTTCACGAGTCTAACAAGTTTAACTTTTATTTATTTACTTTCAATTTTATCTATAGATATTGGGTTAATTAATAATTTAGTTTTATAATTGATTTCATTTAACTTCTATAAGGTTCTCACGGTCCCAAAAAAAAATCTTGGTATTAGGTTGATGTTCGATTTTACGATCGTCTATTTTTATTATTATATTGTCAAGTTAAAAATAGTTTAAAAAATAAATTATAATCTCAGTGAAATCTACAACCCATTTCATGGGTTATGCTTTTAAGTTAACTAAAAAAAAAATTAGTTTCAATTAATGTACAAGCCGATTTACAAATACTCACAGTTGAAATTAAAAAAAATTGAAAAAACATATTGCTAAAATCTGTAAGAGTTACTAATTATAATTCACAATAATAATAACCTTAATGATAAAATTCCCATGAAGTTTGCAATTTTCAATTCACAAGTGATTTTTAATTGAAAATATATTAAAATATTTTTTTATAGATTTTTAATATTAATTCATTAAAAATAAAAAACAATTTAAAAATATTTTTTAAAAAAAATTATCACAATATTAAATAGGCATATAATTACCGTATTTACAATTAGCTAGGATATAAAACTATGAGAGCAATAATACGAAGTTTTCAGAAAGTACTCTTTCTTTCTAAATGGTATCTATAAATACTTATTATGATAAATCTTATTGTCATGTGAAGTCTCCATTAAACTTACCTTCCCAAAGGCATGCTGTCAGCAATTATAGCTACTTATTTAGTAGTACTGTATATGAGACCGACTTTCACATGCATGTAATCCAAATAATTAAATTATTGATTAGTTTGTTAAGCAATCCCATTCACATTATGATCTAGTTCAACCATCACTATATATATATATATATATATATATATATATATGGAGTCCATGCTAATCCCGGTCTGTGAAAAACATGGTGAAAAATATTGCCACCACACTTTTGAGGTCTCTAGCTACCAACTTTTTGTATATAACAGAGAAAAGTAATTTCAAGTATCAAAGAATCATTAACTGAAGTTATTACATGAAGTTTTAAAATATAATTTATATTATTTTTTAATATAATTTACAGTTCTTTAAGTAAAAATCATTTAGATTTGAAACTTGCATAAATTTATATTTTCTTGTGCTTAATTTTTATCAAATAAATAGGGATGATGAGATTTGAACTCGTGATCGCTTGATTATCAAGACTCTGATATCATGTCAAAGAATAATCTTAATCTAATAATTTAAATTATTAAATGAAATTCTAAAATAAAATTTATATTATTTTTTAATATAAAATAGCACGTTATAGTGGTGAAAGGGTTAAAAGAGTCTAATTAAATCTTCTAATTAACCATTAGGTAGCTATGATCATACACTCATGGCAGGCCACGGCTAATTAATCGTGCTTGTATGGAAAGGAAGTTGGTGGCCCATGGTCAATATTGTACACGAGCTAGAACCCTAGCCATCATTGCTCTTGTTCGCTATGGTGGTTACTTTACCAAAAATCTTTTGCTTTTGAGATAAATTAGCTCTATTTGACTTTTATTTTATATTGAGAGATTAATGGGGTTTTTGGGTTATAAACAGCAGAAAAAATTATTATCCCTGTCATTTTTTTTCATTTAAAATGCGTGTGAAGGGAAATTCCATTGGAAATAACTAATTGGAATATCTATCAATTATTTTTTTAACCACAAAATTTAATAGATTTCCCTAAAAAAAAGAGAAGATTTTCTAGAAAACACAAAAGGTAAATTTTCCAGAAAAGACGCATTTTGGAGAATTTATATTAAAAGAAATTAATATTCCGCAGACTGTGAAACTCTTTTTGGAAAAATTACAAAATTCTTAACTTCTTATTTCATCCGATTCTCAATTAGGTCCCTAAACAAAAACAGGTACTCCGTTGTGCCCCCCATCTACTAGCCTTTACCCTCTTACTTCTCTCCTTAATTATTTTATTTGAAAATCATAGAAACGAGGTCCAGATTTTCTTAACAAATGCCAATTTTGTCATAAATTTCAATAGTGGAGGTTACATGTGTAACCATTTTATGGATGAGGGATTTAGTTGCTAATATATTTTTTTTGTTTGAGAACCACGTAATAATCTAGGGACAGACATATTTTTTTTTTCTCTTTTAGAAAATGCTAGTTAATTTATAGGCTTTATAGGCTGCGGATTTAATTAAATTTTTTTAACATAATAAAAAATATTTAGATTATAAAAAACTATTTAATATTATTATTAAACTCCGGTCCAACAAATCAATCTTGAGACTTTCTGATTCAACTTTTTTTTTTAATTCGAGTTTAAAATTAAACTGTGAAAATTATTCAGATATAATCTAGTCAATTTGATTGGTTTAAAGGTAACTCAGCTAACAGGTAAGAAAAGTATATGGATGAGATTGAGAGAAAAAAAAATTAACAGAAAAAATCTTTTAACTCAACTTCTTATCTTACTCAAGTTTACAATTAAATCGTACAAAAGTTTTCTTGATATGACCAAATAAACTTGGCCAGTTAAACGACAACTCGACTAACTAGTAAAAAATCATTAAAAAAACCATCAACCCGGCTCCTTACTTAGTTCAGGTTTAAAATCAAATAATGTATTAGTTGTCTCGGTGTGATCCAGATGACTTGACCTGTCTAAAAACCATCCGAATGATTGTTAAAAAAAAATGAGGATGAAATTAAAAAAAAACAAAGATTGAAAGAAAAAAAGAGAAATGAAAAAATAAAAAGGGCTGAATTGAAAAAAAAAGTGAAATTTCATTGTTAATTTAACTTTCTAAGTTTGTTATTTTTAGTGTAGTAAGGTAGTATCATTATTAAAATATCCATGATATGCAAGTTTAGATGGTTTATAATAGGCGTGATCAGTTCATTGTAACTTCAGACGTTGTAATTATGTGTTCTCATACCACAAAGAATTTAATCTATGGATAAGAGAGAATCTTCAAGGACTGTTCACTAAAACTTTGGCGTGTGTAACTATCCCTTTAATACATCATTATACGCTACTCGATGGTTGAAAGTGATAAAGTGAATTATAAATAATCCAAGTTAAAATAATCCAAGTTAAAATCATTTTATTCTCCAATTAGTTTTTGTCCTTTGACATCTTTTAGGGTACCGACCATGGCACTGTTTTCTGGTCACATTCCCTTGTCCAAAGGTAACAAGAGCGAGCCTACCTTGGACAAATATATTTACAACCCAAAGATAATTATTATGCCTTAGAAATTAGGGTAGGGGTATCCCACATAGTATACACAACACTAGAATTAACCTTGAGAAGAAATTGATTGGATGGGAAACAACTTTTTGCTATTAGATTCAAATAATAATGAATCAAAGGGATATCACATGTGGGGTAGGTAGGTGAGAATTGTGAGGAATGGGTGGATTTGATTAAACTTTTAGAGGACAATGATTTTGCCAGTTTGTTAGGATTGATCTGGAAAAAGTGTATGCCTTTTGCAATTAATTATTATGATGATTGTGTTTCTTGTAGAAATATTTTATTGGCTTCTAGTACTAATATATATATATATATATATATATATATATATATATATATATATATATATATATATATATATGTAGAGACGTATCAAGATTTGGTTCAATTAATGGAGCTGTGTAGAGATGTTTCTTCATATTCTGATATGCGAATTTATTTTATTTTATTTTCCCTGCTTCACTCACATGAGACTAAAATTGGGAGGAAGACAAAGAGATTGAGGGAATATATCAGTAGAGATTATGAGACCCCACAAAAATTGGTGCTTTCACATGATGAAAGGACTTAAAAGTAAGGAGTCTTTGTCACACACTTCCATCTTCCAAATTAATCTTTTGTTTTTCCACATGAAATGAGTATAAAGCTAAGACCATTCCTCTAATTTCTCAACAAAAGCATGGATGGCAATTGGCAAGACAGCGAAGCATTGCATGATGAGAAAATCATCATCATTGTAGCAGTACAGTCTTCAAGTGAAATGTGTTCCTAGGAATAAAGCACAAGAAAACGCAGTGAGACATGAGAGCGGCCGGGCCGGAGAGATTTCTATAATGACCTTTCTTCATATTCCGTGTGCAGCCTTATCTTAAGTTGTGAAATAAATAAATAAAAAAAAGAGGCATTTTCTTCAGTTCTTTTTTTATTTTTATTTTTATTTTTGTCTCGTGTACAGTTGAATAATTGACATACCAGAGAGGCAAATAAAAAGGGTACAATTAATGATCGATTTTGGCCATTCCCTTGAGGTTAGGTTCCCTGCCTCTGATCATTAATGGATGAAACATCCAAAGCAGGCAACAACATATATATATATATATATATATATATATATATATATATATATATATATATAATATCGGAAGTGTCAAGAATTCATGGGTCTTGGAGCCTTTAGTAGATTTGGGAAAAGAAAAGGTTCCCGTAGCTGAATTTAGAAGCAGAGTTTATCTGGTCCACATTTTGCTACGTGAGTTCCACCATTGATTATATATATATATATATATATATATAGCTTAGTGTCTTCCTTAAAATAAATAAATAAAACACGAATTTCTAAGTATTAAGAAATTAAGAACGAAGAGATGTCGAATCATATTTTAGAAAGTTTATATCACTGAGCTGTCAAAGATCGTCGACTTTAGAAAATTCTTGATTGGGTGAAAACATTGTTTAGTCACATACACAGTGCACGACTGTGACTTGGCTAGAATATTAGCGTAAAAACTAGAAAAAAGAAATTAAAATGGATTCAAAGATGGTGGCTCTCTCTTAGATATGCATGTGCCGATTCTGCAATTATGATCACACCTTCTTTCTCTTACAAACAGTTCCGCTCGATCAATGGTCACAGACATTGTCTTTTCAGTATCTTCTATGACTCACTATGTATAACTTCGACTCCTTTTAGAGTGGTGTACGTTGTTATTTTTGCTTTATGTTTATTGTTCATCAATTGGTAAATAATTAAAAAGAAGTTCTCACTGCATGCATGCCCTAAACTATCATGAAAGTGAAATGATTCTTCTGTGTGTACTGTGCACGATACAGTGTTTAAACTGTTGCATGGATGCAGGATGGGAAAGGAAATCAATATCATGTTTGAAAATAAGGTTGATCTTATTTTTTAAATATTTTTTATTTAGAAGTATATTAAATATTTTTTTTATTTTTTGTTTTTATTATCATAATATCAAATTGATCTAAAAATACATTAAAAAAATTTAATTTGAAGTAAAAAAATAAAAAAATTTAATTTTTTTCAAGAAAAATTATTTTTAAAAAAGCAAAAACAAATGGGTTTTTTTTTTAAATTTTTGAAGTTGGACTCGTAGCAGTTTAGCTAGCTACCTGGTTTGACATTAAGCAAAAACACTGTAGCTTCTGTGCTAATAATGCTTCTTCATATTGTAGGCTTGTAGCAGAAATTCCCACCATGTCTAATCAAAAAGAAAAAAAAAACAACAAAAAAGCAATGAAACAAGCTAGCAAATGAAGGGGAAAGAGATAAGGATGGAGAGCAAGAGACCGTATAAAGATTTTTATTGAGAACATGTTTTCCACTAAAGTTTAATCAAACGTCATAAACATGTTTTACATACTTTTTATAAGATTTAATTTCCTAAAATTACAATTGTAAAAACAATAGTTAATTGCATTCTACTCCAACCATGAATCTCATGATCCATCTGCCTGCAGAATCTAGAACTGAATATCCCAAATGTTAAATCTCCAAACAGAAAAGAAAGCAATCACACATCACATTTATTTTATATGGTTGGACTCTGCATATGTCCACAAGTGAAGAAGACAAATTAATTTAATTTCTTACCCTCAAAATAATACAAGTTTTGTAGAACTCTCAAATTACATTCAATGTTCACATGAAACTTTAAATTTCTCTTCTTAGCTAACTCTTTTAGCATACAAGATCATCCTTTAAAAGAAATTTATGGTGTGCTGTGAAGATTGAATGTGTTTAATTAGAATTCGAGTTTAAGAATAAGAAAAACTAGGCCGAACACATTCATATAGAATATGTCTTAGTCCTAGTATGTAAAGGATTAATAAATAAAAAAGAAGAAGAAGCTAAAGGGATTTTCACCATATATACACCTACATACATTTTATTTTTTTACTCTTATAAAAAAAACATGGCCTAGGAATTATATTTTTATGATATTGATAATATTATATTTTGCAATTTGATCCTCATTATTTTTATTTTGATTTTTAATTTTTTTTATTTTTTTTGTAAAAGTTATTATTCTTTTTAATTTCACCATTCAATAAAAAATTTGTTTTGATGATTTTTTTATGTCAATTGAGATCCTTATTCTTTTGATTTTTTTAAGTTCTTTGGCTAAATTAATTTTTCTTTTCAATTTCACCCTTCAATTAAATATAAAATTTATTTTGATCATCATTCATTTAATTGTTATTTTTTCAATCCTTTTGTATAATTATAATTATTTTTTAATTTTATTTTTTAATATTTTATTAATTGAGAATTGAATTTCATGTTTATTTTTTTTTTCAGACATGATACTTCAGATTAATGATCCCATTCATGAGTTTAAAATGTTAAAATTGTTTTTTTTTTAAATAAAGATTGAATAATTCTCTTTATTTTTTTTATTAGGTTATTTCAATTTTATGATCTGGACCGCGAGTTTGATAAGATATGTTGGGCTGGCTCAACCTTGATTAAAAGGATTACAACTTTTATCATACTAACTTGGATTGATTAGAACTGGATTTTATATGTCTTTTTTTTTACCTCATTTCATTTTTCTATATTTAATGGGATGTGAATTGAGATACATCATTTGTTTCCTTTTAAGAATTTTTTTTCCTAGGTTTTCCTAATCACTGTTCTTTTTAAACTTGATTCATTTACTATAGTTTTATTTTTTTTGTCAAATTAAAATAAAACCAGATTACTTGACTCTGGTTTATGACCCGAGTCACACACACACATACATGTGTGTGTGTGTTCAGTTGTCCCAAATATATATATATATATATATATATATATATATATATATATATATATATATTTGACAACTAAACATTATTTCTTGCGTAAAAAAAATAGTCTGGCCCCGCGGCGAAACGTGGGCACGAAGCTAGTATACGAATAAAGAAATTACCCTTTGATTTTTATTTTGACTCTTACAAAGCTATGTGCATGAATCCTTGAATTCTGGAACATAACAGACAGAGGTATATTGAAGAGTTGCTCTTTTCTAAAGTACATTGGACAACAGCTGAAGAAAAACTGTAATATATATGAAAATTTTAAGGCCATTTCTTGACTTAATTGTGCGGTAAGTTGGGTGTATGTCGATTATATTATAGATTAATTAATATAGCCCCTATGCAAAATACAAAAAAATAATTGAAGTGTTAATTGTTAGGTAAGTTAGTGTGTCTAAACTACGTATGATCTAATTAGCTAGAGGGTGAGCTGTGATACATAAGGGTCCCTTGCATTTCGAGAAAGGACAAGGCATAGAATAGACCAGCTAATATCTTAGTTCACAATTCACCTTCCATCAGCAACAACAAAATCTGAATCCTTGAAAACCTTTTGGTCTCATTCACAACTCGGATCGATAGTGACAAAAATTTGCCAGTATCTCTATCGATCTCGATTTGATTGAACCAGATCCTTCTCAATTCTTCAAACCTAAATATTTAAGACGATCTTATGGGAAGACCCTTCACTTTCAATGAACACCGATTCCCTGAGGAAGGCGGCATCCATTGCATTTGAACATCAAACTTCACCAATATCCTCAAAAGGGTTGTGAATTAGTTGCATTAATTTTACATTATTTGTCATATATGTAGCTAATGCAATAAATTTAGAGTTGACTTGGTATGATTACTAGAAGGTTTGACTTAGATTTGGGAGACCGTTTCCATTCGTGACTTAGCTAGCTTCTTGCATTTACATTTTATTTTATTTTATTTTTATTTTTTTGATAAGGATCGATCTTGGAAGTGGTCTAAAGATTGACCGGCCTAAGCCCTAATGCCTAATGTGATCGACCTAGCTAGTCCCAATTATGGTGGATTTTATAATATTATATATAAAGCTAATAGATTTTACCTACTTAATTTTTAGGATCCTCGGACTGGTCATCAAATCCCTTCAAGACACTTCATTTTGTTGTTCCCTTATTTTAATTTCTGGAGGTATAATTAATATTGTTTTTTGTTTTTCCTTTCCTTTTCTTTTTTTTTTAAATTTTTGGATAAATTATGTTTTGAGTTTACATGCAAATGAGGTGTGGGTGATGTTATAATTACAAGAACAACTACAAAAAAAAAAAAATGATGTCCTAGGAAGCTGGAATGTGTGTATATCTATAACATAAAAAATGAATATTGTCAGGTTATAATTAGTCGATTGATATCCAAGTTTATTTATTTTCAAGGGAATATTGCTTTTAGTTGTGTGAACCAAAGTTTAATAAGTTATTTAAATATAAATTAAATGGAGTATTAGGTAGAAAGTTCTGATCATATAACTTATAATAATGAATGCATCAGGACAATGGAGGGTCTAGAATCTAGCTATTTAATCTTTTCTTCCCATTTTATAGGATCCAATGGATTGTGCATGCCAATTTGCTAACACCTATGGTAGATCAATTCAACCCAAGAAAAAAAAAATTCCAAATTGTATACCTACCTGCTAACTTAAGTTGCATTGTGAGTTCATAATACCTACACACCTACCTGCTAAGTTCATTGTAAATTCATAATACCGCCATGCACGCACTTGATTTCTCAAGTCCCGTTTGATTTAGTTTCCAAATTTCTTTTTTAGAACAAGATAAAAAAAAATTGTCTTGAGATAGTTAATCTGTAAAGGATATGAAAATATGTAAAGGATGGTTGGATATTGTGTATTTAGCATTGCGGTGCATAATATTTTTTCAAAATATTATTTACTTAAAAATATAATAAAATATCTTTTTTTCAGATTTTTTAAAACATGAATTTAATGTTTTTGGAGCCAAACATATTTTTGAAATGCACCCAACATAGTTCTAAATGCACAAACAAACGATACAACCAAATGTTTCAAATATCAGATTTAGTGTTTTAATTATATAGAAACATCTTGTTTACAGAAAAACAATCTGTCACCATGATCTGAACACATATTTTGCATATATGATATCCTTTGAGATTGCATATCCATTGAACTGGATGCTTCGAGCATCCAACTCAACAGGTTCGTAGTGGAGGCACTTTCTTGTTTATATAAACAGCCCAGCATCTTCCCCCCTTTTCCCTTGATACTGTTATTGCAGAATGTTTGGAACATTGGAGAAAATATCATGTATTCAGGTATGGTTAAGTTGAATCTTACATCAAAACAAAACCAACCAGATAATCTTTCGGTGAAAGTTTTTATTTTTATAAAAAAATCATAGATTAACTTTTATATGTTTAAGTTACGATACCATGTAAAGAAAATAATTCAATCTAAAATTAATTTACAAGAAAGAATGGAGATAGTGATATTAGATTTGTTATTCAACTTTAATATCACATAAAAAAATAATTTAACCTAAAAATTTAAATTACTAGATGAAGTTCAAATGAATAATTTTATTTTATTTTTTAAAACATCTTATTAAACCAAATAAAAAATTCATATTTTCACATGTTTAATTTTTTATTTTAATTAAAAAAATAAGAGGATAGTAAAATAAATATTTACTCGATAAAACTCTAAAAAGCATTTCAATCTAAAATTTTAAATTATTTGATAAAATTCAAAGAATAGTTTTATGTTATTCTCAGGCATTTCTTCACTTAATTAAAAAAACTAGTAAGAAAGAGAGAGAAAAAATCACATGAACAAAAACTTAGTGGGAAAGTAGATGGTAAGGATCGGGTTTATTTCTTGGCAGCAATAGGCAAGAATATTCTTGAAACTTTTTTAGGTTGCTGATGCTTGAAACCATCATGCAAAGATTTTGGATTATCAGGTAGAGTGAGACAGTTTTTCTTTTAAATCCAAAATATTCTTCTTTCTTTTTAAACATGTGTACGTGTCTATCCATTCATATGAACACTCAATTCCTTATCCTTTGAATTAGATGTTGTTATATATATATATATATGCCTTAATTTGTATTTGGGAAGTTGCTGCAAACACTCGGTTTACTACGTACGATGCCAAGCTTGCTTATTGAATATATATGGTATTAGATAGAGAAAATTAACCTATAAAATTAATTAGAAATATGGCATATTCATCATTATCATTTTTTCCCTCTTTTTTTGTTTTTGTTTTTGTTTTTTGAGTGCATGTAGGCATTCATGCTTTACAGTTATTTCTGATTGATGGATTTAAAATTACAGGGTCCAATTTTCTAGTTCTCAGAGTAAACTGCCAAGTACATCATCCTATGTGCCGACTAATGTCCATTAGATTACTGTGTTCTGTACTAATTACTGTAGGACCACTGAAAAGGATATGTGCATAAGTTACCAATAATGTTATTAGCTGCTGACGTATCATGGAAAGCAACTTACATTATTGATTAACTAATTATGGATTAATATTATTGGGTAAAAGGTACGTGGAAGCAGCTTATGTATTATTTATTCCTGTTAAAAAATACTTTTATGGTTGATTGGTCAGTGATT
Source organism: Populus nigra (assembly GCF_951802175.1). Taxonomy (NCBI): domain Eukaryota; kingdom Viridiplantae; phylum Streptophyta; class Magnoliopsida; order Malpighiales; family Salicaceae; genus Populus; species Populus nigra. The sequence continues at coordinate 21,346,407 of NC_084856.1, forward strand.
CCAATAGCAAATTAAAGAAAATGTCGCCAATAGAAAGTTTTTTTCATGGATGAACATGTTTTTTAAATTATATTTTGTTTGAAAAATATTAAATTAATATTTTTAAAATATTTTTAATAATTTTGACGTGTTAATGTAAAAAATAAAAATAATCTTTTAAAAATTATTATTTCAATATATTTTAATTAAAAAACACTTTAAATAAACAATATATCCAGCAAACACGTCAAAATAAAAAATGGATTTCTTTTGGGATAACCCCTAATGCATTAATTAATACTCAATTTGATATCAAGGCAAAGGATGTTATCGTTTAGATCCTTGATGTGCACACATTTCTAAGTTTGGTCATCATGTTTGCTAGTAATTGTTTTTTTTTTAAGAAAGAAAAAGCTATTGAATTAACTTTTCATCTAACCATGTATAAATAAATAAAAATGTTGGTTTCTAGGTAGAAATTAAGTTATTTTCTAGTTACATCTTAAATCAGAACATTCCAATTTTCATGATCCTAATATTTTTGCTAAATATATAATGTTTTGTTTGATATTACGATATGAGTGGTTAGAGATATTTTTAGACTAATTATAATTTTAAAAGTTTTTTAGTTTTTATTTATTAAACCTACTTATAAAAAGCTATAATTTATAGTTTTTTTAAAAAACATAATCATGCTACTATAATGCAAAACATGCATTAAACCTTCCTTTTTTATGTACTTGTTTTCAGATGGAATACAAATAGTTGGATCAGAATTCTCTGTTTCCCAAGAAACTTGCTTGTTCAAGAAATACTCAAAGAAGTCGAGAACCTAAAGATGGGCTCCCATTCTTTTGAAACTGTAAAAACAAAAGGCTGCCTTTTACAGTGACCTTGGGAAGGAAATTGATGCATAATGTATAATACTAACTGTCCCTATATAAAATAATGTATTATACATTATGTAATAGTAATGTACAGTATGAATGGCTAGTTTGTTTTGTCAAATAGATTCCTCACGTGCAAATGTATCAGACAAATCATACCACCAGTGTAGCTTTAATCTATCGATCTTGGTCTTCATCACTGCGAGAATCTCTTCTATGTCAGTCTTTTTTATTTTTCACTTCTCTCAATGGAGTCGTACATTCGACCCATATTATTACAAAATGACGAACCTTCAAGTTTTTCTTCAGAAGTTTTTGGTGGTTCATGGTGGCTCGATCGTGTGACTCGATTCCATGTTTCGAGTTCTTGCCTCTTGCTTTATGCAGGTTTGCACGCAAAGATAAGAGTGTGGAGTAATTAGTGAATCTTTTGTTATTCCGGACTCGGTGACCTAAAACCTAGCTAGCTCGAACTAGGTTTTGCTATGAACAAATTCTTTGTATCAATACAATATATATATTAAATTATAGCTTCAATTCACCCATCAACATCCAGTTTATAATACGAGTCTTGAACAGAGTTAACTCTTTTAATGAGTCTTACATCCATAATTCGAGTCGATGCTACTTATTTTGTTATGCTAGAGGAGATTTTCTCTGCTCGAAAAGAAATTATATACATGTGTGTGTGTGTGTGAGTGTCATTTTCCTACACATACATAGTTAAAGACTTGAAGGAAAAGGTGTTATGAGTGGAGATTAACTTTAAGGATGAGGAATTTGGGAGCTTGGCTATATAGCTGAAACATCCTACTCACGGAATAAAATACTTTTCATTTATGAGTTAAAATAAAAATAAAAAATTGTTTGAAAATAATAGAAATTAACCTCCTAAAATCTTGAAAGTTTTCAATTATATATATACCCTCTGATTTTATATGTTTTTCGCTTCGAAATATTACTTTTTTTTATTCCCTCTCCTCTACTTCTAATTAAACCTTTTGTTTTGCCCTTAAATATAAACACATAATTATGATATTCATATATCGTAGAGACAATAGTTCCTGCCTGATTGAAAATTAATTAATTAATTAATTACATAAAGAATTGAAGATGAACACAGATTACACCTAATTAAAGAGTCTGTTCACACCATAATATTCATTTATCATATATTTTTTAAAATCTTAGATGATAAATGATTGTTAACTTTTTGGAACAAATCAAGGCTTAAAGTAGACCGACTGCTCTATGCGTTATCATATCAAGGTGCAGGTAGGTAGCAGTATAAAGTTAAAATGGGCCAATATAATTACATAAAATTCAGAGTATCCGCTACGCTATAAAATAAAAAATAAAATAAAATTGAACAGAGAGACCAGAGAAAGCTAACCCATTTGTAGCTGCATATGGTATTTCGTTACTGTCCTAAAACCTGGGGCAGATGGGACTTTAATCACAACTTTCTTTACAGAAATCCAATTTTTTAATTATGTGGCTCATGATTTGCCACCAAATCAAGCTCTATCCATTGATATATTTACAAAAACAAAAGTATACTAAAGTGAACAAGGCACTTTTTTTTTATTTAAATAGTAGATTTCAATATTTATTTTCTATATTTTAAAATAGTAGATTTTCATTTTTTAGTTCTTAATTAGCTTTCAATATTTAATTTAGTTTATAACTTTTTTATCATATTTATTTTCTATATTTTTTGAGATATGTAATCCTTAAAAAAACCATGTACTAAGCTCAAGTTAAACCAATAATTCTTGATTCTTACTAAAAATTGAAGAAGAAAAATAAGAAATTGGTTATATATATATATAGAATTGACAACTTGTGTTGTAAATGCTGCAAGTATCTAAAACTTTCATGATTCTGAATTTTAGGCATGCATGCACCCGCTTAAGGTCAACCAGATAGCACAGGCAATATGTGGCAAAAGATTTAAGTTTCAAGTTTATCAGTGGGTGTTCTTATCTTAGGCAACAGGACAGATAGATCATTCTTCAAATCTCATTCACAATCCATATGAGAAAGGGGAATAACAAGAGATGTTGGCAATGGTTAGTGAGCTAGATGCCTTCCTCTTCCTCTTCTTCTTGCATGTTTGTGTGTATATATATATATTATTGGGATTCAGATTTTAAGTCACAATTGAATTACTATTTCTTAAAATTTTTTAATTTGGATGTGATTATGTGAGGAGTTTACTTAGAGATTAAAAAGTTTAATTATTTAATTTTAGTGTGTGAAACAGGTTCAAGAATATTATACGAATTGCTGATGAAATCAAATAATATGTATAAGAATTAATAAAAAATAGGAATTGATTATTGTGTGGTTGTTGAAGAACAATGAGCTTCCAATTAAAGAGAGTAAAATAATAGTAATCTAAAATAAAATTTGGTATATTTGATTATTTTTTTGAGATAAGAAAATAAAAATAGAATGAATACCACCTCTCTCTTGTTTATATTTTCTATTTTAAAATAATATAAATTAACTTCAAAATTATTTTGAAAATAAATTTATTTTATTTTTTTTCTAATCAAATATATTTCTGTCTTTTCCAAAAAAAATTTTATGTTAAAAGTAATCAAAAAGTTATGAATCACAGTAAACATCAACTATAAAGAAAAGCAAAAGTTAATATAGTCTAGGATCTATTCCAAAAAAAGTGGTGACGTTGAAAAATATATGCAAATTTAATTAATTTATGTAATTTGAAAAATATTTCTTAAAATTACAATTTCCACTTTATTTTTTGTTAGCCTACAAAAACGAGTATCCTATTTTAATTTAACAAATAGTTTTTTTTTTTGTATTACTGAGAGAGTGAAAAAAGAAAAAGAAAAGAAAAGGAGGAGAAATAGAGCATGTATATATATTGTTATTTTTTCAAAAAGAAAATTAATCCAATATTGTGGCCTCCACTCCTCTCTTTTTCAATAAGAACTCAATACCATTTTCACGTGCAATATGCTGTAGATCATTTGTTTCATAATAAGGCCTTTAAAAGCTCAGCTTCTCCATCCATACAAGACCCAAAAAGCAGAAAGCCTCTCTTCTTTTTGGGTGCTTTCTGTTCTGCTACTCTTCTCCTTTGTGTTGTTTTTTTTAATTTTTAAATACACTAAGTTTCTTATAAGAGAGAAAGAGATGGCACTGGAGGCTGCAGTCTTTCAACAAGACTGGTTTGGCCACAGCAGCAAAGAGCTCTACAACTTGCTTGGTGGGAATTGGAGCTATGACTTTGGCCTAGAGCAAAATGAAGAAGATCAAGACAACAGCTGCTCTTCTTATTTTCTCGAGAACCAAACAGAAACATTTCTTCATGACGATTGGAACTCTTTCCAACCACCTAATTCCATGGTGCCTCACTTGAATGATTTGCACCTAACATGTAGCAACAATATTCCATCCTCATCAGATGCAAGCATTGATGCAGCAAATGGACTATTGAGTACTGCTCCTCCAACTAGTGATCATCATCACCACTTAGGTGATTCATCAACAATGCCTGCTACTCGTGTTAAGAGAAGGAGATCGAGGAGTAAGAAGAACAAAGAAGAGATTGAGAATCAAAGAATGACTCACATTGCTGTAGAGAGAAACAGAAGAAAGCAAATGAACGAGTATCTTTCAGTTCTGAGAGCTTTAATGCCTGAGTCTTACGTTCAAAGGGTATCTCTCATTTCCCTCTCCTCCTCATTTTCTTGCTTAGTTTCATCTCTTGATAACTTTCTTGTATGGCCTGCAAAGTTTCTTTCTCTTAGGCAGTAATTAACTTTAATTTTTAGGGTGATCAAGCATCAATTATCGGAGGTGCTATTAATTTTGTCAAGGAGCTTGAACAAAAGATGCAAGTACTTGGTGCCTGCAAAAAAATGAAGGAAAACTCTGATGGTGATAATCAGCAACATGTTTCTTCACTGCCTTTCTCCGAGTTCTTTACATTTCCACAGTACTCAACAAGCTCAATTCATTTCGAAAACTCTGTTGGCAAGAATGAAAAGTTGCATAAGACTCAATCTACTATAGCTGACATAGAAGTGACCATGGTAGAGAGTCATGCCAACCTCAAAATAAGATCGAAAAGGCGGCCGAAACAGCTCTTGAAGGTTGTTTCTGGGCTGCATAGCATGCGCCTCACTGTTCTTCACCTAAACGTCACAACGGTTGATCAAATTGTGCTTTATTCTCTAAGTGTCAAGGTAATTTCTTTACAGCCAAGACAAAAAGAAAAAGAAAAAAAAATAAAAAAAGGAACCCAGCTAAGGTTTTAACATTTATGATGGCTTGATCATTATTGCAGGTAGAAGATGATTGTAAGCTGACTTCAGTGGATGAGATTGCTACAGCAGTGTATCAGATGCTAGGTAGGATTCAAGAAGAGTGTGTGCTGAATTGTTAGAAAGTTTACTATTAATTTTCCTTTGTGGTTGGCCCTCTACACACCATATGAGGGCAATTCCTGCATTTTTAGGCAGTCTCTGAAAGGCTCATCGCGACTAATGTCTCTCCCATTTTATTCCTAGTGTAGCTTATTCTGGTTGGTCTAATTTGGATGTTTCTGTTCCTCTATTTTGTAACTTTTTTCTCCACCTTTTTCTTTTTGTAGTTTTTCTAGAGCATCTTGTGTATGAGCCACACATAGATGCTTGGTCAATTCAAACCATCTTTAATGCCTTGCCCAAGCATATTTTTTGTTCTAGTTTGTACTAATACTCTCTCCTAACCTCTACGGCTCAACCTTTTTCCTCTCTTTAAGATCTTACTGTTTTCAACCTCTATCATAAGAATTATCTGTGCTGCAATTTATAATATTTTAGGTGCTTAAATGGGCCAAGGCTGAAACTTTTGCCTTTCAAATCTGTCAAACCTCTGGACCATGTGTTTCCCTCTATCAGGTTTTGGCACTTCATTAAGATGAACAAGATATTTTTTTTCAATCTTATATTTTATATATTTGTCCACAATCCAAATTTGGCGTCAAACCAATCTTTAGCTACCATTTCACCAGCAAATTAATATATTCCTTCATGGCAACCCCAAAAGATACAACCCTGGAGATACCTAATTGATCATTTGGGCTAGTGATGCGTAATTAGTACAAGTTTTATACAATCTGCTTGAACATGTCTATATGATATTCTGCTGGTGACTGATCATATTATTGCTGATTGAATCAACTTTTCAGATGGTCAAAAAATTGCAAGAGTCCAAATGCGAAATTCGAATATATAGCTTTATAAAAGTGATGTAGGTTTCCTAATAAGAGTACGTACAGCAAACATAATTCACATGGCTAGATAAATAATGCATGTCCAATATCATATTTTTCAGCAAGTCAGAAGAGGCACACTCTGAGAATCAAGATTTTGAACTCAGAAAAGCTTAAAGGTGATGTATCAGAACCTCATGAACGTGAAACTCAACAGAAGGCTGCCATGATGAGCAGCCTTAAGAAGAACTAAGCTCTCTCTACATCTCTGGATTTCTTTTAACTCAGCCTGCACATTGAAAGATATACATGTAACCCGAATTTAATCCACTTCACCCAATTTGATCATTTTAGCGTCCAAAGACATGATCGAATCTTGTGTAGGACTAGATTAGGGTGTTGATGAACTTATGCTTGTGGTTTGTGGGATCAAATCAAAATCATTTGTGCATTGAGATTGTAATTTTAGCCCCATCAAATTGTACGGTGTTCACGGCCGAATCCCTAGGCAAAAAGTTGATATGGTGGTAGGGTTGAGTGTCTTTTGAGAGAGAGATTTAAAGAGAATAAAGTTTATGACAATGAATTGATAAAAGGGACAACTGAGTATTAAGTATTTTTTTGGTAAAAATCTTAGCACACAGATTATGAATTAGCATGTTGTGAATTTCATAATAACAATAACAATAATAATAATAATAATAATAATAATAATAATAATAATAATAATAATAATGTCTCCAAGGACCAGGGCTAAAACAACATTAATTCGTCTGGTCTCACTCTCTATTTATGTTTCTCTATTATTTTTGGTTGGTGGACATGCTTCAAGTAATGCAAAACAATTTGTTTATAAGAATAATAAAAAGGAATTAAAGAAACATATATATATATATATATATATATATATATATGGCTTTGATAACAAAAATCAAGGAAATGAACAAATCAAGGCAATCAGAAAATTATTTATATGATCTAATCAAAGGAGATGAACAAGTATTTTATATAATTTTATTTCTTTTATTTTTTTATATGCCTTTTTTTAAGGTGATATAAACTCTACATAAATTATACGTAAAACATATAATTAAATTATCAAATATTATCATTCTCTTTTATTCTAAATTCTGCTAATTTGATTATTATTTCAAGATAAAAAGATGATGGAGACAATTGAGACAAGAGGAAGTGTCCCCTCTTTTTTTAGTTTTAAAAATATAAAAATTCATTGCAAAACTATTTCAAAAACATATTTATTTTTATACCTCTTTCTATATATATCCCTCTAACTAAACATGTTTTTATTCGTTTCATATTTATTTCTTCTATTTTAAAATACTAAACAGAGACACTGTAGAAAAACTTGACTAAATTAGTAGAAGATCTTGACTAATTAAAAGGGCTGAAACCAAAAATTTAAGATTGGGCCGGGATAAGTCAGAAAAATTATATATTTGGGGTGCAGGGTATGTAAAATTGAGGGATGTGATTAAAAATTTTCCAAATTGTAGAATAATTATATATAAAAAAATTCTTGAAAGTGCCATGGCCTCCCCTCCCTTGATCGTAGTCGTGCCCCTGCTGACTGAGCTGGCATTTCCATCAACCGCATACCTTGCGATGCTACATAGTATTGGAAGTTGCACGATCCAATTTTAACATGGAGACAAGCCACATTCACATGCAAAGGAGTACTGTAGCATTAGTGCTTTTAGTGTACTGCCAAAGCAATCAATTTTACTTACAGCCTCTTGCAATTATTAGTGGAGAAAAGGCACTTTTGAGGCTAAAAATTTAAAAAAGTAAAGCTAGCTATTTTTCGGTATTTTTTTATTTATATCAAGACTTGGATAACTGAGACAATTTACTGTATTTGATTGAATGTAAAATGAACTAAAGAGGATGTTTCTTGCTGTGTAACTTTACCTGTGGAATACAATTGATATGACTATACATGCCATTTTAAAGATAAGACATCACCATTGTTTTAAACAATGTTATTAAATAAACCTGGATTGGGTTATGACCCGATCTAAAATTTAGGTTATGGGTCAATTACTCATTCAAAATGGAAGTCTCATAATGTTACTTTCAAAAAATATTAAAAAAATTAAACTAAATTCTAATATAGAACGACTCGCTAGATCAACAATGTATTACCAAACTAAAATTTAAGTTAATTTGAGTTGATTCAGGTCGGGTTTAATAATATTAGTTCAGATAAAACTAACAAGTTTAGTGAGAATGTGGTTTTCGTTTTTTTCAATATGTTACTTTTCAAATATACTATTGAAGGGTCAAGATCCTTAGGTAGGTACACAAATCATATTTTAAATTCATGAACAAGCTCTGAGGATTATTTTGGAAGATTCTATCACTCAACTCTCTCTCTATCTACCCCTTTTGTTTTGCTTGCTTGTTTTATAGCGAGGTAACAAGTAGTTGAAGGATTCCAATCTAACCCATTCTGCCCCATGCACGAATACAATACTAGTTAAATTACTGTTCTGCAAAAGAATTTGTATTTTAAAGCGATCAGCCAGTTGTATCTCAAAAGCTGAAGGAAGAAAATACACAGAGAAATCCAAGGGAAGTATTGCACTACATATCATTGAAATGCAGGCAAAGTTTTGAAGAAAAATCACTAGATAGAGACCTCTTGTGTATCATAAATTGCAAAGGTGTAAAGCAGTAACAAAACATGGACAATTGCTGAGAAAAAATGGAGAAAAACATAGAATAATCATTCTTTTCAAGGACAGGAATGAACAAATGCATCCATTGACCCACAGAGTGAATCATAATCCAGACATAAGAAAAGGAAACTAAAATCCATTTCTTCCCTTTTTTTTTTTTTTCAGTTCAGTAACATTTGTTTCTTTATATAATGCTGGTTAACAAAAATAAAGAGGCTATGACCAGTGCGGTGGTCATATTCCCAACAGTACTGGACACGAACGAAGCTGGGCAGTGCAGTCCCCAACCCAGCTCCTTGAGTCGTTGAAGCCCACATTCAAACAAAAGGAATGGATGCATAAATAGATTTTAACCCATTGGGGAGGATGCATCCTTGCTATTAGCTTCACCCCATGCCCTCCTCTGCCGAGTCTATGCATGTCAATCGTGTCATAATTATTGTAAAATTAATTCCAGTAATTATTAAAATTAATTCTTATTGTTTTGCCTTAATTATTTACTATATATAAAAAACCCTTTACTCGAGCAATGAACTGACATGAGTTTGGACTCAAATGATGAGCAACCGAGGTATGCAGAAAACACTTGTGGCCCGAGTGGCGGCATGAACGGGTAGATCGCTGGGGAACAAAACTCATGTAAGTTTTGCTCTAACAAAAAAAACTTGATAATTAATTTTTTTTTCTACTTCTTATTATACATAATTCTTAATGTTTAAGGTCAGTATATATAGTCTTCAAATCAAGCTAAGACTTTTATCTTTATCCAACTAAGAAGAGAACTAATCAACTAACTATCTCCTAACTACAATAAAACTCTCTAATATATATTTATTGATCTTAATATTCCATAGTTATCAATATTAAATTTCTTGCAAATTCTAAATTTTATGAACCTAAAACCTAGTTGATGTTGCTCTCAATATGTTTCTCTTTTCCATCTCTTCATGAAATACCAAACACGAATTTCTATGACAATGAAAAGGGCGATTTCACCATTGTGCTCAATATCCAAATTTGATGTCATTTCTTAGAATTAGAAGATTTATCGATTTGGTTAATCATAAAAATCTTGACTTCAATCCTTTTTAAAGAAGACTTGTCATTTTCATTACTTACAATATATATATAGTATTCTAAAAAAAACCTTGTTATTTAAATCATTTTTAATAATGAATATTGACCCATAATAATTGTAAAAATTTGTATTGGGCTTTTGTTCCATTTACTTTCGTTAGTTTTAAAATAGACTTTAAAGACACCACTCTTAATTAATGGATCTTCATGGAGTCACATTGACGTAACCCAAAGTATTATATCATATTTACACAAAATAAACTTACATCAATAAATATATTCTTTACTATTATTATTTATTTATTATGAGCAATATTTGTTACTGACAATTTTTGGACTCATGCATATATAAAATTAGAAAGAAAATGAACATAAACAGCATATAACACAAACATAACTTGAATATTTGTCCGGATTTGAAGTAAACTTCAGGGCGGAGAAAGGACAGAAGATGAATGAAAATAAAACGGGGCCACGCTGTGCGTGTATCTCACTTGTTGACCAATTAAATTTTCTGTGTTGGAGAGCTCGTGCTTGCCACTCTCAAAATCTACCAAAACCAAATAATTTTTTAATTGAGATTGCAAAGGTTTGTGGCTTGGGTTTCTTCAGGTGGACTGCCAAAAGAGGTAGGCTGAGGGTTCATTTGATGGCGAGGAAGAGAGCGAGGTTGCTGTAAGTGGAGGCTGGTGTGGTTAGTGATTCAATGGTGGTGGTTTCTGGTGTCGTGTCTGTTGAGGAGAAGGTGATGTGATGGTCACTTTGAATTGTTGCCCTTGGAGTAGTTGCTATCATTTGTTGCTGGTGTAGGGTTCGCCATTGTTGCTGTTGGTGGTGAACGAGCGTGGGTAGACTGCAAGGATGAGTGAGAGGGGGCTAATTTGGTTTGAGTGTTTGGTGAGACGGCTTTTCGGGTCTATGGTGAGGAAGGAGGAGACTAGGGCGGCTGTCACAGTGAGAAGCAGCAACAATGGGTTGTCTTGGCTAGGAGGTTGGTGGTGTTTATGGTGGTGCGGTTCAGTGGGTTTGTGGGAGATGGAGGCTAATGATGAATCTGTCAGTTTTGCCAATCAATGAAGAGGAAGATGACATGATTGGTTATTTGGGTTGAGGAGAGGCTGGTTTCTGTTATGGTGGGTATGATTGAGATGATGGCTAGTGGTGATGGGTCTATTGGCTGGACCGTGGCAAGATAGCAAAAGCAATGTGGCTAACAGTGGCTATGGTTGGGAAGATGGGATGTTGTGTGTTCTTGTCTTGGAGATGAAAGGGATTGGTTGAAAACTGCAAAAACCTGCAGTGTTCTTTGCTGGCGTTCTGGGTAAATCTAAGGCTTGTGGTGGTTCCACCAGTCTTGTTTTTTTCTATCCTCCAAGGCTGGTGCTGGCCCCCCCTGTTGCTATTGTGGCCTGCTTGTGTACTCGTTTTGAAGTGCTATAGAAGGAAGACTTTTGTTTTGCAGCTGGAATCATGCTAGAGAATAATTCTTGACAGGCTAGAGATTTGGCTTAAGATACCTTTGAGTGATTCTTGCTGGACAGATTTGGAGAGTTAGATGTTTGATTGCTGAAGTTCTGGGATTTGATTTGATTTGATATGCTAGAATTTGGGCCTTGAGGAGCTGAGAATCTTGTTTTTTTTACTGGGATTGAGGAGCTGAAAAGATCTGGTTTTATTGTTGGAATTTGGAGTTTAATTACTTGGTTAAATTGAATCAATTGGAATTTGGAAACAATTGAGCCGAAAACATGAATTAAGTGGGCTGAATTAAATTAGTTTAATTCAATTGGACTCAATCGGTTGGAATGAAAAGAATTAAATTAATAAATTATTTTTTATTATTTTCATGCTTTATTTTTTACACAAAAAATTAAATAAATTGATGAAAATAACAAAATAATTAAAATTAATTAAATTTATTGAAAAGATATATATTTTTTTTCTAATTTTCAAAATATATACAAGAATGAGGGGTAAAAAGATAGGTTATAATATTTATAAACCTCATGAAAGCGAACTCAAAGCGAACTCAGTTGATAGGAGTTAGGAACATGATAATTAAATTCTATCTACCTCAGCAAGTCGACTTGATAAATTCAAGACTTAGAGCTCGACTCGAGTTAGGTTTCTAGTGGAAAACAAACTCGGTTAATATATTGTTAGGAACATAATCATTAAATTTAGTTTAGCTTAATAGACCGACCTAATAAATTCAAGATTTAGATCCTTACTCGAGTTAGGCTTCTAGTGAAAAACAAATTCAATTAATATGTTATTAGGAACATAATCATTAAATTTAGTTTAGCTCAATAGACTGACCTAGTAAATTCAAGATTTAAAGCCTTACTCGAGTCAGGTTTTTAAATAAAAAATTTTGAAGTAAGTTACAAGAAATTAAAAACATGCAAGCTCGAAGGTTATTTTTAGATGAAAAATTTACGAGTCTTATTGAAGATTTGGAAACATGAATATGGCTTGGAGGAATATAATTGAAATTGAATACAATGGTAAAATTACTTTTTTCAATGTTGAAGAAATTCATGAAAAGAAGGAAATGATAGAAGAATGATTATAGTTGATACTGAGAGTATGGTTAGAATTCAATATTAGTTAGGAGTTATGATTTAGAGTTTGTAAGAGTTATAATAATTTTTAACTTTGCAATATTAAAGATTAATATCTATTAGAGTTTTAGAAAAGAATAAATCTTACTTAGACAAGCATAAACGTCTTAGTTTAAGTAGGAATTGTAAGAGTATATAAAGCCACCTAAACATTAAGAATTATGCATAAGAAAAAACACAAGAAAATAATAAGGAAAAGAAAGTCAGTAGATGAACTAACTTTTTGGCTATTGATAGTCTTTGAATATTATTTGGCTATAATACTTCAACAACCAGCAATATGATTCTCTCGTACATTTCCTGCTAGCTAGTAGATGACCAACAGGCCTTGAAGCTAATTAGTTTTCAGCCCATGGAGAAGCCATTCACTGACATCCCTCCATCAACGCAAATAACTTGTCCGGTTAAAAAGCCTGGTGCAGGGAAGCATAGAAATGCGACAACAGAAGACACATCCCCTGGTTCTCCAAGTCGTTTCATAGGGGTTCGATTGAAAACCTCCTTCCGAAACTTTTCGTCGTCCAGAAACTGAATCGTACAGGAAAAGCATTATTAGATATTTTAAGAATGTTCATCCTGGACGCAATTTCCTGTGATAAAAACGATTCACCTATGTTGCTGCACTTGTGCAACGAGCACTGAAAGGAAAAGAAAGCATAAAGGAGAGAAACATTAGTTAAAGAATTGTAGAGTTCGTACATGTTCGGTGAGAGGAGTTCGGATGGACCATGGCGCCACTGCGTTAACCCTTATGTTGTCCTTAGCCCATTCGCATGCCAAATTCCTTGTAAGTTGGTTCATTGCACCTGCAATTATATAGAAATCACAACATAACAAGCTTCTGTGTTACAAACACCAAAAAGGAAAATGAGATAAAAGATAGAAAATTATGCAAAGTACCTTTAGCAGCTGAATATATAGGATATTGAGGGTTTATAGAAACCACACTGGTAACGGATGACATAAAGACGATCCTTCCAGCTCCTGAAGCTTTCAAAAGTGGATGCGCAAGTTGGGACAGATGGAAAGCAGATCCAAGGTTTATATTCATGATGGATACGAAATCCTCAGTTGTGTAGTCTAAGGTTCCTTTATGTATGTTCCCCCCAGCATTGTTTATCTAGAGATTAGCAAAGTTGAGGCAATCCGACAAGTTCTTATTTACTTGCAATATCAAGTTACATGCATTTATGTTGCGGTTCTAAAAAACAGGATGTATTTTTCATTGCATTGTTTGTTTTGTTTACAGAATATTTGTAAGTAGAGACGTGCACAGCAAGTGCCAAGATTTAGGCAAGCTGTGATTTTATTGGAATCAATTATCCCCTGACCATTCTCCCAAGCATTCAACTTTGACTAAACATTAGGGGTTAGTGATTGTGTAATCTTCTGCAATCTTTTTGTCCTTATGATAATCTTCAAGATGTAAGTTTCCATGTACATTACTGACACGCCCCCGCAATCTCAAGGGAAGTTCCCTGGCGTTGAGATTGAACCGGGCATGGTGGAACCTTTGTGTGGCCAGAGGTTTTGTTAGCAGGTCAGCAATCTGATCTTTTGGTGGAGAGAAATTTGACGTGGATTTGTTCGTTATGCACAACATCACGAACAAACTGAAAGTCAATTTCAATATGTTTTTGTTCTAGAATGGAAAATGGATTTGGCAGAGAGATTTGTTGCTCCAATGTCCTCACACCAAATGATAGGTTGTTGAGTAGGGGTCAAACCAAGTTCATCCGAAAGCTTGCGCAGTCACTGTAATTCAGCAGCAGCATTGGCAAGAGCTTTGTATTCGGTCTCAGTGCTGCTGCGTGCGACAGTTGCTTGTTGCTTGCAAGTCCATGAAATGAGACTAGAACCAAGGTAAATGCAATAGGCCCTAACTGACCGTCGATCATCAGGGGTCACCATCCCAGTCACTGTCAGCAAAGGCTTGAAAATGCAGTGACTGGGACTTAGGGATGAAGAATCCAAAAGAAATTGTCTATTTTTAAATAACACAGGATGCGTTTCACAGCTTGCCAGTGAGGTTCTTTTAAATCATGCATGAATTTACCGAGACGATGCAAGGACAACAAATGAGATATTTGGTCTGGTGAAAGCCAAATAAAGTAGACTCCCCACGATGTTGCGATATAAATTTGCATCAGTGCAATCTAGACGATCATACTTGGAGAAAGTGAGTGAAGTTGCCATAGGAGTTGCAAAAGGTTTGCATTTATCCATGCCAGAACGCAGCAGTAAGTCAGTGATGTATCTTTGATGAGAGAGATAGAGACCATTGATGCAAGGAAAGGCTTCAACACCAAGGAAAAAAATTAGCTGTCCAGGGTCCTTAATGGCAAGTCAATGTTCAGATTGTTGCTAGCATAATAAATTATTCATTGAAATCTCACGTAAAAATTTAAGTTATTAGATTTAAGTAATTTTTTGACATGGTATCAAAAATCTTGATAATCAAGCAGTCACGAGTTCAAATCTTATTATCCCTATTTATTTGATAAAAATTAAGCATAAGGTAGTATGAACTTGTGTAAGTTTTTAGTCAAAAAAACTTTCATTTGAGAAAGTATGTTAAAAAATAATATAAATCACATTTTCAAACTTCACCTAAAAGCTTAAATTTTTAGATTGAATTAGTTTTTTAACATAATGATGGTAGTAAAAGATAGTCTTGTCAAAATTATATCATTGACATAAATCAAGAGAAATATTACTATGGATTCTCAATGATAGATAACATCAATGATGGCAGTAGAGGATGATCTTGTCAGAATTATATCATCGATATAAATCAAAAAATATATTAATGTGGATTTTTAATGATAGATAAATTGCAAGGTATCAGATTGTTCGCTAGTGAAGCCATATTTAAGAGGTTGTACATAGAGCTTGGAGAACCAAGCATGTGGAGCTTGATGAAGACCATATAAAGCGGCGCACGTAGACGGCATCGCGGTGATTATTTTCTCATATCAAGATCGTTAGGAATGATCATGTGGGTGGAAATGATAAGAAATTCTTGTCGTTTATGAGTAGAAAGAATGGAATGAAAGTCGCCATCTAATATTTTAGTCACTAAAAACTCTAGCTAGTCTTGGAGTCTGAGTAAGGACTAATTGCGTAAAAAAAAATATTAGCACTCCTAATACATTTTACATGAGGTAAGCTATACTGTTTATATATATATATATATAAACTAAGAAAATATTGTGTTTTCTAACTTTTGGTCCATTAGGGGTTTAAAAAAATCTTCCTCAATAAAGAAGTTTTTATTTTATTAGGTTAAAAATATATATAATTGTTCTAATGTTAACATAAAAAATAAAGTAAATTGTCTTTTTATTTAA
This sequence comes from Populus nigra, assembly GCF_951802175.1. Taxonomy (NCBI): domain Eukaryota; kingdom Viridiplantae; phylum Streptophyta; class Magnoliopsida; order Malpighiales; family Salicaceae; genus Populus; species Populus nigra. The sequence goes on from NC_084856.1 coordinate 21,362,256, forward strand.
TATCAGGAATATATCTTACATATAAGTTTATAATTCTATATATTAAAAAACAAAAAAAAATGTTATGGTATTTTTAAAATATAGGTCAAACTTTAAAATTATACAAACTTGTTATAAAATCTATGCAATATTTTCTTAAGAAAAACATGTCAAGACATTTTAGATTTTTTTAAAAAAAATGCTTAAATAACATTAGGATTTTTAGTCATATGTAAGAAAAATACAAAAAAAATATTTTCTTTTATTTTTTAGGCTTTGTTATGCAAAAATTCATTTTTCTTTGTAATAATACTATTAAAAATAGATTTAAGGGGTATTTGTCAAATACATCCTTAAACTCAAAGACTATTTAACAAAAACTATGGCAAACCAAACCAAAGATTTTTTAACAAAAATTATGGCAAACCAATCAGAGTATTAAACCTTTTGACCTAATTTTTTAACCTGACTCAACTAGATCGACTCAATCGAGTTGACCCGAGATTTTTTTGTTCGACCATGTCTGAGATTGAGATTGGTTAAATCACTTGTAAGATGACGTGTCGCACCAGTATCTGGATACCACAGTGTCTGCGAGAGAGTTCCTTGTTGCTGTTAAACCTTGAATATTGTTATTAGATGATTGGTTATTGTAGGAGATACGAGACCTAGAGTAGCAAGTTTTGGCAGTTTGGCATGCTTTATCACAAAGCTGATAGTAGATGGGATCTTTGTTGAATTGACCTCGACCACTGGTGTGATAATTGGAGTGGTGAGTGCGATAGTAGCCACGCCCTCGTCCACGACTGTTTCCACGGCTTGGAGGTTTAAAGGAATTGTGTTGACGAGTAGAAAGATTTTCAGAACCATCGCCAAAAAAGGATGTTGTATTGGTGGCAGTGATTATGGACTCAGTAATCGGCAGTAATGAGTACAGTTCCTCCAAAGTAACTGAATCCTTTCGAGCTGTAATACTGGAGGCTAATGAGTCATAATCATGTCCAAGTCCAGCAAGAATATAATAAGTGATTGTATCGTCATATGATTAAGGTTGGCCAGCGATACCTAGTTCATCAGAAATCTTTCAGATGTTGAAGAAATAATTAGTAGTTGATTGAGAACCTTTACGAAGAGTGGAGAGTTGAGAACGAAGATGAAAAACACGAGCTTTGAATTGTGAGGCAAAGATCTTTTCCAGTGCTTGCCAGACGTCATATGAGGTTTGATGAGAAGCAATTTGAGCTACAATAGGCTCAGTTAATGTGGACATTATGGCACTTAGTATCAAGGCATCCTGACGAATCCAATGAGTGTATACAGGATTTGGAGAAGAGGAAGTGGCAAGCTGAGATTTGATTGGAATCAATTATCCCCTGAATATTTTCCAAAGCATTTAACTTTGACTAAACATTAGGAGTTAGTGATTGTGTAATCTTCTGCAATGCTTTTTTCCCTCTGATAATCTTCAAGATGTAAGTTTCCATGTAAATTACTGACATTATGTAAGTTCCAAGTGCTGTGAATGAGTTGAGCAAATAAGAAACGAAGAGAGATTGTACTTACAAGGATGTCAAGTTTTCCATCAAACAAAGAAGAAACCTCCTCCATCAGCTTCTCTCTTTCAGCATCAGAGGACAAATCACAGACTGAACCAGTAACTTTAAAACCCTTCGCCTTCCATTCACGGAGGTTTTCATTGAGCTGGTCTTGACTCCTCCCGCATGTATGCACGATTGCCCCTAGTGCTGCCAACTCACCCACAATAGCATACCTGATCATAATTGATCATCAGCAAATTAGCAAGTCTACTGTTTTAACACCTTTAATTTCAAGAATAAGCTAGTTATTACTGCGAAAAGATTCAAGGACTACGTGTAATGGACCCAGGAATCAGTGTTATAAGCGATAATACAATTTATATTCTCTGCTGAATTTTGTAAATTAAAGGAAGAAAATATACTTGTATTCTTATGTTTTACTAAAGAGATTTGAGACCTTAATGGAATCTTGCTTTTGTGCATCATCTTCCAAGAAATTAACCAGAATAAATTAAGACTACGGAGCTAAAGTAAAACATCAAGCAAGGTGCAGATGAAAAAGGAACTGAAAATCTGGAATTACCCGAGTCCTTTGGTTCCACCAGTGACAAGAGCTGTCATTCCTTGGAGAGACCATCTCTTATCCCTGCTACTGTTTTCTTGCTGAGACATCTTCACATACCTCTCCTTCAAGTTCAACAGCTTTAGGCTATAAATAGCATTGTAATTTTTAATTTTTGTTTTTGTATTTTAAAAATGTGAATTTTTTTTTAAATTAATTTTTTTTAATGTTTTTAAATAATTTTAATGTACAGGTTTTAAAAATAATTTTTAAAAAGTAAAAATAAAATATTATTTTAATATATTTTTAAATAAAAAAACATTTTAAATAATAACTACAAACATTCTCTAAATATGAAAAAAAAAATCTATAAGGAGCCTTAATAAATGCAAAAAAGAAAAGTGCAGTCTTATCAGGAAGAACGTCAGTTGAAAATGAATGGGAGCTGTGTTGAAGACGGAAAAGGTGTGGTGATAAAAAAAATCTATAGCTAGTGACAAAAATGGGTGGGGGATAATGAATTATTGAAAATAAATAAAAAAAATCTATAGCTAATAAAAAAGATTATAAATTAATAAATTAAAAGAATAATTATTGATATTCAAATATCTCCAAGAAGGCTATTCTAAAATTTAAAATGTTAAGTATAAATTAAAAAAAAAAAAAAAGAGAGGAAAAAAAACAATGGACGCCTAACTCAATGGCATGAAGCACGCACCCCATGACGCCAAGAGAAACTCTACCGAAGAAAGTGACGTTTGACAACTAGATTACCCTTCATATGCTAACATGTGTAAGTACGTGTCATCATTTTTTTTTATATAATATATATTAAATTACACAATTATTTCTAAATTAACTTTATAATTACAAAAATATATAAATGCAAATACATAAATAGGTTTTTCACTCCAAAATCTGAAAATGTTACCCATTTTCTTGTTTTTTTATATTTATTTTGATCTTTTACCTTTTAATCCCACCATCCTTTAACAAATTAATCTAAACTTTTTTATAATTTGTTCCAATATAACCTAAATAAAAAAATATATGAACAATATATTCACTGTATTTTATGAGGCAATGCATGATGTAATGTTCCATCTCTTTTAGATTTACTTATAATAATGTAACCAAGGTTTTTTTTGTCACAATAGATTTGAGATTTTGATAAAATAGTTTGATGTATATAATACACAACATTACATTAACACTTTCTTGTACCCAAAAAAACCAACTACAAGCCATTTTTTTTTTATATAAACATAAAGAAGCCATAACAACATGCTCATAGCAGCTCTCCAGATCTGTATTAATTAAATAAAAAAATAAAAATTATTTATTTTTATTTTATTAATGTAGGTGTTTGGGTCAATTTGTATATATCTCAACTAATTTTATGGACCCTGAAGTTAATGACCATATAAATCTCTAATAATTCTTAGATTTATAAAATTTAAATTATTAATTTTTTTTTTTAAAAAATCAATTAAAAATTACTCCACTTTACAGTGTAGCAAGTGGGCCAATAATTGTGTACCACTTAATTTTGGGTGAGGATTAATGTTGGTATTGTGTGGTCTTGGAATATCCTTTGCAAAGAGCTTGAAAGTCAATATGCCTGTCTGATGATGGAAGTCCGAACTTCGAAGCAATCTCTTTCCATTGGTTCTCATAACGCATTGTGTCCTCTAAATTATACAGCCCATAGAATTGGTTAAAACTGCTTTTTGTTTAAATTTAAGTTTTTTTATTTAAATTATTTTTTAATTGTTTTGATGGGAAGATGTTAAAATAAATTTTAAAAAATAAAAAAAATATTATTTTAATATATTTAAAACTTAAAAAAACAACTTTTATAACATTCTCAAATTCCTATATAAGAAAAAAAAAACTGATAAGCTTAAATATAGGTAAAAACTTAAGATAATTATGATTTTTTTTACCTTATGGGTAGGTTTATTTCTTACTCGAGCCAGTATAGATAGAGACAGTAAAAATAAATATATCCCCTATAATTTATAATAATTTAAATTTATTTTATAATTATAATAAAAACATATTTATTTTATATAACTATTTGTTCCTTAATTCAACCAAATAATACTTTTCGTGTACATTATGTTCTAAGGGAATGTTTGGAAACGCGGTTCTGGTTATGTTCTCAAAAAATTTTAATTTTTTTTTGTTAAAATTTAATATAGTTTGTATGTTTTAGATCGTTTTGATGTGCTGATGTTAAAAATTATTTTTAAAAAATAAAAAAACATCATTGACATACATTTTAATACAAAAAATTATTTAAAAAGTATCCAAAATCACACTGTCGAACACGCCCTAAAACATTAGCCAAAAGCAATCTTAAAGTCCACGTAAATGAAGTAGTTCACTCATTATGTAATGGCATATCATAGCAATACGTACACCGGATAAGTAGGAAATGTTTGAGCTCGTAATATTACAATGGTTATAGTTTAAAATATTTTTTATTTAAAAATTTATTAAATTATTCTTAATATTAATATATTAAAATAATAAAAAAAATATAAAAAAATAAATTTAAATAAAAATAAATTTTAAAAAACACACAGTCTCAATCGTGTTTCCAAATATTTTCGTGGTGTCAAATTAAAATAACTTCATCACCAAACCTCTTACATGCACAAATGTTGTCCCTGTAAGGCAAGATGATATGCTCAAGTTTATTGAACATCTTGATCCTCGAGAATCTTGCTCTATCTTCCTCCACCCAATGGTTTTGTGAGAAGTCGAAACTGGAGAAAAATTAATGGTGTTTCATCCTCCAGCCCGAGTTTAGCAGCTGCCCATCAGACTCCATCAAGTATTTATCAGCTCCCGTTTTATCAGAAAGCAATGGAAATCCGAACTCCGAATTATCCTTTTCATAAGTACATATAATTAAACACAGAAAATTGCTCCATGGAAACATTAAAAAGACCGCTAGAGTTCCTGCTCTTAAAAGACAATAATAAAGATTACCATTCAAAGAAACCAAATCTCTATATTGCCACAAAATATTCTTCTGATTGTAATTGTTTTATGAGCACAATAATTCGGCATTTTCACTTAATGGTTGGTTATTGTTTCGAAATAGAAAAAATAAATACAGTGAGAATATCTCCATGTACTTACTGAAAAACATATTTTATATCTGTATTTTCAACATCCTAGAACACTAACCAATGCAAGGATTAAAACTAAGGTGGTTGCATCCTAAGGTAGTGTTCATTACAGAACCTATTCCTCGGCATATTAAAATAGAGTCCTTGAATTAATCTTATACATACCGATGAACCAACGCACAAATATATATTATAGCATTGCTTGAAGTAAATGCTACAATCACGTTCAAACTATTTAACAGTCTGAGATTTATTTTATTGGCTAAGTAGACACATCCCTACTGAAGTTTAAGATGTAGGGAATTACTTAAAAGTCCTGTGTTGCTAAACACATTAACAATTTTAGCTTCTGTGTTAACATGCAGAGAAATGCCAAGATTATGGTATCATCTCCACAAGCATCTGAAATCTGCAGTGCTTTAACTGTGATGCTGGCGATCGAAACGCAACTGCACAATCTTCTTTCTGTGGGAATGAAAGCAACCCCCCTTGCACAATGTCTACAGTCTGCACAAATAATTAAGTTCCATCGTTGAAAGGCGAGGGAATATTAAAGGGAGAGGGCATAGAATGTTTCTTAGCAGCAGTCATGGTTCGTGAACTGGTAAAAAAAATAGTGTTCTTGCGCATCAAACAAAGAAGAAGAAATCATGATTTGATTGGTAAATTATAGATGTAATATGTTCAAGAAGAGCATGATACGTTTAAACAAATGACATGAAACATTCTGTTTGTATAGTGAAAGTAATTGTGGCTCATATTTCTGTTCAATGTTGTTTTTCTATTAGTATCGCTTGCTGAAAGAGGAAAAGTGATCAGACCTTGTAGAAGCTATATATATTATTTAATTCTCCTGACAGGATGGTATGGGCACTCCTGACTCTTCTGTAAGCTTTTTGTAAGCATTTTGCAACCTTCGAGTCACAGGTCCCACTTGTCCATCGCCAACTTCACGTCCATCAATCTTCACAGCCTGTTAAATGATATTCATAGAATATATGTTCCTAGTTAGAAGCTGAAAGATATGGTATATTAGTTCTTGAACTTGATAGAGACAAGGTCCATGAAGGTGCCAAGATTAATAGCACTCAAATTATTTCAACCACCATAGTATTCTGTGTCCATATCTTGTGAATCTGCTTGAGACTTGTCACCGGAGCCAAGTTAAACATAAACGAGTTGATGAAGCTTACTAATAAAAACCTTTGAAGTGGTGAATCTAGCTTGGACAATGTCAACTTCAAAATGTAACCAACTACCACTGCTTAACTTCTTACTACTACTTGAAAGCAGCAGCAAATATTAAATGAAGAGACTCAAGAACAACATTTGCACAGCAAATACCACATAGTATGCATTGGACACAAGATTCAGCAACTCGACGATAAAGAAATACTGAAAATAGACCGGTTTGATGATGACCCACTTCACAGGACTGGTCAGCTTGGAAAAGACAAAACTAGACTGACAGACTAACCATTGTATCCAAAACATTTCCAGTAAACGAAAACTTATTGCGTATATAATTATATTAGAAACATTTTTAATGGTTGACACATTATTCATATACTCATCAGCTGATGTTCAGATTGGGAGGATGGCGTTGTAATAAAAGTTGCCACCACCTACAGGACCTCAAAATCACTTAAGAAAGAGTTTAGTTATGGAAACGAGTGTCCCAGTATCTTTTATATTGTGATTGGAACTGTGTTTTGTTTCAACTATAATTTATAATTGTTTGATAAAAAATATAAATACATATTTTAAAATAGATCCTACTAAAAATTGAGTTTACACAACCGTTTTTGTATAAGTAAAAAATTATTGCTTTTCGTGTCTGTAATTGCCTGCGTTCCACCATCTTCATACTTGTAGAGTGAATTAATTCACTCTGCAAGTGCCAAGTGAATTAATTCATGTGTTTCTGTTCACGTAAATAATGACGCAACTGTTCATTTGACTGTGTCCAACTCGGTAAAAAAAATCTAATTTTTTTAAAAATATGTTTTACTCGAAAAATTAGTGTTTAATATTATTCAATGATACTACATAAATTAAAAGAAGATCATATGATAACGTAGCCTTTGTATAATTTGATCGCAATTCCAATTTTATTTCTAATGATATTTTACCTGATTTTATTGCACGCTCAAAAAAACATGAAAACTGTAGTCCTTATCAGATGAATTCCATACGTGATAAAGTTGTAGATAAGTTAATGGAATAATAAAAAATATTTGATATAAAATATTATTTATTTTATGATATAATAGTGATAGTTAATTCTACAATATTTAAATTAAAAACCATCAATGTATATATATAAAACTTCAATTTGAAAAGCATGTTTAACCAAATACATCAAACTACTTTTTATTCAACCTCAATTTCAACCACAGTTTTAATTAAATATATATAAATATCAACCCAACCTCAACCAAAAATATTTTTTATAAAAATAATTTTTTTCAAACTACAATAATAAAAGTTACAACAATACCAAACACATATATCAAAGGTTGCAGCGGACAAAGAATCTGGCAAAATGTACTTAGTATACTAACATAGTTGGAAAAGTCATATTTAAAAAGAATATACTCACCGGGGTGAGCTCTCCCGTTGTTCCAGTCGTCCATACTTGCAGAGCATGAATGTTCGTAGTAACTGATAAATCGATAAAAATAACAAAATAATTAAAATTTACTAAATATATATTAAAATTTACTAAATTTACTATATATATATATATATTATTTTTCAAAATATATAGAGGTAAGAAATTAGAATATGACACTTGTAAACCTCACAAAAACGAACTGGATTGACAGGGGTTTAGGAACATAGTCATTAAATTCAATCTACCTCGGCAAATCGACTTAACAAATTCAAAACTTGAAGCCTGACTCGAGTTAGATTTCTAGTAGAAAACAAACTCGATTAATATGTTATTTGAAAGATAATCATTAAATTCAATCAATAGGCTGACCTAGTCGATCTAAGATTCAGAGTCTTACTCAGTCAGGTTTCTAGTGGAAACTCAAGATAAAGTAATAGGAGCAAATTTGAATTAAGCTACAAGAAATTAAAGATGTGTACACCCAACGGTTACTCTTAGATGGAAAATCTACATGACTGATTGACGATTTGAAAATTCGAATATGGCTTGAAAAAATGTAATTGGTGTAGATTACAAAGGTAAAATTACGTTTTTCAATGTAAAAAAAATTCATGTTTGGTAATGAAAGAATAAAAACAACATTAACACAATTGAGGCAAAATATCGTAAAGAGCAGAAGATTAAAGAATAATAACAGTTGATATTGAAAAGGAATGTTAGAATTCAGTATTACTCAGGAGTTAGGATTTAGAGTTATAAGAATTGTAATATTTTTCAACTTTGCAATATTAAAGATTAATATCTATAAGAGTTTTGGATAAGAATAAATTTTAGATAGATAAGCATAAATGTCTTCGTTTATGTAGGAAATGTAAGAGTATAAAATCCACCTAAACATTAAGAATTATGCATAAGAAAAAAATAAAGAAAAGAAAGTCAGTAGATGAACAAACTTTTTGGCTATTGATAGTCTTTGACTATTATTTGGCTATAATACTTCAACAACCAGCAATATGATTCTCTCGTACATTTCCTGCTAGCTAGTAGATGAACCAACAGGCCTTGAAGCTAATTAGTTTTCAGTCCATGGAGAAGCCATTCACTGACATCCCTCCATCAACGCAAATCACTTGTCCGGTTAAGAAGCCTGGTGCAGGGAAGCATAGAAATGCGACAACAGAAGACACATCCCCTGGTTCTCCAAATCGTTTCATAGGGGTTCGATTGACAACGTCCTTCCGAATTTTTTCGTCGTCGAGAAACTGAATCGTACAGGAAAATCATTATTAGATATTTTCAGAATGTTCATACTCGACACAATTTCCTGTGATAAAAACGATTCACCTATGTTGTTGCACTTGTGCAAGGAGCACTGAAAGGAAAAGACAGCATAAAGGAGAGAAACATTAGTTAAAGAATTGGAGAGTTCGTACACGTTCAGTGAGAGGAGTTCGGACGGCCCATGGTGCCACTGCGTTAACCCTTATGTTATCCTTAGCCCATTCGCAAGCCAAATTCCTTGTAAGTTGGTTCATTGCACCTGCAATTATATAGAAATCACAACATAACAAGCTTCTGTGATACAAACACCAAAAAGGAAAACGAGATAAGAGATAGAAAATTATGCCGAGTACCTTTAGTAGCGGAATATATAGGATATTGAGGGTTTATAGAAACCACACTGGCAATGGATGACATAAAGACGATCCTTCCAGCTCCTGAAGCTTTCAAAAGTGGATGTGCAAGTTGGGACAGATGGAAAGCAGATCCAAGGTTTATATTCATGATGGATACGAAATCCTCAGTTGTGTAGTCCAAGGTTCCTTTATGTATGTTCCCCCCAGCGTTGTTTATCTAGAGATCAACAAAGTTTAGGCAATCAGACAAGTTCTTATTTATTTGCAATACCAAGTTACATGCATTTATGTTACGGTTAATTAGGTTTCCTTGGTCATTTCAAATCCTTGGCCGGACTTACAATTCTATGATGCCAGGCTGCCAGCTATTCTACACCAAAGGGACAATAGAGTTTCCCTCATAATATTATTAAGCCCTTCTGTGTAGAGTTTGAAAAAAGACTAAAGAACAGAAAGTATTTTTCATTGCATAGTTTGTTTTGTTTACAGAATATTTGTAAGTAGAGACGTGCACAGCAAATGCAAAGATTTAGGCAAGCTGAGATTTGATTGGAATCAATTATCCCCTTAATATTCTCCCAAGCATTTAACTTTGACTAAACACTAGGGGTTAGTGATTGTGTAATCTTCTGCAATATTTTTGTCCTTCTGATAATCTTCAAGATGTAAGTTTCCGTGTGCATTACTGACACGCCCCGCAATCTCAAGGGAAGTTCCCTGGCGTTGAGATTGAACAGGGCATGGTGGAACCTTTGTGTGGCCAGAGGTTTTGTTAGCAGGTCAGCAATCTGATCTTTTGGTGGAGAGAAGTTTGACCGGGACTTGTTCGTTATGCACAACATCACGAACAAACTGAAAGTCAATTTCAATATGTTTTTGTTCTAGTATGGAAAATGGAATTGGCAGAGAGATATGTTGCTCCAACTTTATCACACCAAATGATAGGTTGATGAGTAGGGGTTAAACCGATCGAGTTCTTCCGAAAGCTTGCGCAGTCACTGCAATTCAGCAGCAGCATTGGCAAGAGCTTTGTATTCGGCCTCAGTGCTGCTGCGTGGGACAGTTGCAATAGTAGATGGGTTCTTTGTTGAATTGGCCTCGACCACTGGTGTGATAATTGGAGTGCTGAGTGCGATAGTAGCCACGCCCTCGTCCACGACTGTTTCCACAGCTGCGAGGTTGAAAGGAATTGTGTTGACGAGTAGAAAGATTTTCAGAACCATTGCCAAAAAAGGATGTTGTATTCTTGGCAGTGATTATGGAATCAATAATCAGCAGTAATGAGTACAATTCCTCCAACGTAACTGAATCCTGTCGAGCTGTAATATTGGTGGCTAATGAGTCATAATCATGGCCAAGTCCATCAAGAATACAAGTGATTGTATCGTCCTATGATGAAGGTTGGCCAGAGACAGCTAGTTCATCAGAAATCTTTCAGATGTTGAAGAAATAATTAGTGGTTGATTGAGAACCTTTACGAAGAGTGGAGAGTTGAGAACGAAGATGAAAAACACGAGCTTTGCATTGTGAGGCAAAGATCTTTTCCAGTGCTTGCTAGACACATCATATGAGGTTTGATTTGAGCTACAATAGGCTCAGTTAATGTGGACATTATGGCACCTAGTATCAAGGCATCCTGACAAATCCAATGAGTGTATGCAGGATTTGGAGAAGAGGGAGTGGCATTGGTGGCGTCAATAGAAGAGAGAGTTATGTGTGGTTGTTCCATCAAAATAACCGAATAAATCAAAGCCAATACAATAAGGTATAATCTGTGCTTTCCATGTGGTGTAGTTGTCTTTAGTGAGTTCATGGATGTTGACAGTGGGTGGTGTGAAGAAAGTGGGAAGTGCAGTAGAGCTAGAGGAAGTCATTTAACGTTGGCCAATGTGATGCCCCCGGTACCATGTAGAGTTTGAAGAAAGACTAAAGAAGAGAACGTATTTTTCACTACCTTGTTTGTTTTGTTTACAGAATATTTTTAAGTAGGGACGTGAACTGCAAGTGCCAGAATTTAGGCAAGCTGAGATTTGATTAGAATCAATTATCCCCTGAATATTCTCCCAAGCATTTAACTTTGACTAAACATTAGGAGTTACTGATTGTGTAATCTTCAAGATGTAAGTTTCCATGTAACTTACTGACATTATGTAAGTTCCAAGTGCTGTGAATGAGTTGAGCAAATAAGAAACGAAGAGAGATTTTACTTACAAGGATGTCAAGTTTTCCATCAAACAAAGAAGAAACCTCCTCCATCAGCTTCTCTCTTTCAGCATCAGAGGACAAATCACAGACTGAACCAGTAACTTTAAAACCCTTCGCCTTCCATTCACGGAGGTTTTCATTGAGCTGGTCTTGACTCCTCCCGCATGTATGCACGATTGCCCCTAGTGCTGCCAACTCACCCACAATAGCATACCTGATCATAATTGATCATCAGCAAATTAACAAGTCTACTGTTTTAACACCTTTAATTTCAAGAATAAGCTAGTTATTACTGCGAAAAGATTCAAGGAGTACGTGTAATGGACCCAGGAATCAGTGTTATAAGCGATAATACAATTTATATTCTCTGCTGAATTTTGTAAATTAAAGGAAGAAAATATACTTATATTCTTATGTTTTACTAAAGAGATTTGAGACCTTAATGGAATCTTGCTTTTGTGCATCATCTTCCAAGAAATTAACCAGAATAAATTAAGACTACGGAGCTAAAGTAAAACATCAAGCAAGGTGCAGATGAACAAGGAACTGAAAATCTGGAATTACCCGAGTCCTTTGGTTCCACCAGTGACAAGAGCTGTCATTCCTTGGAGAGACCATCTCTTATCCCTGCTACTGTTTTCTTGCTGAGACATCTTCACAAATCCCTCTTCAAGTTCAACAGCTCTAGGCAACAAATAGCATTGTGAGTATGAAAAAAAAAAAAAAAGGGTACTGTGAGCAGCCTTAATAAATGCAAAAAGAAGGTCATATCAGGGAGAATGTCAGGATGCCAGTTGAAAATGAATGGGAGCTGTGTTACCGTTTTGAAGACGGAGAAGGGAGGGCAGTGGCGGTGGTCCATAAATTGAGATAAGATGCATGAAAAATTTGGGGGGGTGGGGTTCCAATAAAAAATTATTATCAATATTAAAAAAACAACCATATATTTAATTTAAAGGGTAATAATAATAATAATAATAATAATAATAATAATATATAATAATAATAATCCTTAATAAATTTTGAAAAAAATTATAATTACTATGGAAGAAAAACTGTAAATATTATAATTTATATTAATAAATATTATATAAATTTATATTATAAATATTATAATTGGATGTAATGTTACAGTCAAATTAAATACTTTTAAATCTACTGTTGCAGCTAGACTCAATATTTTTAAATCTTATATTTTTTTACGAAAATAAAATGTTAGCCTACAATGATATGTAACGTGGGTGACCTAAATTCTAGAACACTAGCTAAAAGCAATCTTAAGGCCCACGGAAATGAAGTCATTATGTAAAAGCACACAACCGAAGAAAACTGAGTTAGCATTAGCTCGTGGAGGCACATCATAGCAATTGATAGGATATTTAAGACGTGATTAATAATATTAATAATACGATAGTAGTTGTTGTTTAAAATATTTTTTATTTATAAATTTGTTAAATCATATTTAATATTAGTATATAAAAATAATAAAAAAATAATTTTAAATAAAAAAATCAAATTAAAAAAAAAACAGTTTTAACCGTATTCCCAGTTTTTTTTAGCATTGAAATAAAATAATCATAGCAATTTTAAACACGTTACCTTTTTATCTCTGGCAATGGTTTTGTGAGAAGTCGAAACTGGAGAAAAATTAATGGTGTTTCATCCTCCAGCCCGAGTTTTAGCAGCTGCCCATCAGACTCCATCAAGTAATTATCAGCTCCCGTTTTATCAGAAAGCAATGGAAAACCGAACTCCGAATTATCCTTGTCATAAGTATATATAATTAAACACAGGGAATTGCTCCATAGAAACATTAAAGACCGCTAGAGTTCCTGCTCTTTGAAGGCAATGATAAAGATTACCATTCAAACAAACCAAATCTCTATATGGCCACAAATTCTTCTGATTGTAGTTGTTTTATGAGCACAATTTCAGCATTTTCACTTAGTGCTTGGCCACTATTTCGAGATAGAAAAAATAGAGATGGTGAGAGAATGTATCTCCATATACTTCTTGGAAAACATATTTTATATTTGTATTCTCAACCAAATACATTTGAAATTATGTCTATCCTAGAACACCAACCAAAAGCATGGATTAAAATTAAGGTGGTTGCATCCTAATGTAGGCTTCATTATAGAACCTATTCCTCGGCATATTAAAATAGAGTCCTTGAATTAATCTTATATATATACCGATGAACCAACGCACAAATATATCCTATAACATTGCTTGAAGTAAATGCCACAATCACGTTCAAACTATTTAACAGTCTGAGATTTATTTTATTGGCTAAGTAGACACATCCCTACTGAAGAAGTTTAAGATGTAGGGAATTACTTAAAAGTCCTGTGTTGCTAAACACATTAACAATTTTAGCTTCTGTGTTAACATGCAGAGAAATGCCAAGATTATGGTATCATCTCCACAAGCATCTGAAATCTGCAGTGCTTTAACTGTGATGCTGGCGATCGAAACGCAACTGCACAATCTTCTTTCTGTGGGAATGAAAGCAACCCCCCTTGCACAATGTCTACAGTCTGCACAAATAATTAAGTTCCATCGTTGAAAGGCAAGGGAATATTAAAGGGAGAGGGCATAGAATGTTTCTTAGCAGCAGTCATGGTTCATGAACTGGTAAAAAAAATAGTGTTCTTGCGCATCAAACAAAGAAGAAGAAATCATGATTTGATTGGTAAATTATAGATGTAATATGTTCAAGAAGAAAATGATACGTTTAAACAAATGACATGAAACATTCTGTTTGTATAGTGAAAGTAATTGTGGCTCTTATTTCTGTTCAACGTTGTTTTTCTATTAGTATCGCTTGCTGAAAGAGGAAAAGTGATCAGACCTTGTAGAAGCTATATATATTATTTAATTCTCCTGATAGGATGGTATGGGCACTCCTGACTTTTCTGTAAGCTTTTTGTAAGCATTTTGCAACCTTCGAGTCACAGGTCCCACTTGTCCATCGCCAACTTCACGTCCATCAATCTTCACAGCCTGTTAAATGATATTCATAAAATATATGTTCCTAGTTAGAAGCTGAAAGATATGGTATATTAGTTATTGAACTTGATAGAGACAAGATCCATGAAGGTGCCAAGATTAATAGCACTCAAATTATTTCAACCACCATAGTATTCTGTGTCCATATCTTGTGAATCTGCTTGAGACTTGTCACCGGAGCAAAGTTAAACATAAACGAGTTGATGAAGCTTACTAATAAAAACCTTTGAAGTGGTGAATCTAGCTTGGACAATGTCAACTTCAAAATGTAACCAACTACCACTGCTTAACTTCTTACTACTACTTGAAAGCAGCAGCAAATATTAAATGAAGAGACTCAAGAACAATATTTGCACAGCAAATACCACATAGCATGCATTCAGACACAAGATTCAGCAACTAGACGATAAGAAATACTGAAAATGGAACGGTTTGATGACAACCTACTTCACAGGAGCTCTGTCTCTGGTCAGGTTGGAAAAGACACAACTAGACTGACAGACTAACCATTGTATCCAAAACATTTCCAGTGAACGAAAACTTATTTCGTATATAATTATATTAGAAACATTTTTAATGGTTGACACTTATATTTCTAATGGTTGACACTTCATTCATATACTCATCAGCTGATGTTCAGATTGGGAGGATGGCGTTGTAATAAAAGTTGCCACCACCTACAGGACCTCAAAATCACTTAAGGAAGAGTTTAGTTATGGAAACTTAAGGTTGCAGCAGACAGAGAATCTGCCAAAATGTACTATTAGTGTACTAACATAATTGAAAAAGTTATTTATAAAGAATATACTCACTGGGGTGAGCTCTCCCATTGTTCCAGTCGTCCATACCTGCAGAGCATGAATGTTCAAAGTAACTGATAAATTTTTCAAGTGAAATATAACAAATTGAAAACCAGAAGAGGATTGTTCACTAGCAAAACATATGAATTCAAATGTTTAAGTGGTTGGCCGTATGTTTCATTCAAAATGGGTCAGCCCTATAGAATTTCTACTTCAGAAATATGTCTTCTCTAACCAATTAAGTAACGAGACTAGGCTCATGTATTTTTAGGTAATCATCACAGTCTACAACACTGGCTTCATGAGTTTAAACACAAACCATTTATAATGGAAAACTACTGGAGGACAAAACTTAAGCCAATTGCAAGCTTAATATAAATAATTATTCACCATTATCATATCTAATGTCAATTTGTGAGATAGTATAGAATCATTGCCTCGTGGAAACAGCTTTGGGTTATAATGTTATAATGATAAATACCACCTACAAAGTTTGTTATTGTGCTGTAAATAATTCAGCATTTATGAAGACCAAATAATTAGAAAAGAATTTCCAGAAAGTAACTATGAGCACCTCATCTGCAGTGTGGAATTCTGATAGGCTGATTCTTCTCTCCTCTAACACCAATCCCTCTTTCACCACTAAATCCATTACCTGCAGCATCCAAAAAGAATCTGTTATGTCTCTGAAAAAACGGAAGAATTTGTCTAAATGTTTTTTTTTTTAAAATGAAGGTTAAGGTTAAAATATCCAGCCTTTAATTATTTCTAATCAACCCTACATACCAAAAACACAATAAAATAAGTTCAACCGGCCAAGAATGCTTGGGTAAATCAATTACAATTGAAACAAGGATGTCAATGCAACTTACAGTAGCTCGAGTGATACCAGGAAGGCAGTAATCAGCATGAGGTGTCAGAACTCTGCCCTTTTTTACTAAAAACTGCAAAAGTGCAAAGAATTACTATTTATCACTCCACTGGGCTGGGATGCTACCCATATGAAACTGTTATGAGTTATGTCCAACAATTTAGTGATAATTACTTAATCATGGCAGGAGCTAGGTCTATCTGTACTCCCATGATTTTTTATTTTTTTTTATGTTTTCAAGTTTACTGCACAAATAATATCCATAACTCTCCACAACAGCCCGTTTAAAGTAATGTAGAATGATATAGTTGACCAATTTATAAGAGCAAGAATCTTTCGTAATGAGAACCACCTCACTGTTGTCAATGGTCATTTCATGTGGCTTTTATGAAGAACCTAATGGTTCTTCATGTAAATGTAGCTCTGACATCAGAAACTGTAACAAAGCAAGGCTTACAATGTTTGTAGCATTGGTTTCCGACACAAAACCATCCTTGTCAAGCATGATTGCGTCATCAGCATTTGCATTATTCCCTTCTATCTGCACCATGCAAGTGAAAACAGTTTTATTTCAATAGGAAACATAACTGTGACAGTTGTCTGGTCGACTATCATGGTGTTTTGCAGTCCAACTACTATTGTAGTTAGTCCAACATGCAATGTTCATAAAACTACATATTTGTCAGGGGTCGGTTTCAGGAAAAAAATAAACATATGTACTGGTAAGAACATAAATGAGAAAAATTCCCTGACCTGCATGGTAAGTGAGTGTAAAAATGAAACTTTGAAAAAAAAAAAACTTGATATGAAAACAAGATATTTGAGCAAATGATCAGAAATTAGGACAATACCTTTGCAAGTATGTTATTGAGCAGGTTGTTGTGGTGAATTTTCGAATCCAAATTCTGGTGAAGAGAAAACCGTCAAAGCAACTTAAAGTAAGATACATAAATAATAAAAAGCCTAGATCACCACACACACCAATGTTGCTATACCCATATGGATAATGCTTAAGCACATCCATCCCTTTTCTCTTTTCTCACTTCATAAAAGTCTAAAATCAGTGTTTTAGCGATCTCACATCAGTGTTCTCTGACAGGCTTAAATTTTCAGGTTGATAAGGGAAGTTTACTATATTGTTCAAAATCATTACAACAATGACTTGTAAGACTACTTTGATTAGTATGAACTAAGAGACTATAAAAAATTGCCATATGAAGCTATTCAAACATGTGAAATTGTCATGTGAAGACATAGAAAAGCCCAAAATCTTACATTTGGTGAATTACGCCGTGTGGTAGCAGTCACCAGAGTTACACCATGTGTATTATCATATACAGGGGGTTTCCATTCTGGAAGCACTGCAATTCATAAAAACGTTATGTGGATCAAAATAAAGCTTGTGATAGAAGTAAATTCTAGAGCAAGCACTATCCCTGACATCAAAAAGAAAGGAAAAATCATCCCAATTGTATATGAGCTGATGTATTACCATCTACATTCTAAAAGTAGTAACTCTGGTACTGGGAAAACATGTATGTGTCAAAACAAGAGCAGTGGCAAAGCAGGGTCACTATTAAATAGCTTAGAAGTTTAGGAATTAAGCTTACCAATTAGGGTGCAGCCATAGAGGTTAAATGCTGGGCTCATCCCAGAAGTAACCTGAAAAGAAGACAATATTCTAAAAGAGTGAACAAATTGCATTACTGACAAAATTTCTTGTTAAAATATAGATTGATTTAACTAAAGAGATAGGAAATGCAAATGATTGCAGCATAAACCTTCTTTCCTCTTGTGAGGGATAGTCGAATATGTGAATTATCAAACATTCCATTCCTAATTAATGTTCTGAAAATGGCTTCCTTAACCTGCAATTGAATGCCAAGCATTAGAAAAGTTTAATTGATCAGCCTTTTTGCATACGATCAGGCAGAAGGGAAGAGAATAAGCAACTTCCATTTACTCAAACATCAAAAAACCTTAAACAGCACAGAAATTCAATTCATCTTCACGTCCTTACTTCTTCACGAGTTGGAACATTCTTGAAAGCAAGAGCCTTTGCTGAGTCAAACAACCTAATTGAAAGGGAAACAAAACCCAACTCAGATTTTTATTGATGGAAATGTTCTGTCTGCCATCAGTAAGACCATCACACTTATTAGTGGAATTTCACCAAGAAAATTAGGTCCAGTTCATCAACTACAAGGAAGGAAATGTTAAGCAAAAGGTAGCCACCTAAGATCAAAGACTGGGGAACAAACCATTGGGTATGTAGATCAAAAAAGCAAAGGAAAAAAAATGAAGAAATAAAGATAAAATGAGCTTTGGTTAAAAAAAATATGACTAATCAGTTATCTGTAACAAGTTTAAGAGCTTTGTAGTTATATTCCATTTCAATAACAGTACCTTAAAGCAGATTTCTTAAATTTCAGTTCATTGCTCATCTGTTACTGCAATGGTTCAACATTTTGGGTGATATAGAAGCATCCTTAATACAAGAATTAGAGCAGTCTGATCAGAAGTTAAACCTAAATGGTTGAGTAAAAAAGTTTCTCCTGCATAAACATTATGAACACCAAGATCCAAAATTTTAACTACCTGTCTAAATGCTCTTCAAGCTTAAATATCTTCCCTCTGTAAACTCGAAGTCCCTCCCACACCGAATCGCCACCTTGGACAACTGAGTCAAACACAGAAACCTGATGCAGGAGACAAGACAAATTCTGAAACTACAACTCATTGAACAAAGGATCAAAACTTGTTCTATAATCAAGTACCTTGGCACTTTCACGGGGTAGAATTTCATCACCAACCCATGCAAGCAGCTTCTCATTTGCAGGGACTGGAAGGTCAGGTGGAGGTAAGGGGGTCTTCAAAAGGGTTGATGCCTGTCTCACGTGGCGTCTGAGCCAGTTGTACAAAGGTAGACTTTGCTCCAGCAAGTCATAGTGAGAATGTGGAAATGGCTGGAAAATTCATGGAAAGCACAAAAGGATCATTTTAAAAGAGAAGTAGGAAGAAAATTTCCACATTTACAAGAATTCTAAAAATTATCAACCGGTCTATCAGCCTTTTGGAAATGTTTCGTCTTACTAGTTTCCACCAAAACAAATCATTCAGGCATTCTGAACACCAAGTAAGTCTAAAATGATGCAAGACCTATGTGAGATCTAGAACGGATTAATTACATGATATATGGAATGCAAGCCTTCAGTAAAGAATTTTATTCCTAAGTTCCATTGAAACAGCAGTGGCTGCATGGCATTTGTGTTCGCATTGAAATATAAATTCACAGAGCAAATACCTCAGGATACTTTCTCGTTGATGAGAAACCAGTAGATTTATGCACACTTTTGTACCACCATGGGGCCCACATTCCATCAATCAGCTTCGGACCAGCTTCCCATCTGACAATGAATGAAAACTTGTCAAAACCAAAATCAAAATATAATTTCTATAGAAAAGAATAAATCATCATTCCTACATCTGGTGGATGAAGGGATTCATCAAGTTTAAAAATATCTCCAAAAATGCAAATGATAAATAGGAAATTGTGAACAAGATAAGTAAAAAACTTAGGAACTGGGAGTAAGAAACTTCACTTCGGATGCTAAGGTCAATCTTTAAATACCATTGACTCCCTAAGTGAGAACACATGAAGCTTTTATCATGAACAGTCAAGAGACAAAAGAAAAAAATAACTTTCCAATGGAAACATTTCTGCAAACCTGAGCATTGAGTCTTGAAAAGGAATACCCAGATCTTCACAAAGACTATGCAAAGTAGCCTGCACATAGACAAGTTGAGTAGATAACATCATGTAATATACAAATAAACAATTACCACAGATTAGGTGCAAATTGAGGATGTGCAAGAAAGGTTTAAGCATACTTTTTATGCGACAGAAGTTTTCTCAATGATATTACTGTGAAAAAAATTCAGAAATTACTGTCAAAGGTCCTCAAAAAGTAAAAACCATGGAAAGTGTCCCTTTATTTCATTTTTGATGCGCATAATATTTCAGAGTAAATCATGCACAGCTAGCAGATTCTCTAACCTCAGGATTTTGTGCAAGGTCTGTTGCATCAATAACAGGTGGGCGCTTTCCCAACTGACAGAGGTCATTGTATATGGAGACCAGCTCTGCCAAACCTAAATCAAGAAAGGATGGAGGTACAACCTTTCCAAAAGATGGCTGATAGCAAACAAAAGATAGAAGACTAGTAAACAAACACGTCAGTGAGATTGGGAAAACAAAGCCATAGTATAGCAAAATGGAATGCTTGCAAATGCAAACCATCTTACCAGTATATCAAGGGGATTACGTATCAATATGAAGTGCTTTCCTTTCTTCATTAGATCACTGGGCAAACCAGGTAACCGTTGCTTTGACATATGCTGCAGACATTGATATGAAAACAATTTGATGAAAAATGAATACAAAGTTAAATTAATTAACCCATGATTTAAAGTCGCTTCAGTTGATGACTAAATTAAGCCAAAATTAAATATCCTTAAAGTAAATGCTATAATTAAAAACTAAAGCAGATGCTAAAACTAACAGTGCGCCTTCCTTTCTGCAGAAAAACCCTATCAGCAACAGAACTTGAGAATCCTTAGCCATTCATTTTTAGGAATTAATCAGCTAATTTCTAATGGGTTTCCCTTCGGTCCTTAACAGCATATTATTTTGACTGAAGCAACCTACATTCTACCATGTAGAACTTTCTGTCCATTGAATCCCAGCCCTCAAAAATACCAACATATAAGGAGTTTACAAGCGAACCAACAGTTAACTGGTTGGTAACTGCTGGCACAGGAACTAAGGCAATTATTTTGTTTTGACAACGGCAGAGAGACCATCTTACTGTATCTACTAGATTAAAATCATGGCAATCATTTGATAGGGCTTCTACTCATCATGCATAGCAGAAAAGTTGTCCTCTTTTATGAATTTGGAAAATGTGATCAAAATAGACTATGGTTCTAAGTAGAAGGCATATGCTCAGTCATTTTATTTAAAAGGAGGGAAAGGCAAGGGACAGAAACCAAATATATGATTATGAGAACCAAATTCAAGCACAACAACAAAGTTGAAATTCAATACTAATTTCCTGGAATCGTGCCTGATTGATGAAAGAGCTTGCAAATTACCTTACAAAACCGGTACTTCTTTTCTCCTGGAGCAAAAATTATCTCTTTTACAACCTTATCTCCATCAGATTCCTATTTCAGAGTGAAAACCAAAATTTTAATGTTAAGAAAAGGAAAAGAATACCAAAAACACAGAAGATTATGCAAATCAAAAAAAGAGGAAAAGAAGGTGACCAAATAAGATATCAGATGATAATGCATCAAGTTTTCAATGGGAAAGAAAATGACTACAATCAACAGAAAACATGAAGTCATTTTTCAGGTTCTCCAATCACAGGAACCCACACAACCCCTCCAATGTTGCAAGGCTACCTAAAGCACAAAACTTCGGCCGTGACTGTCCACAACTCATTTTTGGGTTTAGATAAAAGGAATTTGACATTGATATGCAATATTTCATTAAATGCAAAAGGGAAAAGAAGAACTACCTAAAGAAGAGACCAATCCTAAAGAAGAGAGCTCAGGTCAAGTTCTATTTCTGCGTATTATCAAGAAAACTTAGTCCTGCCAAACACACTCATAGGAAGGCTAATCTATATAAAGTCTTCTCTACTCAAGTGCTTGCTCTCGACATGGATCCAATTCACTTAATTTTAACCCAAATTATTTATTGACTAGATAAAAACTACACTGCTTGTAAAATTAAGTGATACCCGAAGAACTACTGGTGCAAAAAATGCAAGTCAAGCAGCAAATTTATCAAAATGAGAGGAAGAGAAGAAGAAAACGGATGACAGTACAACATTTAGCATACCATTTTGGACAGAAGCTCCTCCCTGTATGGCCTTTCAACATCAGATACCTTCAGGAAAGTCGCATAGAGAGGTTCATCAAGCACTTCCATGTCATCCCTCTAATTACAGCACAATCAAAGCAGACAGTTATAGCACATTAGCAATGAAGAACAAATAAAAAGAAATCAATAGCGAAACATGTTTATGAAATCTAGCTAGGCCGTGTACTGTCTTAATTCAAAGACACAGTAAATAGGTTTCACAGGCTGGCATGAAACCATAAATCCTTTCAACTCAACTCCCCCATGTAGCATAAATACAAGCAAACCCAACAAAATGGATCATCTATGTGTTCGCAGAACGTAAGCAAAACCCAGAAGTTAAAAGGGTCCACTAACTCACAAATTTGATCAAGTACACACAAAGCACAAAACCCCAATTTCACATATCATCCACTCCATTCTTTTCCTTATCCTTTTCAATTTTCTTATCAACCAATCAAGAACTAAATCAAGATGAACAGAGACAGTAAAAGGAAAGTTAGAAACCTGAGCAAAAGAGTACATGAGACTGGTGCTAAGAGATCTTGGAGCAGACCATGAGTGAATCACCTCTACTTCTCCCTCTCCTTGCTCTTGCCCAACCATGTTTTGAGTGATTCTAATCAACTTTCTTGAGTGTGTTTTAATGGGGTTCTTGGGGGAGAGTTAGAAAAATATGTTGACATCCATGGTAGGATTACCATAAAAGTAGTTGTGCCCAGTTGTCAGAAAAATGATGACGAGAACAGGAACATAATCTTGTTCGAAGATGATAAGGTACTTGACCTTTTGTTGTTTTTTTTTTCGCTGTCAGATGGATGCTGTCACTTACTGTCCACGACCCTGTCAATAAAGGAAAATCACTCGATCACTTTCCTTTGATCGTACTGTATTACTGAAATTATTCCTCTCTTCTGTTAAATTCTGATTCAATATGATACCATAATTATTAAACTTATCCTGCCTTGATTTAAGGTGAAAAATAAATTCATTCATTCAGTCAAATCTAATTGATTTAATGGATTAATTGTCACTTGATTAATTAAACTCGGTTAACACCAATCAAATCAACTTGACATTATTTTATTAAAAAATAATTGATTAGATTTAACGTGATAATACACAAATCAATTAATAACTTTGTAATTCATACTGTTTTAGCTATAAATAATTCTAAGAAAAATAAATAACAGATGGTGATTCAACTGTTTTAGCTCAGTTGAGGGTGTTTCATGGAACTTCAGTTTAAGGATAAAGTCAACTTATTAAAATAAACTAAATAACAAAAAAAAATTAATAAACCATGTCAACTTATTAACCTTGCCCCACCCGTGACCGGATTTCTTGAATATGATGAGGGGGATAGAAACAATATAAATAAAGGCAATCCACATCCAGATCCAGTAAAAAATCTTATAATTCTGCAGTAGTGTGACAAGTCACATAAACAATTAATCAGCTGTCAGACTGAACAAGAATCATTATACAATATAGAATCTCATATAGTACAATGCAGCTCTAAAAAGATTCAATAGATGAGAGTTCAACTTGTAACATATAATGGGAAACAACGCATGAGAGACAACACTGTTGGCCAAAGGAGTGGAATAGAAGGGAAGAACATAAGGTTGTTACTTGCATTTTACAGTAAATAAACGTATACTTGATCGGTTGTATGACTGCATGTATGGAAGCAAATTTAAGGGCACTAGCGCTTCAGTTATGTCTGCGATTACAAGGTTAGCTTCTTCTGCTAGTTTAAGAAAACAATTAAAAGTATCAATATTGCGAATAACCGAGGCAATATAAGCCACGGGACATTTCATCAGTCTGGCAACTGAAGAACCACCATGAAGTTCCTCGACTTGACAAGGATCAGTTCTGTTGCCATTTTGAATGGTAACACAATGTATATCATGGGCATAGAGAGATTTCCCTTCAGAAGCGCCGTTGACATCAATGTGTTTGGCATCTTGCAATCGGCCATCACAACTCTCTTCCCAAGTCTGAGTGTGCACTTTCTTTTGTTTCAAAAGAATGACAAGCACTCGAAGAAGGTGTGGAAGGCAGGATGGATCATAAATAACATCTGCTCCCAAACTGTAGGAAAATAAATTAGGAAAACAGCAATGGATTCAGAAAGAGAGGCTATAAATGACAGATAAAAGTATTTGTAACAATAGTTATTAGCTAAATTTACTTGTTCTAGTGGTGGAAAGACTTTTGGCGATTCACCATAGACATTGGCAGAAAAGAAAATATATAAATTAGAAGATAAGAGAAGTAATTACATGATGTCAGGTAAGTACTCTTCAAGTTCACTTTCTGTGGCAGATTCCCATGGCAGATGAAAGCATTTCACCTTAGATTTATTATACAATTCAGCTTTTACCTGCCGAATAATTAGTTCTTGCCATTATTGAAGGGTATTGAAGTTCTTGAAATTTCCAAACAGTTCAAAAATCATTTAACCAGAGTTTGACAAAAGAATTTTACAAACATGCATGGAATTTAACTTTTTTATGCCAGCAGATTTTCTCCAACTTAATGACCATTTGAAGAACATATCTTTGCACAAAGAATGATAATGACAACAATTTACTAATCAACGCACCAATTAGATTTTTGTTTTCTGAAATTTCAAATCAAAGAAAAAGGAAGGTTAGGAATATAGAGATGTCATAGAAATGCTTGCTGGTTTCTTAAGCCAAGAAACTATCAACCAAGTAATGGGGGGATCATAGTCTCTGGGATCACCTAACCACTTCATCTTTTTGAAACACTGACGCTGAATTTCAGTAGTTGTTCCACTGCCTTTTGATTATTGAATTCAGCATATTTACATTGAAGAGAAAAACTATAAATAAAATAAACATAAAATAGGCACAACTCTTTAAAGAAATTATCTGTCCGGAAAGAAAGGTGGTAACGAAAATAAAACTTCAAAAGCTGGAACTTACTGTATTTGGATCTTCGCCAAATCTTTCTAGCACATCAGTTTCAGCACTCAACTGGTTTAGCTTCAAATTAAGCTTCATGTTAGATAAAGTTGACAGGTCACCATCACTTAATATAACCTGCATCAAATGCACATATTGCAAGGAGAGAATTGTCCAAAACGGACAAGAATCAACAACATCAGACACCTGCCACCATCTATAATTCAGCTACGCATGATTCTTAGGTCTGCTATAATCATTATCAACCAACTCAAGATGACAAGAATCTATCAAGAAGAAACCAGATTTGCTGCGGGTGAAGAATGTTGTTGAGATGTGCCTTATTGATTGCATTGTTTTAGGACTAAGAGATGAACAGAAAATAACAGTGATATATTCTTTTCACATTTCTAACGATCATTTATGGAAGTGATAAGTACTTATAAACTTCCAAGCATGTTCTTCCAGATTGACATTTGAGGTGGAAACATAAGAAGAGAATGCAATTTTTTCAATGCAACACAAATAATAGAAGCAACATACCTGGGAAGCTTTTACATGAGAAAGACAAATTCCAACCAAACCAACACCAGAACCAACCTGCACTCGGTTTGGGCAAAGCAAATATTCAACAAGAGAAAAAAAATACTATTGCGACCCATAAGAAAGTGGAAAACAAAAATTTCTGAGACCAAAATGCTGCACTTTAAGATACATCTATTAATGGTATTAGATGGAAAAGTTGCCCAGTCAAAGAAAAAAACCCTAAAAATGTAATCTTTGTACCAAAACATAAATCAGACTGTCAGCTCAGATGGAAATGGGTTGCAACAACAAGAAGCAGATCAAGATATTAATGAATAAGGTAATGTTGACAACATCTGGTACCTAAAATATGACAAACTTATAATTGAACAAGTTACCTCAAAGCATGATTTGTTGGAGAATATGTCTGGAAAAGAGAGTACAAATTCCGACAAATATAGGCTTGAGGGCCAAACAGAACACCTGTGTAAATGATGCCAGTAAGAACTTATCTGCACTTTTTTACGTGTTTCTTAGACATGGTTTCCACACACATAAACAGGGGGGGGGGGGTTTCTGTTTACAAACTTAATAAATACAATTCTCCAGAAAAATGGAAACATATGTATGCATACACACTGACGACACACACACACATAACACTCAAATGCAAAGTGAATCAGATACTGCTCCTATGGGATAACGCGCCAAGATATACTCTACAAGGACTTAATACTCTCCATAAACATTGGAAGTTAAAAGGTTCCAATTACATGTAAATAAACAATATATTCCATGGAGATAACATTCAAGAAAGGCATAAGATGCGAGGTATACCCAGTGTCTCCTTCAAGCATGTTGAGTGAACAATGCAGTGGAACCACCAGATTGCTTGACTTGGGACAACTTGGAGGTTCACAACCTAAAAACACTAAATCATCTGTTCAATATCATTTAAACAAGAGTTTATGCAAATGACCTTAAAGTTCAAAGGTACCAGTATCAGAAAGCTAATAGTTATTACCATCAGGAAAAAGAAAAGAAATGCATTTGTGGACCCTGGCGCTTCCTTTTACCAGACCATCATCCTAACAGAAAACAAAAGGCATACCAATCATAATTTAAGTAAGTAATCGCTGATTTGCTCATACCACAACCCGCTCTTAAAGCAAAATACTTTACTACCTTTAATGAACTCATGTAATAACCACATTGTTCATATAACTCATCCAAAACTGTCCCATTTCTCGATTCTACTTCAGAGATAAGCCTCTTAACAAAATTCCTCAAGTAAGGCCCATACCCTTTTTCACCCTGGCATTAATGACAAGGCTAAAACACTCTTCATCACAAAGAAACAAACTATCAAATCACAAGTAAGAAAAAGCAGTAGACTTGATCAAAAGTTCAAAACTTTACTAAATAAAGGGCACCTAATTAGTACTCACAGCTTCGTTGCTTATACAGTGATCCCAAATAAACCTCTGCACTCCCTCTGTAACCAATCCTCCACCACATTCTCTAACATTTCAAGAAAAATAAAGCAAGCTCATTAGTTCCAATCTCCAAAACATGCAAAAAGAGTAAATAAATGAAGACAATATGTGGAAATGCTAAAGTGCCCACTACCTTGACAGGGAGAGTAAGGTGTTAGTGGGCTCCATGGAGAGGAAGGCGGAGACTAGGTGGAGGCCTGGAGGGATGGTGGGGTCTAGATTCGGTTCTGCCATGACTGGGGCTGGGGTTTAATGGGTTTAGGGTTTTGGGGTTTTAAAGGGTTGAAGGATATGATTGGGTGAGGAAAGACGTCGTTTACCCGAGTATGAAAGCATAGAAAGGCGTGGTTCTTGTTGTAATTAATTGAAATAAGAGGGCATAAAACACTGTATTTGCCTGCTTTAAGTATGAGGCAATTGGGCAAGATTGCTTGAATTATGTGCTTAATTTGAGGTTGTTTGGTTTATGATTGTAGTCCCCATTTTTACGAGTGTAGAAAAATGGCACCAAATTTTTAATTCTTGAAATCTTGTCATGAAATAAAACATAATTATAATTTTCATATCCAATTCAGAGTGCATTTGCATAACGATTAACAACATTTTAATTAAATCAAATTAAAAAATTAAAAATTGATAAAAACTTTAAGATTATTATTTTTAAAACTCAATCATAATTATAGATGTGAAACTCAATTCTAAAAAGAGTTTGAATCATGAATTACGAATTATAAAAATAATTTTTATTAAAATAGGGTTATTTTATTTTTAAAAAAAAATTATTGATATTAATTTAATCAAGTAAGAAACAAATTAATCAAATTACTAAAAACTCATTCAAACTAACCTAAATGTTATAGAATTAATATTTTATTTAATTCAATAAAAAAAAATTGACACAAATTACGTTCTAGATCCCGAATTTGCCCATTTAAAGCTTATTGAGTTCCCCCTTACTCTGCTTAGAGCAACTACTTGTTAAGCCCATCATTCTATTTTGGCCCATCGTCATAAATTGAAATCCAATATCTCTCTCTAAGAGTAACGGATTAGCTGTGATAGTGTGATTAAACTCGTTTTGACACTAATCACGCAAGCCACGTTGGCTACTTCCCACTTCAGTTACTTTATAAAAACCTTCCCGCCACTTCAAAAACCTCACAAAATCTGAGACTCTCATTTCCTCTCTTCCCCTCTCTGTTTGGTTCCCTAGAAACCGCAGGAAAATTTTCTCAATCAATTTCTTCTTTTGAATCTTAATAGTTAAATCCAGATTTCAGGTACATATGCGAACGAGAATCGAATGGTTTCAGAATTTGAATTTTCTTTCTATTTTCCTTTGCTTTCTCAACCAAACAGAATCCACCAGAAGCTGAAACTTTGAGAATCAAATGCAGCTCTCTGAGAAAGCGAGCTGCATTTTGATATATATATATATATATATATATATATATATATATATATATATATATATATATATTCTATATAGCTTCTTTTTTCGAATCAATTTCTCTGATTTCTCTGGAAACAAACAGGCTGATTTATTTATTTATTTATTTTGAAGTTCAAATTATTTGACAACTTATGTAACGGAATTTTGCAGGAGATAAAATGATGTCGAATATAACAGTATGCGCTCGCTTCAGGCCGTTGAGCGCCAAGGAGAGAAAAGACAGCTGCGACAGCATCTGCATTAGCAGCATAGACAGTGAATCTTTCATTTTCAAGGTAAAAAATCCGCTATTTTTATCCAATTTTCTCCATACACACGCAAGCAAGCAAGCGCTTGTATGCGGAATTGATTGTTGTGTTTTTGATAGGATGAGAAAGATGAGTGTACATATAGCTTTGATAAGGTGTTTTATGAGGAATCTATGCAAGCTGATGTGTATGAATTTTTAGCTCTGCCTATTGTTAAAGGTGAAGATCTAATCCTGTTTGTTTGTTGAGAAGCAAAAAATAAAGGTAGAAAGTTGCTCTGCCTAGTGTTGTGATGAAATGATTTTGTGTTTCTATGAAGCAGATGCTGTTAAAGGAGTAAATGGGACAATCATTACTTATGGACAGGTATGTAAGATTTGGTTGATGATTTCATCTGTGTATTTGCTAATTTGAGTTTCTTTTTGTTTATTTTCCTCCATGTGTTATTAAGTATTGAGATTTATTAGATTAGAATCTGAGGTGATTGGTAAAAGCTGTGAGAGGAGATAATGTCTTTTTGTGTATGAAGTTATTTCTACAGATCTTATTTTGTGTAGACAATGAAGTTGAGTTAAGCAATGTAAAGTTTGATTATGCTGATAATCTTCAAGTTGGCGTTAAATGGTTTATGTAGTTAGATTTTGGAAGTTTGTTGCACTTTACTGAAAACATGGTTTAAGATCCTCGGAATCGTCATACCAGAAATTCACACGAGCAATTCGGGTCGCCAATTGAGTACTAATTTCCGTTCAAGTTTACTTCAAGCATAGAGTATTTATGCATTAGATGAAATTGATCGGATATGATTCAACTGATTTCATCATTCAGAGGCAAGGGCTTACAGATAGATTGATGAGTTGTTTGTCGTAATTTCTGTGCTATATTTAGATGTATTTTTTATTCTGTCTTAAACTGACAAATTTATTGTGTTTGTTAATAGACTGGAGCTGGGAAGACATATAGCGTGGAGGTAAAGTGAGACTTTGGTAAATGTATTATGGAAGGCATTCCTATGTAGATCTAAGATCTCACATTGAGAATATTTAACATGTTATGTTAGGGGCCCAGCATCTTAGAATGTGATGTGCAAAAGAAAGGATTACTTCCAAGAGTAGTGGATGGACTATTCGAGTGTATTAAATCTGCTGATGAGTCAACAAAATACACAATCAAATTATCAATGGTATTGGTGCCCAATACACTGTTACATTGAGACAGTTGTTTGCTTTGGTATAGATAAGCACTCACGCTAAATAAATTCTTCCTGTTTCTATAATTTCTCTAGGTAGAGATCTACATGGAGAAAGTCAGGTATGCATCCCTTGCTTGAACTTGTGGTTCGCTTCTCATATCTTTGGTTGCTCATTCCCTATCCCACAATAGAAGATTTAAATTCTGCATAACTTTCTAAGATTTCTAATACATGCAACCTGACTACTGAATGTTACTCATCTTGCTCTTCTCAGGGACCTCCTTGATTTAACAAAGGACAACATACAGATTAAAGAGAACAAAGAGCAAGAAATATTGCTATCAGGAGTTACAGAGGTGAGGTTTTTTTTTTTTTTTTCAGTCCTTGCTATTTTTTTATTTTTTATTTTTTGAAGTAAATTCACTTTTGCTTTATCTTTTCTTGCATATCCTTAATGAAAAAGTAGCATGGCTGCTATTGTATAGATTTGAACATTAGGTCTAGACAACCAAAAGAATGTCTTGCCAATGGAAATGATAACATTGATTTGATCTGGAACCTCGTTGCTCTTTTCTAAACTTTATATGAAGTCATCGCAACTTATGTGAAACCTTGTATGGAACATTAAGCATTATCTCATGACAGTTCAAACTAAGTGATTTATGAAATTGGAACTTAAGTATTCATGACTTGGTGTCAATGCTTCTCTTCTGAATGTTATTTATGTGCTTACTTGCAACTTCATTTAATTTTCCTTTCTTAGATCACCATATCAGACCCGGAAGGAGCTTTGCAAAGTCTATCTGTAAGACACAAAGTTCCTTGATTACTCTTTCTTACTCCAGTACATAGTCCAGCTTCTGATCTACAGCTTGACATTGTAGGATGGGATAGTTAACAGAGCAGTTGGAGAGACTCGTATCCTTTCCTTGTTCTTTACCCTTTATTTGAGTTTATGGATTTCTTAGTTATGCTTTACTTATAAAAGAACTCGATCACTGCACTCCATTTGCCTCCCTTTTCTTGGTGAATATAGTGGTCACAATTTTTCTGATTCTTTTGAGACGCTTAACGTAGACAGACATGAACGTTGGCAGCAGCAGAAGTCATTGTATTTACATTTTGACTGTTCAGCTAGAGTCGACTACAGATAAGAGGTATTGCATTTCTTTGTATCTTTGATCAATGCTTTAGGGTGATTTAGTCTTTTAAGATTTCAATATTGTTGACAGGGTGAAAACTGGAAAAGTAATTCTTGTGGACTTGGCGGGGTCTGAAAAGGTAGAGAAAACTGGAGCTGAAGGAAAAGTTCTTGAAGAATCTAAGACAATCAACAAATCCCTATCAGCTCTAGGAAATGTAATAAATGCCCTGACATGTGGTCCATCGACCAGATCAAGCCATATTCCTTTTCGTGATTCAAAACTTACTCGGATTCTACAAGATGCTCTTGTTAGTTACTCGACACTGAATCTATCTTACAATAGAGTATCTCAGATTTGTATTGACTGCCTTCTGACTCTCATCATATAGGGAGGGAACTCCAGGACTGCTTTGCTGTGCTGTTGCTCACCGAGCGCTTCAAATGCATCGGAAACTCTGTCTACCATTCGCTTTGGTATGAGGTATGGTAGTCCAAAATCAGTATGTTTCACCATATGGAAATTGATGAAATCAGAAGAGGTGAATAGAAGAAAAACAAGTTTCTGAGCACTTAGATTAGAAAATCCTTGCTGTCTGAAAGTACAAAGACGCCATTTATTAGTTTAAATGATAACCGAAACTATTTATGTAACAATCACTGTATAATCTGTTAATGGCATTACTGGTTTACTGCATCCTTTTGAGGTCCTTACATTTTTTTTTGCAGGGCAAAGCATATAAAAGCATCACCTTTAGTCAGCCGCAAAGAAGATAAACATGCCAAAAAACATGGAGATATCACCCCAACTAAAGATGAGTCATGTGACCGAATTCTAAATAAGGTGAGAATTAAAAGTGACGTGATATAATTCTGAATAATGTGAGAATTAAGCGGTGACATTTCATATGAACCATTTAAATTTTAGTTTCTAAGATACTTTCCATTTGTAGTTGAGGGAGAGACTGGAAGAGGAAGATGTGAAGTTACTTGAGGAGTTATTCATACTGGAAGGATTATTCTTTGACGTTACTTCAGGAGAAGATCTGGAATCAGCCTATCAAGATGTTACTTCATGGACAATTTCCTCATTACAACAGGCAGTAGAAGAGCTCATATACACTGTCGAGGAGGTAAGTAAAACTAGTTGAGAATTACGTTGGGGCAATTTCGGCGGACAATGACTGGTCAGCAGTTTTTCCAGTGCTTTCTGGCCGCCTACACAACATATTCTAAAAGACAGCGAAATTTAGAAAGTTCGAAGGTCAAATTGGTATTAATGTGATTTATTTCGCACTTGGAAACCAAGCAAGTTTACCGTTTCTGTCTCTGAAAGCAGTTCACAACTGCACTTTGAGGGACTAAATCATATTTAGCATTCATCCTCGACATTGCTCCAAAAAATATGACTCCATCCTTATTTAAGCTTTTCAGATAACGAGACTGAGTTTTGCAGTTCTCTCTGATCACGTACACATGAAATTGTTATATATAGTAAGTGTTGAGTGATCTTACTTTGCAGCTTAAGAGAGAGAATAAGGATCTTAAGGCCAGACTGGCAGATGCAGAAAGGTTTAACGCCATGCGCAAGAAGACTGAAGATAGCGCTGGAGTTCTGCTTAAGATTTCAGGAATTATCAGCTTCTTATTTTCATGGGCTGGGTCATTCAGCCCTCTGAAGATGCCGAGTTGAAACCATGTGGCTAATTCGGCGCTGGCAAGTGCAATAATAAGGGTATGTCACTCTATCATGGGAAACTTGTACATGATAGTTTCTGATTCTGCCAAATACTGCAATTGACATACGAACTTCGGCTTTATAATATATGGCATCTACTTAAACATGGAATGGACGGTATCAAAGAAACCCTGTACTGTAAAGATATAAAATACGGTAGTTTCTGGTCCATCCAAAATGTATGATTGATTTGCCACTCTCTTTTGAGTCTGTGCTGTAGTTTTTTGGTTACTGATACGAATAATCATGTTTCTTTCTGAAGTTAATTACAGTTTTGGTAATAGCTTGTTCTGCATGGCATTGGTTTGTTGAAGAAGACTCATGGTTTAGCACTTCATAATTGTTTTTACTTTAGTAAAAAAGAAAAAAATAATCTAAAAAGAGGACATGTGTCTCACGAGAAGTGGTTTGGAAAACAAAATAAAATGATGGGAGGTACGGATAGGGGTGGAGGCAGGGGCCAAGCCAAAAAAATAATTTAAAACATTGATATTATGCCCAAGAATAATATTAAATTTTAGGGCCAAAACTATTAAAATTTAAGATTCGGCCCCTCCTAGAAAAAAAAATAAAATCCTGGCCCTCTTAAAAAATTCCCCGGGTACAAAAACCTGGAAAGAGGTCTATGTTATATATGTAAAGAAAAGCTCATGGTACTCAAATTAAAAAAAAAAAAAAAGGTTTAGAAGCTAAATTTATCTATTAATTTAGCCTTTTTATTTAGCAGCATATGATTACGCTGACGATTGTTGGGTATACGACCAAAGTTCCACATTGGCTAGAAATGGGGAGGATCATGGGTATATAAGGATGGATAAATATCTCCATTGGTATGAGGCCTTTTGGGTATAGCCCAAGAGCAAATCCATGAGGGCTTAGGCCCAAAGTGGACAATATCATACCAATGTGGAGATAAGTGGTGTCCATAGTCCTTACAAGTGGTATCAGAGCCAGGCCCCGGAGTTAGCCATGATGGATGAATCCTCGGAATGCCGAACAAAAGGTGGTGGGCCCCTAATCACGATGTAATCCATGGATCAGCTCTATTGGATAGGCGGTGTGCTCCCTTCATGGATGTGTCCTGATCCCAACACGGTGAAGAGGAGTTGACCTAGAAAGAGCAAACTCTCAAGTCAGGTAGTGCTCTCCGGATGCTTCATGGACGTGTCCTGACCCCAACACGGTGAAGTAGAGAATGAAGAATCCTGGTTGGTTGAGAGTGGATGGATGAATGATCGGTTTGAGGGGAGGCTCGGTGGTCCTTTGTTTGAGGGGAGGATTGTTGGGTATACAACCAAAGTCCCACATTGGCTAGAAATGGGGAGGATCATGGGTATATAAGGATGGACAAATATCTCCATTGATATGAGGCCTTTTGGGTATAGCCCAAGAGCAAATCCATGAGGGCTTAGGCCCAAAGTGGACAATATCATACCAATGTGGAGATAGGTGGTGTCCATAGTCCTTACAAGTGGTATCAGAGCCAGGCCCCCGAAGTTAGCCATGATGGATGAATCCTCGGAATGCCGAACAGAAGGTGGTGGGCCCCCAATCACGATGTGCTCCATGGAGCAGCTCTATTGGATAGGCGGTGTGCTCCCTTCATGGACGTGTCCTGATCCCAACACGGTGAAGAGGAGTTGACCTAGAAAGAGCAAACTCTCAAGTCAGGTAGTGCTCTCCGGATGCTTCATGAACGTGTCCTGATCCCAACACGGTGAAGTAGAGAATGAAGAATCCTGGTTGGTTGAGAGTGGACGGATGAATGATCGGTTTGAGGGGAGGCTCGGTGGTCCTTTGTTCGAGGGGAGGATTGTTGGGTATACGACCAAAGTCCCACATTGGCTAGAAATGGGGAGGATCATGGGTATATAAGGATGGATAAATATCTCCATTGGTATGAGGCCTTTTGGGTATAGCCCAAGAGCAAATCCATGAGGGCTTAGGCCCAAAGTGGACAATATCATACCAATGTGGAGATAAGTGGTGTCCATAGTCCTTACAACGATCAGGCAAACGTGCTCCATCATCTATGGTTTAGGACATATCTATTTCAAGGAAGCAGCGAGGATTCGATTTTCCTGGACAGGGTATTATCCGAGGAAGTAGATCGGAGATTATAAGGAACTCTGAATTTTTTTGGACATAACAGAGTAGTTACCGGAGACGAACGGTAAATTTGCTGATAATTTGATGATCCACCTTCAAATCATATAACCCCTTCGTTTTTAACAATACACGAGTTTCCAGAGTATGACATTATTTACTAATATCTAAAACGCTTTGGATGTTTATTGATGGCTTCGCTACTATTCACCCGTTCATAAAATATTGGAAATGATACTGTATATCTTTTTATATTTTATTTTGATTCTTAAATTTTATTTTGTATAATTTGTTTTTAATTGAAAATCAATTACTTTTAATTTTTTAGTTGAGGGTAAAATTAAAAGATAAGAAATTGGAATTAAAAAAACACCAATAAATGGGGTGTTAAAAGTTTTGGAAAAGCTATATTTTAGTCCTTTAACTTTAAATATTATATAATTTTGATACCTCAATTTTCTTTCCAATTTAATTTTGGTATAAAAAGTTTATTTTTGTTATTTTTTTAGTTTCTGATTGAGAGAGGAAAGAGGAAAGTCACTAGATTTCAACTATATAAAGAAAAAAGTATCATTGACATTGATTTAAACCACCAAAACAATCAATATTTTTATTAAATAGTTTTATTTGATGAGAAAAATTCATATTTGGTGTTTTTTTATCTTAAAAGCCTGTGAGAAACTAGATACGATCTCGGGTGAATTTTTTATTTTGAGTTGACTTTTGATTTTTGTAATGGTTTTTTTATTTAGACTATGAAGATATTTATTAAGGTTTTTATAGTGTTTTATATTTGCTTTGCTTAAAAAATAGATTTTAAAAAAGTATTTTTATCAAAAAAAAATTTTAAAACCCTAATTTTCTTATCATCACAACCACTAGAATGTAAACAAATCAGGTAGCTATCGTTTGATTTATTTTTCAAAAAATTTGGGGCAAACCTACACATAACCAAAAAAAAAAAAAAAAACACTAATAAAATAAGCCAAGCTTGTCAGGCCAAGCCACACATAGCCTTTGTTTTTAAAATTTTTTTAAATTATCCAAGGTCATGATGTATCTAGTCTTTTCTGTTTGACGAGGGAAATAATTTGTGGATCGAATTTATTGGCATTATCGTGCCAGCATGGTGGGGCTCACATGGTTGGGAATGGATTGGTGCTGTATCCATTGAAGCTGGCATGATTCTAATAAGGACCTTGTATTGGATAAATAGTTGTTTTTGTCCCTGAGAGGAAAAGGGCAGGTAGAAAGATTTGATTGGTTTTTGGAACGACATGGAATACTGAACAAATAAAATTGAGATGGAAAGGGAGAATAGACAGGGACTTTAATGAAAAGAACTTGAGAAAAGAACCTTCAACATTGTACGAGTCTCACGACACAAAATTAAATTTTGAATTAAACACTAAGGTTCAAACGCAGCCCCCGAGCCTAGTCCAAATAGCTAGGGTTGAAAATCTTATATAAAAAAAAGTAAATTCTGATTATTCGTTAAAAATAAATATTTAAAAGACTAATTCTTTGTTCCAAAATACATATTACTATTCATTACATGGATATAATTATTATTTCACCTCGTGAAAATCTTTTCACCACGACATAAAATATTATTTAAGGATTATAGAAGTTATTTTGATAATTGTATTTTTTAATATATAGTAAAATTACTAATATAATTCTTGAATAAAATAATCTAATACTTCTGCATAAAGGTATTTTTATATTTTATAAAATTATTAAATTACTATATTACCCTTACAAATCATTTTTTTCAGCATTCGTTTCTTAGGTTTGCTTACAATTTTATCATGATTTGTTTATTAATATAGTTTAGTTTTAAGAGTATTTTTGATTTTTACACAAAAAAATAAAAAAGTTGTTGACATGTGTTTTACATGCATCAGCCGCTCTTTGCTTTCTAGCTATGTGTGCGGCTGGCTCTGATGGTTTTAACCGTGATCCCATCGTATTATTTGATTCCTCTCGATGTCTTCTTCCTTTCTAAGTGGCGTGTGTATGGTGATTTAGCCTGAAATTATTTTTCTTTTTTCTTTCTTTCTTTTCCTTCCTTGAATTGTATGCTGACCATACAAAAAATCATACCAATATTTCAATTTATTTTTTATTCCGATTCAATCAATCTTCTCTTATTTGTAATTGTTTTATTTACATTAATTATGTATAATTGGATTTTATTTTTGATTTCATCCCTGGTCATTTGATTTTTTTTTAAAGTTTGGTCATTATTTTTTCTAATTTCTATTTATTTTGTTTTGAATCATTTTATAGATTGATTTTTTCTTTTTCAATTCCACCCCTAGGTATTTATTTTCATGTCAAATATGGTCTTAATTCTTTTAATTGTTATTTTTTAATTATTTTCTTAATAGATTTGATTTTTACAATTTCATCTCTAAGCATTTAATTTCATTTGATTTTTCTCTAAATATTTAATTTTTATGTCAAATTTATTCATAATTCTTTAAATTGTTATTTTTTTTGTATTTTTTATGATTTTTTTTAATTTTATCCCTCAATATTTATTTGATTAAGAATCTTACTTTTTTATATATTTTTTTGGGTTTGCTTTTAATGGGGTCACCTCGGTCTCATGATTTGAGTAATAGATTTAAAAGATTAACTTGAATCGACTTCTGTTTTTTTAAAAGTATTTTTAAAAAACTTTTCTAGTGTTTTTTTCACTTTTTTATTTATAGGGTTATTCTAATTTCATGTTCTATGTCATGTGTTTGATTTGTTGACTCAAGTTGGTTGCCAGGTTCGCTCAAGGTTTTTTTTGTTATTTTTTTCTTTGAAAAGTTTTTTAAATTTATATTTTTAAATTAACTTATAATAAACTTCTTAATGGGACCTGAATCCAAAATTTCATAGATTGTGAGTTTTTTAAAATTTAACAATATTTATAATGCTTGTTCAAATTTACTTGTTTAATTTACAAATATTTTTAATTCCATCTAATCTTTAAAAATTTACGGAATGTTGTGTAGATCTCGTTATAACCTGTTTGTTTTTGTGTTTCAAAAATATTTTTGAAAAAATTTGAATTTTTTTTACTTCAAATTAATATTTTTTTGGTTTTTTTAAATAATTTTGATACGCTGATATCAAAAATAATTTAAAAAAAATAAAAAAATATTATATTGATACATTTCGGAGCAAAAAAAATATTTTAAAAATCAACTACAAACACACTTTCAAACATTATACATATTTTTGTTACAACTGTTTCCTACCTTTCTTGCATTGATTTGTCATATTAAAATTGTTAAATGCCATTAACTCTGTATCTGACATCTCAACTTCTTCAAAATCTCCGGCATGACAATCACTACTACTAATTTGTGTAGTTAGTCTAAAGATCTATGAGATTAATTCGGACTCTTGAGTCTTGGGGTGATGTGTGTAATGGTGCTAGTCGTCGTCTTACGCGTGCACCCACGAAAAACAATGGAGTAAAATAGTGAGGTAAGGAAACAACACTTCCAAGTATGCAATACAATCAAGAAAAAGAAGGAAAAAACTTGGCTTCTGGGGCAAATGGGGCTCTCACCTTGCCTTTCCATAACTCAAAGCAAGCATTCACAATGTCCATCAAAAGCACCAAACTTCTCTAATCTCCACACTCCTTCTTACACTCTTAGGATTGGAAATTAGCAGCTGATGATCATGGCTGCCAGAGACATTGCTCTGCAGATTCTCACCCTATTATCCACTTCAAACTCAATTGATTTCAATTACCCTGCAGTTTTCAATTTTGGTGATTCAAACTCTGACACAGGTGACCTTGCTGCTGGCCTAGGCTTCCTACTTGCCCCACCTAACGGACAAATTTACTTCAAAACTCCCACAGGAAGGTTCTGTGATGGCCGTCTCATTGTTGATTTTCCAAGTAAAGTTTCTATCTCTAACCTTGCCAAACTTTGCCACTTTTATTGCATGCAAAATGATTTTGTTTACACTTTACAATAGCTACTCTACTCATGTCATATCGTTAATAGTTATTAAACCGGTTCTGCCAGGCATGTTGACTTAGTAATTTGCTAACATGTAACTTGGTTACAACTAAACATTGCCTCAATGAAACTCGTGTAAATTGATAATTCATAACTTAATAGACCTAGTTGAATCTCAATAGGACCGATCAGGTTAATTATAAGGATTTATTTTTAATTTTTATCTAAAATAATATCATTTAAATATTTTATTTTTTATCTAAAACAATATCATTTTAATTAAAAATAATAAAATAATATTATTTTAAAATAAATTTAAATTGACCCAACAAACTAACAACCAAGTCTGCATCAAATCAAAACCCTTAAAGTGATATTGCTATATTTAATTTCATCTCTATATCAAATCAAAAGATTCAAAACCCTTAAAGTTATATTGCTATATTTAATTTCATACCTTTAGGCAAAGCAATGTTCAATCACACATCCAAACAAGAAGATTAATTTTTCCTTTTCTTTTCTTGTGTCCCTTTCAATTAACTTCTAGGAATCTTCAATTGCACCCAATGGCCCCGCCATCTTCTTTTTTTTTTCTTTTTTTTTTCTATATGGTTGGTGACTAATATTTAAAGTGAAAGCTTTAGCCTTTATCTTCGTCGTCTTTTTCTTCCATCAAGGAACACATCTCATTACCCGACATAGCTCTCCCCTACCAATGGCATCCAAGAACTGTATTCTCATTTTTCTCACCTTAGTGTCCATCTTCTTGCCACTAACACAATCCATACACTTCAAGTTTCCTGCTGTTTTCAACTTTGGCGACTCGAATTCTGACACTGGCAACCTTGTGGCGGCTGGCATTGAAAGCATTAGACCACCATATGGGGAAATTCACTTCCGGATACCATCTGGGAGATACTGTGATGGCCGTCTCATTATTGATTTCCTCAGTAAATCTCCCACTTCCATTGACTATTTCATGCTTAGTTCTTGATCATGTCAGCTCTGTTTTTATTCTCTGCATCCCCCTGTTTCCTCTGTTCTTTCTTCTGTTTTTTTGCTCTGTATTCCCCTTTATTCCAGTTTTTAGTATGAAAAAATGTTCTTTTCTTGTTTATATACTGTAATGTTAATTTTATGCTCAATCCCTATCTTTTTTAATGAGATTCTGGAGGTGTTTGCTGTTTATTGCAAGATTTAGTGGAATCAGCAATGCATTTAGAAGTTATGAATCTGAAATCTTCCTATCTGCCTTTTTCTTTCATGTTCATATTGCCCTGTTTCCTCTGTTTTCAAGTATTAAGTGTTGCATAGTTTTTTTATTCATTTGGGTGTGATTTTCAGTGGATGCAATGGAGCTGCCCTTCCTAAATGCATATTTGGAGTCAGTTGGGGTGCCGAATTTTCGAAAAGGATGCAACTTTGCAGCTGCAGGATCAACTATACTTCCAGCAACTGCAACATCTGTTTGCCCATTTTCCTTCGGGATTCAAGTGAATCAGTTTCTACGATTCAAAGCTCGGGTTCTTGAACTGCTGGCCAAAGGTATGTATGTGCGTAATTCACTCTCTTATTGCAAGCCATTGTTGAGGAAAACTTGATTGAAAGTGGCATGGATTCAGTTTGATAAAACCTAGAGAGTTAATGTCTGAAGTATTGTAAGAAGTGTAAGAACATTCATAGATTTTTCTTTAAACTTTTCCACAGGCAAGAAATTTAATAAATACATCCCAGCAGAAAATTATTTTGAGAAGGGGCTATATATGTTTGATATAGGCCAGAATGATCTTGCTGGTGCATTTTATTCAAAGACATTTGATCAAATTGTTGCTTCAATCCCAAACATTTTGGTCGAATTCGAAACCGGAATCAAGGTTAGCTCGTAGTTCTGTCCTTTCCTTTTCTTTCGATTTTTTGACAGTAACCTTTCTTCAGGAAGAAAACATGAAAATCCGCTTCATTGATTGATTGGTTTTCTTGCACTAGAAACTATATGACCAAGGAGCTAGGAATTTTTGGATCCACAACACAGGTCCTCTTGGATGCTTGACTCAGAATGTTGCGAAATTTGGAACTGATCCATCAAAGCTTGATGAACTAGGATGTGTAAGCGGGCATAATCAAGCAGCTAAACTTTTCAATCTTCAGCTTCATGCTCTCACAAAAAAGCTACAAGACCAACATTCTGATTCAAATATCACATATGTTGATATCTACACAATAAAATCCAACCTCATTGCTAATTATTCTCGATACGGTTAGTATGCCTCAGTTCTCTTTAATATGAGATTTTGTTTAATCGTTTTCAAACTTTTATCATCTTCTTATCCAAACAAATGGAGAAGTAGGAGGAAAGGAAAGATATTTGATTTTGAGTGGATATGAATTTGTAGGATTTGAGCAACCCATAATGGCATGCTGTGGCTATGGAGGACCACCTCTGAACTATGACAGCAGGATTGTCTGTGGGCAAACAAAAGTTTTGGATGGAACCAGTGCCACAGCCCAAGCATGCAATGATAGCACTGAGTATGTGAATTGGGATGGAATTCACTATTCAGAGGCAGCAAATCAGTATATTTCATCACAAATACTCACTGGAAAATTTTCGGATCCGCCTTTCGCTGATAAAATGCCTTTCCTTCTCAATCTCCAGTTCTGAGGAGCTAATTTGCTTACTATTCTGTAATTATTCTATTAATTTTTTTTCATCGTGCTAAGAATATTAAAAATTTCTGATTAGTGCTCCATGATCTAATTCTTAAGTATAAAAGCTTGATGTTGCAGATTGCAACAACAAAACCCTACTTTCTCACAGGTTTCATCTTAGAATAGTATCTGGACAATGATATGATACCGTGAGAATACGATGAAACCATTGTTCTAATACACCTTCCATGAACATAAACCAAAAATATGTACGTATCCTCAGGTTGCAAGGTTCTCGTCGAAAACATTACAAACATTTGTACAACTATGTGCCACCAGGTTTTATCGAAACCTGGTGGAAATAATTTGAGAAACAAGTCTAGCAACAGGGTTATGATTTATTTCTTTGAAACATAAGCATAGTATTGTGCCATAGGAACAACAAAAGCAATCACCAACAGACCTCCAACCACTAGAGTGAATTGTCCCCTCTTCTCGTCTGTCTCTTCCCTGCTTTTGAAGTTGGATTCTCGTTTATTTTCATTAGCCCTTGGACCACCAGGATCTGGAAGCCCATCAATAGCGGCTACTAACCTCTTAGCACTGCTATAAATTGCTTCATTGTACTTTTCTTCTGTCGCCAAGACTGCAATTGAAAACCCACAGTAATCACCTTCGCTGCTCTATCGTAACTGTTGAAGTTCTTATGATCACGATGTTAAATGAAAAATGGACTAGAAATCTTCTGCTTATAACCTTAGCTCTTAAGATAGATGACATTTGAGTTTTATGAGAGTTGCAACTTGGGCAGGCACGGGTAACTTAATCAGCCTCATTTCTAAGATTAATGACATCTGAGCTTCATGAGAGTTGCAACTTGAGCTAGCACAAGTAACTTAGTCAGCCTCATTTCTAAGATTAATGACATCTGAGCTAGTTCGATAATTGTATCGGGTGCCAATACTATGAATTTTTGATCTTGATAAAAATAAATTTCATTTTAGCAAAATGGAACTATACTACCATAACAGTGGATGCTGATTAGGTGAGCATAGGACACAGAATGAATTTAGTACTCTAGAGCTTATCCTGAGATCAAATGGTACTATGTCGGAGTTCATGATTTAATTGGACCTCAAGATTCAAGAAATCCTACTAAACATTCCTAAACCTTGGTAGCTTTTTTGCAGCGAATGATACATGATAGCCTGAGGCCTAGAGCCTTCTGAATCCGCAGAAAATCAATATTCTTAAGGTCAACTACTGATCAGATTGTTGGAAGTTTTCGCTTTCTTGGATTTTATGAGGGAAAAATGTGAGATTGTGTTGAAGTATGAACTGAAAAATAATATAAACCATATCTTAAGGTTAAAATTATACATGTACTTCCTTAAGCATCATGCAACGCAATGAAATAAGGAAATATTGGAAAGATAACTACCAACTTGAAGATTGAGAAGTAAGTGCATAGTTTACCAGGTAGGTTCTCTGATACAGTGGCATCAAGAACATTTTCTCCAACTGCTTGGATAAACGCCGGCCCCCCTGTAATTGCCCCTTCCTTTTGGCTGGTCACAAGCACAACAATTCCCTTATTG
This sequence comes from Populus nigra, assembly GCF_951802175.1. Classification (NCBI taxonomy): domain Eukaryota; kingdom Viridiplantae; phylum Streptophyta; class Magnoliopsida; order Malpighiales; family Salicaceae; genus Populus; species Populus nigra. The sequence continues at coordinate 21,405,611 of NC_084856.1, forward strand.
TTGCCGTCTTCAATAGAGGGATACCATTTCTCCAGAACTTGGTCAGCATACTCAAAAGCATCAGCTTTGCTCTGCAACCAAATATAATCTTGATTCAATTCTATGCATCTAATGTCCATTGAGTCAGCTAACATGCAGTTACATTTCTTCAAATAATCAAAAGCTTGCTTCAAAGGAGTAAATATTGACCCATATTATGCTAGACTAACAACACGTACAAATCAACGAGGAAGGGATGCAAAAAGATTTACAGTAAGCTTTCTAACAGTGACGAAATTGATCTTGAAGTTCTTCCTTGATTCCAAATCAGATAACAGCTGCTTGAGATCAGACTTAGTCACTCTGCTAAGCACACCAGCATCATCAAATATATATGACTCTTTTGGTGGCCCTTCATAGAGCACATCAAATTCAGATGCTTGAGCATTGCCAGTGTACAACAGTGGGCTAAAGTTGAGTGCCAAAGAAAGGGCTAATGCTGCTAGGCCCTGTTGGGCATGAATGAACCAGCTATTGGGTACTGACAAAGACTCAAAGGTGTGCCTTTTGAGGCTGGAAGTGATGGTTTTGGGGATGAAAGAGAGTGAGTCTGGTCTTGTTTGAAGTGAAGGTAGCAGATGGGATTTTGAAGAGGAAGGTTTTGGGTTGAGGAGAGGAGATAGAGTGTGAGAAGAAAGTAAGGTTTCCATGGGAAAGAGGGTGAGAGAGCAACAGAACAGAAATCAGAAATGGTGGACACACAGAGGTAGATATTATGTTTCTACATCATTTTCTGGTCTCTCTTTGGTTCAGGAATTTGGGTGGTTTGGATTTGTTTTGTTTCGGATTGGCTGGCTGGCTGTAATTTGAAATGGATAACGTCTCTCAACCATGGAAAAAACTACGAGGACACTTTGGTACATACAGGATTTCTAAGTAAATTTGTGGCATCATTGGAGAAACCCGGGGAAGCGTGACAAATTAACTCGAGATTAAATTAATTTAACTTGGTTTTAATTTTGTAGGTTAACTCTTAATCTATTTAAATTTAATTAATTTTATTTGAAATAATATTAAAATTTAATTGATTTAGATTAACTCGTTTGATTAATGATTTGAGTTTTATATTTAGTAAGTTAATTTAAGTTGACTCAAATCAATTTAAAATAATATTATTTTAAGATTTTAAAAAAAATTAAAATGATATATTTTTTTTAAAAAAAGCCAAATAAAATCTTATGTGAGTTTTAATTAGATTTACCGGTTCATAAACTGATTTCCTTTATTGAGAAAATTAAATTTGATCAACTCTTAATTTAATTCAAGATAAAACTTAGCCTGAATTAATTTTTAAATCTGCTAGCTGTTAAACTAACTTGCTTAACAAATTCGAATTTTATAACAATGCTTGTTGAGTGGAAGACAAAGCAAAAGTTGGAAGGACAATATTTTCAACCCAACTTACTCGTACAATTAAGGGGTGGTTTTGATTGCAGTAAATGTAATGGTTTAAAACCCTCTTGCACAATCCTTAGCTGAATCTTCCTCACCTTCAAAGTCTGTTCTTTCCACCATTGCCAATACAAAATCTTGGTTTCAGTTCTATGGTGATGGTTTTTCTATCAGGGTCCCTCCTCAATTTGAGGACATCATGGAACCAGAGGTATCTTTATCCTCCTTTATATTGTAATTTCACTGTTTTGCCTTTATACTGCATGTTTTTGACAGTTACTATTTCATGTTTGATTGTTATCAATTTTGATAGGTAGCTATGGATATGGTGTTTTAGTCACCATTGCTGACATTTTGCGCATTTTATTCTTATCAAGGGAATGCCTTGAATTGGCATGTAATTTTAATTCTTTGGGTTTTAAAGGATATAGGATGCTCCAAATTGACAATTGGTGATAGATTTATTAAGTTCTGTAAGCTAGAACTTTTGAGATTATTTCAATTTTTCTTAGAATTGATATCTTGATTGAGGGAATGTCAAGTATTGTAAAACTTCGATCTGCTGTTATTTCACTGACACTCTTCTGTAGGCATCACCAGGCATCTGGTTTTGCAGGTTTATCAATCGTGTGCTTTGGCAGCACACCTATAGATAGCTTAGGAAAACAAATCATATGGCATATTAAGGACCACATTCTTGGAAGTATTGCATAATAGACATGTAGGAGGACCTAAGATTAATGATTGATCAGCTTCTCTGACTTACAAACGTCTTTTTCTGAGTTTATAATCTTAACTCCTGTCACATGATTGTTCCAGATGTTACCCTATCATGCAAATATCTAAGCCAAATACTAGTTAGTTTCTCCTGCCAAGTTACGTGATGGTCATGCCTTGGCAACTTCAGGACTCAGAACTCATGTTTTAACCATGTCTTGGCTCGCCTATTGAACTTGAGAATAAAGCCTCACGTTCAAGCTTTGGGAGTTTGGAATTGTAGCATAAGAAAAACAAATAAAAACTTTGTTATCTGAATCCTGATACCTAATGAACCTAGTCTAGATACTGCTACTTTTTATGTTTTTTCCAGTCTTTCGGTTGTCTTGGCATTCCTCTCACTACACTGCTTTTTGATGCAGTGCGACCTGTTGCATAGTGGATTGAGGAAGCATTCTAAGCAAGCCACGAGCATGAAGATTCACTTTCACGCAATCCATTATTTGTTCTGAATGGTAATGGTCAGCTATCAGCAGCTTACTGTCATCGACGGCATACAGCTTATAGAGAGGAAAATCTTATTTGAGGGATGTTTAATTTTCGCCTTTGTGTTTGTATTAGGGAAGTTCTTGATCATATGGTCATAAAATCTCTAGGGGAACACATTTTTTCCCTCGTTTTGCACAAGCATTATGGGGTGAGTTCTTTTCAGTTTGAATCTTGATTCGTTCAATCGCAATGAACACTCAAAATGTTGTGGGTTCTTCGACTAGTTTCTGTACTCCATGAGCAAAATTAATGCTTGTAGACGATCGATTGCAATTGTCATGATCTTTATGTCATCCATCTACAGCTAGCTTTATATATTGTGATATTAATCCATATATATCAGCAATGGATCGACAAAAGTAAGGCTTGAAACAGAGAGTTTAACCCTCATAATTAAGTGATCATTAACTAAACTTTCTTTAATTTTCCAGTTCTTTTATTTTTCTGGAGATTTGTTCAGCAACGTCAATGCAGTTTGCTCTGATGTTGGCTTCAAGTCCAAACTACCATATGCTCACCTGTCAAGAGGCGGCTCACTGCCCATCTTACTCTTAAACATGGAGGTCGGGTCTCTCACTATCCTCATAGTTTATTCTGAAATTGGGATTCTAGGCCGAATACATATGATATTATGATTGTTTGAGTGAAGTCTCTCTGTTAATTCATGCCCAGATAGTTTGTGGACATTGAAGAACTTAATTGCTATTCTCTAGGTGCTTAGATTCTGAAAACAACTGGTAAACTAATGATTATAGGAAAAAAAGAAAAGAATCATTTGCAAGATTGCTTTGGAACACATCTCATTTCATATTAATTTTTTAATTACATTACATAAGCCTCGATCTTAATCTTAATCTTAATCTGGGAACAGCAACTACAATGACAAAAAGTATTTTATAAGAACCCAAGTTACAAGAGAAGGTGGGAAAACTGACATCACAGAAGGTGATTAATTAGGCTTCAAGCTAGAAATCTTCTGTTTTCCTTTAATTAATAAGATTGTTTTCAAGGTAAAGTATGTTTAATGCCTGCCACTGTTACCACTGCCAGAACCAATACCAGATCCCTGGCCGGCACCTGCACCAACGCCAACTCCTATACCAACGCCAATTCCAACTCCAAATCCTCCACCTGCTCCACCACCACTTCCGCCACCTAAACCACCACCAGCACCACCTCCTACACCTCCACCTGCACCAAAGCCACCTCCATGGCCTGGTCCTCCACCTATGACTCCACCTCCTCCTCCTCCTCCACCAGCACCACCTCCAAGGCCACCACCACCACCTACACCAGCTCCAGCTCCAAAGCCCCCGCCATGACCTGAACCACCACCAATACCACCGCCACCTCCTCCTCCTCCTCCACCACCTCCACCAGCACCGCCTCCAAGACCACCACCTACACCACCTCCTGCTCCGAAGCCCCCACCTTGACCTGAACCGCCACCGATACCTCCACCACCACCACCTCCTCCACCGCCGCCTCCACCACCTCCGAGTCCGCCGCCTCCACCACCTCCAGCTCCAAAGCCTTCACCATGACCCGACCCACCACCAACACCTCCTCCACCTCCCCCACCAAAACCACCACCTCCACCAACACCTCCTCCAGCACCACCACCTAAACCTCCACCACCTCCTCGTCCCCCTCCACGTCCACCACCACAGCCTCTTCGACCAAACCCACAGTTATCGTCACCAAACCTAGTTTTGTCAAGTTTGTCATCACCAAGAGTGATGGCACTCAAATGAAGAACAATGCACAAGAAAAGTAGAAGCAAATAAACCCATTTTGAAGACACAGCCGCCATTAATGCAACTTTCTGTTTATGCCAAGTTAAATTGCTAGCTAGCAACAAGCTTCTCTGCAATGTTTGCTTGCTTTGTTTGCAAGGAGAAACTCCTTTATATAGGGTTTATCCAGTGGCCAATTTGGTAAGTCAACCAAAAAGAGCTATTGATTGGTGGGTTTATGTCACGCGTTGGTACCGTTGGGGAGTGGCGGGAAAATTTAATGCTCGAATGGAAGTCAACCACGGCTTCAGCTTCTTATAAATTGAACCACAGCTGTTTCAAATGATCACTTATTCTCACTTAGTCCCTCCATTTTTGAGAAATAATAAGTTAGTCCTTCTTATTAGAAAAGAAACCCATATTTTTTTTATATATGAAAAGGAAAAACAAACCATACTTAATTCTTATGTTTTATATCTACTTAATATCATTTTATTCCAGAATTTGCTTTAGTGATATCCTATATGAAATTCATTGTTCTTATTAGTATAGAAGTGATGTTAGAAAATATGTTTGTTTTTATTTTTTTTTTAAATTTTTTTAATAGTTTTCAAAATAATAGTGGTGCGTCTTCGAAACAATGACTGAAAAAGGTGCTGAGCCAGATGTTTACACCTACGTACACTGCCTTGATGGATTGGTATTGTTTACAGAACCAAATGGATGAGGCCAGAAAAGTGCTCGACATCATGGTTGGCAAGGGTTGTGCAGTACCAGCGTCTTGATCAATGGATATTGCAAGAGTAGAAGGATGGACGAGGCAAAACCACTCCTTGCTGAAATGTCTCATAAAGATTTGACTCCTGATACTGTCCCTTACAGCACTCTTATGAAAGGTTTGTGCCGTGGAGGTAGAGTTCTGGATGCGCAAAAGCTTTTCAAGGAGATGCATGTGTTCTTCTGGCCTGCTTCCAGATTTGATTGCCTACTAATTTTGCTAGATGGCTTGTGAAAACATGGACATTTGGATGAGGCATTAAAAATGCTAAAGGCAATGCAAGAGAGGAAAATTGAACGTTATATAGTCCTTCATACCATTCTCATTGAAGGGATGTTTATTGCTGGGAAGCTTGAAGTTGCCAAGGAACTATCTTCCAAGCTTTTTGTGGACGGAATGCGACCCACTGTACAGACATACATCAAGGGACTTCTTAAAGAGGGGCTGTCAGATAAAGCATACGAATTGCCTAGAAAAATGGAAGATGATGGCTTCTTGCCGGACGGTTGCTCTTATAATGTCGTTATCATTAATGGATTTCTTCAAAATCGGGACTCATCAACTTCCATACGACTTATCGATGAAATGGCAGGGAAAAGATTCTCGGCAGATTCTTCTACGTTTCAAATGTTATTGCTTCTCAATGAACTGAGTAATTTTTTTTTGTTTTTTGATCGAGTGCTGTTGTAGGCTGCTGTGCCTATTGCGGGTCGTCAACTTTAGTGACTGGTTTGCAGCACCTGGTAGTCACTATTTTGCGACTTGTTTTGACACTATATAAGCACACCTCTTTGGATTGGATAATACTTAACAGAATAAATAGAGTGAAGCTCTGTATACAGAATCAAGGAGAAACAATACTTTTCTTCTGTAATTTTCAAGTAGAAAGAAATGTCTGCTGTGATTAAAGCCTTGCATCGATAATTACAGGATTTCTGATATACAGAACCACCAAAAGAATGCTGTGATGCAGATATCACTGCCGCAGAACTCCTCTTGTTCAATTTCCCTGGAAAAAAAGAAAGAATAAGCGCTCTAACCCAGAGTCAAGTCATAAAATCCCCAGATATCAGCTAGAAGCGATTCATTTATTCTCATCTACATGGTATATCAATATATAATAGACGGTGACAGTGTGATTCTGTAGCAACAGTAAAATGCTTTGACGAGGCTTTAGCTTTAAAGCTAGTTTCGTTATTTTTTTTAAATATTTTTTATTTAAAAATAAATTAAAATAATTTTATTTTTTTCATTTTTAATGTCAGTATATCAAAACAATTTAAAAATACATCAAAAAATTTCAAACAAAAAAAATTAAATTTTTACATAAATGCTTTTCAATTATAAAAATAAACAATGCGTTTTGTTTTACATGTGAGGAGAGATTTTAATATTTATTCGAGAGTGTAGTAGATGTTATTTTTTAAAATATTTTTTGTTTTAAAATAAATAAAAATAATATATATATATATATTATTAAATTTATTTTTAATATGAACATATCAAAACAATTCAAAACTATATATATAAAGAAATTTAAAACTTAAAAAATAAAATTTTTAAAAAATATATTTACAACACAATACTAAATACCACCTTCACTGTCATATCATATCTTCAAGTTAAATAAGAAGAATTAAAGTTTGATTTATAATATATTAGTATTATATTAGATTTACGGTGGGAGTAGTTGCAGACTGTATTTTTAAAAAATTTAATTTTTTTTATTTAAAATAATTTTTTTTATATATTTTCAGATCATTTTAATGTATTGATGTTAAAAATAATTTTTTAAAAATAAAAAAATAATTTTAATATATTTTTAAATAAAAAAACATTTTAAATTATTATCATTATCATAAGACTCTATTTATCTCTTAACTGTTCTTCAGAATTTTATTTTTTTTATTCAACCGCAGCGGGCAGAAAAATAATGGTCAAGTTAAATGTAGGGTTTTTCAAGGGGAAAAATAGGGCTAGTCAAGATTTTTCTCATCTGCAAATTGGGCGGTCCGATTATTTATTAATATCGAATTCCATTATTTCGGCCTTCAAATAGAAAGAAGACGGCGAAGTTGACTACCATCTCCAGCTTTCAAAGGAGGCAAAGGAACAGCGAGAGTGAGAGAGAGACCAGCAGCTTTTTAATCAAACAATGATGATGTTCATGCGGAAAGGCGCTTTTAGAGCTACGGCTTCTTCTACTGCTATTCGGCTTCTTCTTCAACAACATGTGGAAATGGGTATCTTTCCTTTTCCTCCTAATTTCCCTTCTTTGTCATTCTTCAAGCATCACCACATCACCACTTCTGCTTGTACTAAGAAACCTTCTTTGCCTCAAAAACATTGTGGGTTTGTTAGTAATACTAGCAATGACATTAGTATTGATGATGCCTTGAGTTCATTCTATCGCATGGTCCGCATGAATCCTAGGCCTTCTGTTGTGGAATTTGGCAAATTCTTAGGGTCCATTGCCAAAAAGAAACAGTATTCCTCTGTTGTCTCTTTGTGCAATCAAATGGATTTGTTTGGAGTTACCCACAATGTTTATTCTCTAAATATATTGATTAACTGCCTTTGTCGCTTGAATCGTGTTGATTTTGCTGTCTCTGTCTTGGCTAAGATATTCAAACTAGGTATTCAACCTGATGCTATCACATTCAATACACTCATTAATGGGCTCTGCAATGAGGGGAAGATTAAAGAGGCAGTAGGATTGTTTAATGAGTTGGTACGGAGAGGGCATGAGCCCAATGTAATTAGCTATAATACTGTAATCAATGGTTTGTGCAAAAATGGCAACACAAATATGGCTGTTCACGTGTTGAAGAAGATGGAACAAAATGGGTGCAAGCCAGATGTGGTGACATATAGTATAATCATAGACAGCCTTTGCAAAGATAGGCTAGTTAATGAGGCCTTGGAGTTCTTATCTAAAATGGTGGATCGGGACATTCCACCAGATGTCATTACTTACAGCTCCATACTCCATGGTTTTTGCAATTTAGGACAACTGAATGAAGCTACTAGATTGTTCAAAGAAATGGTTGGTGGGGATGTTATGCCAAATACAGTGACATTCACTATTCTGGTTGATGGACTCTGCAAAGAAGGGATGGTTTCAGAAGCTCGATGCATCTTCGAAACGATGACTGAAAAAGGTGCCGAGCCAGATGTTTACACCTACACTGCCTTGATGGATGGGTATTGTTTACAGAACCAAATGGACGAGGCCAGAAAAGTGCTCGACATCATGGTTGGCAAGGGTTGTGCACCTGATGTACATAGTTACAGCGTCTTGATCAATGGATATTGCAAGAGAAGAAGGCTGGACGAGGCAAAAAGATTACTTTTTGAAATGTCTGAAAAAGAATTGACTCCTAATACTGTCACTTACAGCACTGTTATGCAAGGTCTCTGCCAAGTAGGGAGACCTCAGGAAGCTCTAAATCTCTTCAAGGAGATGTGCTCTTCAAGCCTTCTTCCAGATTTGATGACTTACTCAATTTTGCTAGATGGCTGCTGCAAACATGGAGATTTAGATGAGGCATTACAATTGCTCAAGGAAATGCAAGAGAGGAAAATCAAACCTAATATCGTCATTTATAATATTCTTATTCAAGGCATGTTTATTGCTGGCAAGCTTGAAGTTGCAAAGGAACTATTTTCCAAGCTATCTACGGATGGAATACAACCTACTGTACGAACATACAATGTCATGATCGGGGGGCTTCTTAAAGAAGGGCTGTCAGATGAAGCGTACAAATTGTTTAGAAAAATGGAAGATAATGGCTTCTTGCCAGACAGTTGCTCTTATAATGTTATCATTCAAGGATTTCTTAAAAATCAGGACTCATCTACTGCTGTACAACTAATTGATGAAATGGTTGGTAAAAGATTTTCTGCGGATTCGTCTACATTTCAGATGTTATTGGATCTGGAATCTTATGATGAAGCCATATGCCGGTTTATGCGTGAAAGCTCTCAACATAGAAAAATGAAGTGAGTTTTCTTATCAGGTGCTATTGTAGGCTGTTGTGCCTATTGTGGGTCATCAAGTTTAGTGACTGGTTTGCAACACCTCTTATTGTGTGTGTTACTGATACACAATGTATCTGCGTCTAATTGACATATTGTATGATGACTAGTCTTATTTTCCATGGTGCTATAAATTTTATAAGTTAATTTAGGTATTTTAGATTTTGAATCTGTACCTGTTGTTTAGACTTGTACTGATCATAATGAAGGGAATGAGTTAGAAATGGGAACTTGATGATTCTCATGATCTTGTGCAATTAGCCAAGTTACACCGGGTTTTATTGGAGTTGATTTGGTAGGTGTTGTTCATAAGGCTGGTAATCTTGTTGCAGGTATAATAGCTTAGCTCATCTATGTAGAGAATTTAAATATTTCGAAAACACTCGAATGTGTAAATATAGAAACCTCAATCTTAATCTGGGAACAACAAATTACAACGACGATAGTGTTCTATAAGAACCAAAGCTACAAGAAAGTTGAAAAACTCTCATGACAGACAGAAGGTGCTTGATTAGACTTCAAGCTTATAATCTTCTGCGTTCCTTTCATTAATTCATACACTTTCAAATTGCGAAGGATTGTTTTCAAGTTCAATGTCTGCCACTATTACCACTGCCAGATCCCTTGCCTGCACCTGCACCAACTCCAATTCCACCGCCAACGCCAACGCCAATTCCAACTCCAACTCCAAACCCTCCACCTGCTCCACCACCGCTTCCCCCACCTAAACCACCACCAGCACCACCTCCTACACCCCCACCTGCACCAAAGCCACCTCCATGGCCTGATCCTCCACCTACACCTCCACCACCTCCCCCTCCACCGCCTCCGCCCCCACCAGCACCACCTCCAAGGCCACTACCTACACCACTTCCAGCCCCGAAGCCCCCGCCATGACCCGAACCACCACCAACACCACCCCCACCCCCACCCCCTCCTCCCCCTCCACCGCCTCCTCCTCCACCAGTGCCGCCTCCAAGGCCACCACCTACACCGCCTCCTGCCCCGAAGCCCCTGCCATGACCTGAACCGCCACCAACACCACCCCCACCCCCTCCTCCGCCTCCGCCGCCGCCTCCTCCAGCACCACCTCCGAGCCCGCCACCTACACCACCTCCAGCTCCAAAGCCTCCACCATGACCTGACCCACCACCAACACCACCTCCACCTCCCCCACCAAAACCACCGCCTCCACCAACACCTCCTCCAGCACCACCACCTAAACCTCCACCTCCTCCTCTTCCCCCTCCACGTCCACCACCAAACCGACCACCACAGCCTCTTCGACCAAACCCACAGTTATCGTCACCAAACCTAGTTTTGTCGAGTTTGTCGTCACCAAGAGTGATAGCACTCAAATGAAGAACAATGCACAAGGAAAGTAGAAGAAAAGAAACCCATTTTGAAGACACAGCCGCCATGAATGCAACTTTCTGTTTATGCAAAGTTAAATAGCAAGCTAGTAACAAGCTTCTCTGCAATGTTTTGCTTGCTTTGTTAGCATGGAAAAACTCCCTTATATAGGGTTTATCCAGTGGCCAATTTGGCAAGTCAACCAAAAGAGCTAGTAATTGGTGGGTTTCATGTCACGCGTTGGTACCGTTGGGGAGTGGCGGGAAACATTTAATGCTCGAATGAAGGTCAACCATGGCTTCATCTTCATATATATAATTGGGGAGCAAATGATCACTTATTCTCCACTCAGTCCCTTCATTTTTTGATAAATAATTGACTTTGATTTGCTCAATAAATGCTTCCCGGCACTCTCCCAATGGTCCCAACGAGTAACATAAATTTGCACCATCAATACTTAGAGCTCCTTTTGTTGACTTCGCCGGTGGATATAAAACCCAGAAGAAGGGAGCTTTCCTTATGCAAAGAAGAGAGAGCGAACATTGCAGAGATATTTTCTTAGTGTTTTACGTTGAAAAACAATTATTTTAATTTATTTTTAAATAAAAAACACCCAAAATAAGAAGTTACTCACTCTTAAACGGTCACTTAATCTGTATTGCAGTGGCAAAATGGGTTTCTTTTATGTTCCTTCTAGTGTTCATTGTTGTTCAGTTGACTGCAATAGTTCTTGCCAATGACAAACTAGATAAAACTAGACTTCGTGATGATAGCTGTGGTTTTGGTCGAAGAGCTATGGTGACTGGTTTGGTTGTGGAAGAGGTGGAGGACTAGGAGGTGGGAGCGGGGGCATTGGTGGAGCAGGAGGAGGTGGTGGTGGTGGTGTAGGATTACTTCACTATTATGACCTTAATCTATTTATTAGTTTTATTTAATGGATCAAATTCAGTAACAAAAGAGGTTTGAGACAAGGTGATCACCCTCTTTCTTCTTTTCTCTTTGATATTTTTGCAGAAGGCTTCTCTGTGCTATGTCAAAAAGCATTGTATCTAGTTATTTTAAAGGTATTGAATACCGGAAAGGTAAATACCTTAGTCATCTTCGATACGCAGATGAAATTTTGATTTTTTATACGCAGTGACTACAATTTATTTACTCGTGCTAAGAGTATTATGAGATGGTTTACAAGTGATCTTTAACAAAAGCTTATTGGTAGGAATAAACCGGGGGTGATTTAGTAAAGTTAGCATTTCATTGGCCTAGGGTATATATCTTGCGAGGTAGTTGGTTGATTAGAAATCTTTTGATTTTTCAAGATAAAATTCTAGATTAAAATTCTAACTTTGAGTTAATTCTTTATAGTCTATGAAAGCAGATATGTTCATTTGAATATGTAGTATATATGAAAATAAAAAATTATACTGCAAGTAAGATTTCGGCATGTTTTTTCTGGAAAGTTTTGGACGTGTACTTTTAACTTTTATTCAATGAAAAACATATCACAGAAAGTAAGGTTTGAAATATAAAATATAAATTTTTATCTTTTAGCAATTAATTTATAAAGTTTTTTAGGCATGATAAACTAATAAAAATAACTTTTAATAAGCTTAAAATACATTAAAAAATATAGTGTAAATGGAATAAAAACATATATATATTTTACACTTTTAAGTAAGAGGATTAGAAAGTTTACTGAGGTGGTCTAATAAGTCATGAACTTTTCTTTTAATTCTAGTTTGTCACGCCCGTACTGGCACTAAAACTATATTATTTGTTATATATTTTATCGATTATTAACAACAACAAAGTGTTAAATAACTATAAAAATAGTTTAGATTACTAATATAAATTCAAATTTTTTAAATTTTTAAAAAATATTACGCAGAGGATCATTAGAGAACAATTTCTTCACAAGTTTTAACCCGGGATAGAAAAATATGTTAGGAGATTCTAAATAAAATTTCAGTCCGGTCCAAATAAAATTGGTCAGTATGTGATTTTAGATCGAAAATCTGAATTTTCGTGTTCCATCCTTATATGGATCGTATCAGTTATCCTACTAAATCCTCACAACCATTTCTTTATTTTAAAATATATTTGTTTTTCCTTGTCATTGTTTATTTCATTTACAAACTTATTATCAGTTCACAATAATGTTACCAAATTTTAACCGAGGTTTATAGCAATACTTTTCCATGTAATTCTTTCTTAATTGTTATTTCTTATTTTTATTATAATTCTTCAGAATTATTTTCTCATTCTAAAAACATGTTTATTTTAAATTTTTCTAATTCCTCTATCCATCGAAACCATTATCGGTTTCACCGATGTTATGAATTTTAAACTAAATTTCTTAGTCATTTAACTACATGAATACCTTTAAATTTACTTATGGAGGTCATCCTCTCCATTTATACATCACATGCATTTTTATTTCCATCATTTATTTATCTCTTTTCATTTTGAGTTTCCATTACTATCAAAATCTTATTATCTTTGATTCTATGTTTACGCATGGGTTTACAGGTTAAGAGAATCAACTCGAGCCAACATAAAACTAAAATTAGTTATTATTATATTTTTAAAACTCGACTTGAGAGTCAACCTAGAAAAAGGCTTGAGTCACGAGTTGAGCGTTGACTCAGGTTAACGCAAGGATAACAAGTGGTTAATATTGTAGTTTTAAAACCTGACGCAGAGGTTGACCCAGGTAAGGTAGAGGTCACGTGTCGGGAGGGTTGACCCATGTCAAAGTAAAGATAAAATTTGTTATCATCATAGTTTTAAAACCTAACTCGATAACTTACCCGGGGCATGATCTGGGTCAAGGGTCGGGAGTGTCAACCTGGGTTGATCCACTTCTATTAAAAAAAAAAAAAAGAAGAATCAAAGCAACCTCATTTTGATCTAAAAGAAATTTATTAAAAAAATTTCTATAGTTTTTTTACCTAGGTTTTATCTGGAGTCGATCCGGGTTTTTGACTAGTTCAAATCTGGTCACTCCTTTGTCTATTTTTCTTAACTCGGATTAGTCCAATCCCCAGGTCGATCCACCAGGTTAATCTGAGTTTTATAATAATAATAATATTAATATTAAATTAAATATTTAATATAAACTAAAGTTAAAAAAATAATAACTTATAATTATTTGTTAAATATGTAATTTTAACATAAATATATATTAAGAGTAAAATAATTTTTTTTCATGTTTTATTATGTTTTATCCACTATAACCAAATATGATACGTAGATAATCAATTTCTTATACACCATATCCATACACAATTTTGTTTTTTTTTTTTGTTAATCTTGAGATAGTAACTAAATGCTATCTTACATCCCCGAGATAGTTATCAAACATTATTAAAAAATTAAAAAAAATATCATTCATATGTTAATTCTCAAAAAATGATCAAATCAACCAATATCTTTATTTAAATATTTTAGTTCAAATGAAACTTTTTATTACATACTAATTTCGAATTATTACGAACCCTTCATCCATCTCCATGACAAGAATAAACTAATTTGACCATAAGAGTATTGTAATATGAGGGAAAAAAAAAAGGAAAAAAAGAAAAGAGCGAATGAATTTCTCTCATTCCTCTCTAAGATGGACTGATCATCTCACTAAGCAACAATCTCTAAACCCAACTTCTTATACCCCTTTTTCTTATAAATTACTTCAAATTAATGATAGAGAGGAGGAGGAGGATCAGTGGTGACAGCAGAGGAGGTGGATAAATTACTTAGGAGCCAAGTTATTGGATGGGTTGGGACTTGAACAAAGGGTGAAAATACAGGAGGAGGGCACTTCTCCTTGAGTATTTATAGCATGGAATTTGAAAATATAAAGTTCCTGATAGTGCCGTGTCACAAATGCTGAAAAACTGATCTACATTCCCTGCAAAGGTAAAATGGTTTGAGTGAAGTCTCTGTGTTAATTCATGCCTGGATAGCTAGTCTGTGGACATTGAAGAACTTGAAGGGTACTTGGATTCTGAAAACAACTGATTATAGGGAGAAAGAGAGAAGAAAAGATTGCTTTGGAACACAAATATTAACTTCTCAGGTACATTGCATATATAAACCTCAATCTTAATCTGGGAACAACAAATTACAACGACGATGGTGTTATATAAGAACCAAAGCTACAAGAAAGTTGAAAAACTCTCATGACAGACAGAAGGTGCTTGATTAGACTTCAAGCTTATAATCTTCTGCGTTCCTTTCATTAATTCATACACTTTCAAATTGCGAAGGATTGTTTTCAAGTTCAATGTCTGCCACTATTACCACTGCCAGATCCCTTGCCTGCACCTGCACCAACTCCAATTCCAACGCCAACGCCAATTCCAACTCCAAACCCTCCCCCTGCTCCACCACCGCTTCCCCCACCTAAACCACCACCAGCACCACCTCCTACACCCCCACCTGCACCAAAGCCACCTCCATGGCCTGATCCTCCACCTACGCCTCCACCTCCTCCCCCTCCACCGCCTCCGCCCCCACCAGCACCACCTCCAAGGCCACCACCTACACCACCTCCAGCCCCGAAGCCCCCGCCATGACCCGAACCACCACCAACACCACCCCCACCACCACCCCCTCCTCCCCCTCCACCGCCTCCAAGACCACCGCCTACGCCGCCTCCTGCACCGAAGCCCCCGCCATGACCTGAACCGCCACCAACACCACCCCCACCCCCTCCTCCACCTCCACCGCCTCCTCCCCCACCAGCACCGCCTCCAAGACCACCACCTACACCACCTCCTGTTCCAAAGCCTCCACCATGACCCGACCCACCACCAACACCACCTCCACCACCCCCACCAAAACCACCTCCCCCACCAACACCTCCTCCAGCACCACCACCTAAACCTCCACCACCTCCTCGTCCACCACCAAACCGACCACAACAGCCTCTTCGACCAAACCCGCAGTTATCATCACCAAACCTAGTTTTGTCAAGTTTGTCATCACCCAGAGTGATAGCACTCAAATGAAGAACGATGCAAAAGAAAAGTAGAAGAAAAGAAACCCATTTTGGAGATACAGCCGCCATCAATGCAGCTTTGTGTTGATGCCAAGTTAAGTAGCTAGCTAGTAAAAAGCTTCTTGTAATGTTTGCTTGCTTTGTTATCATGGAGAAACTCCCATATATATAGGGTTTATCCGGTGTCCAGTTTGGCTAGTCAACCAAAGAGCTATTAATTGGTGGGTTTCAAGTCACGCGTTGGTACCGTTGGGACAGTGGCGGGAAACTTTAATTCTCAAATGGACCACGGCTTCATCTTCATATAGAAATTGAACCACAGCTATGATTGGGAGCAAATGATCACTTATTCTCACTTAGTCCCTCCATTTTTGAGAAATAATAAGCTAGTCCTTCTTTTTACAAAAAAAAAATCCATGTTTTTTGTATGAAAAAGAAAAAATGTTACCTAATCTTGTGGTGGTTCTAATTAAGTTATCATTGTGATTAACAAGTCTCTGCTTCCAAAAGTTATTTTTGGTTAGTGTTGGACAACAAAGTAGATTTATAAAAAGTATTAAGAATACATGTGAGTGTGTATTATGAGATAGCTTTAAAGTAAATTTATATATTTTTAAAACATAAAATATATAAAATATAGAGAGATATATCTCCACTATCTTAGTTTCTTAGCATTGATTTCGAATTCAGTTTAGTCTTTTTTTTTATTTGTTATTAGGTAATCGGTCCTTTAAATCGTTAGAAATTCAATTTTAATACCAAACTTTATTTTTTTATTTTCAGTTTTTTTTCCAAGAGAAGAGAGAGAGCTCACTAGAATCTAGTATAGAGAGAGTCATCATTAATGATAATTCCGACCAAAGAAATGATCAATGTTGAAGTCCATGAGTTTCATTTCATGAAAGAAGTTTCACTAATATGTTTTTTCTCCTTCTCCTTGCCTGAAGAGACATATCTGATCATGAAAATATTTTTAGCTTCAGATTGATTTTGATTTTTTGAGATTTTTTAGGCTATAAATCGGTTTATCAATGTGTTTTGAGTTAGAATATGTTTAAAAAAATTATTTTAGAAAAAACAAAACCTCACAACCCTATTTTTTAGATGAGTAGAGGTCACCCAATTTCACAAAAAGCAAACAATACATTATTTGTTAATTTTTTTTTTAATTTTCATGCATGTTATGCCACTATGCTAACGTTTTTGGGCTCTTGTTAGTATTTTTTTAATTTTATATTTGAATAAAAAATAAACATAATATAAATATGTTATGGGATAGTTTTGAAGTAAATTTACGTAACCTCAAAATAAAAGGCACAGGGAGACAAATCCCTGCTATATATCTTGATCTTAGACTTTCAAGCTAATAATCTTCTGTGTTTCTTTCATTAATTAATACATATTAAACTTAAATTGCAAAGAATATGTGCGGGCACGGCCCCTTCACACTGTAAGAAGTGAACAAATATTTTAAAGCTTTTGTGATTTAATCTCATGAAGGCTTTTTCCCATCCTTATATGCAGATCTCCATCGATTTTTAAGTCGACATGAGCTGGTTATGCATCCTCTCTTCCTCTTAACATTTTCTCAGTCAAGTTTTCATTTTTGGACCACTACAGATTAAACAGTACACTCGCCCAAACTATATATATATATATTGCAAATTGCAATGGTGTTCTTGGTTGACTTTGATGTGCTCAATAAATGGCTCCCAGCACTCTCCCAACGCGTCACATAAATTTGCACCTATCAATACGTGGAGCTCTTTTTGTTGACTTAGCCAGTGGATAGACCCTAAATAAGGGAGTTTTCCTGATGCAAAGAAGAGAAAGCGAACATTACAGAGATCTTTTCTTAATCTGTAATAGAAAGTTGCAATGGCAAAATGGGTTTCTTTTCTACTGATTTTATTGTGCATTGTATTAAAGGCTATGTTTGTTGTTCTTGGTGATGAAAAACTAGACAAAACTACTCTTCCTGATGATAACTGTGGGTTTGGTCGAAGAGGCTGTGGTGGCTGGTTTGGTCGTGGATGTTGTGGAGGACTAGGAAGCGAGGGTGGTACGTAGAGATGGGGGCACTGGTGGTGGAGGTGGAGGTGGTTACAGTGGGCATCACTATTACGACCTTAATTTATTTATGAGTTTTATTTTATGGATCAAATTGAAATTTAAAAATGTTAAGAAAACTATAAAAATATTTTATATCATATACAGTCATAAAACCTTATCTTGAGCTTGATTTGAGACAAGTTCCATATAATAAAGTTTGACCTTTAAATTTTATTTTTAAATTATCAAAATGATATTATTTTGATAAACATAAAAGAATTTAAAAAATTTACCAACTAAACATCTTTTTTTATTATTATTTTACCCGAACTAGTTCAAGTCATAACACTAGCTAGGTCTCGAATTAATTTATTAGATTAGTCTAAATTTTATAGCTATAGTTTCTAGAACAAATTATAAATTCAATTATGTTTATTTTTTAAAAATGCTTTACGAGGATCATAGACATCAATTTCTACAGAAACTTGTGTAGCAAGAAACACAATCTTCCGGACTATAGGAATATAGCTGCGTCCGAAAGCATTGGTTGATCTTCTGTCGTAACAGCATTGCTTCATTTATATATAGGTTTTGTCACTAAACACAAACTTGTTTATTAAAGAACATAAATGTCAGGACAAGTTTAATGTGCAGTAACAGTATATGTTGAACAAAACTAACGTAGGTTTTGCTCTAAAAATAAAACATAGCAACTAACTTTTTCTTTCTATTATTTTTAAGTTTTGGTTTCCTACGTCGTAATTCATTTGTAGGTTTTGCTCTGAGAATAAAACATAGCACCAAACTGCTCACTGCTTAAGGACATAATTTGACGACAAGTTCATGAATTTTTGAAGAGAATTTGTGTTCTGTGGGCGGGGATTCGTTCCTTTTGTACCTAGTTCCCCCACAGGTGCAGCTGATGCATGAGAGTTCTTCGGCGGAAGGCTAAGCGCACAGTTTTTTCATATTTATTTACGATCAATTTTGTTAGCATAGTTATTGTTTTGTAATACAATGAGGTGGTATAGAAGGCATTTGCTAATGTAATTTGTATAAAGTTTCGATGAAATTGCTGTCTTTCCTTGTGTATTATTATAGCATAGAATTTGAAAATACGGAGAAGTTCCTGATAGTGCCATGTTACAAATGCTGAAAAACCAGGCTTCTTCTACGTTCCCTGCAAGAGTAAAATGGTTTCAGTTAGGTTAATGTCACTGATGAAGATTGCTTGAGTGAAGTTAATCCATGCCTGGAGAGTCTGTGGACATTGAAGAACTTAATTGCTATTATCGAGGTACTGAGATTTTGAAAACAGATGTTTAGATAATGATTAAAAATTAAGATTGCTTAATTAGAACACATCTCATTTCTTATTAATTTCCCAGTTACATTACATAAACCTCAATCTTATAAATCTTAATCTTAATCTGGGAACACATAACAGAAGGTGCTTAATTAGACATCACAGAAGGTGCTTAACTTTCACTTAAATTGCAAAAGATTGTTTTCAATGTAAAGTATGTTTAATGTCTGCCATCGTTACCACGGCCAGAACCACTACCAGATCCCTGGCCAGCACCTGCACCAACTCCAACTCCTACACCAACGCCTATTCCAACTCCAAACCCACCACCTGCTCCACCACCCCTGCCGCCACCTAAACCACCTCCAGCACCACCACCTGCACCGAAGCCGCCTCCGTGGCCTGATCCTCCACCTATGCCTCCACCACCCCCTCCTCCCCCACCGCCTCCACCAGCACCACCTCCAAGGCCACCACCTACACCGCCTCCAGCTCCAAAGCCCCCGCCACTTCCCGAACCACCACCAATACCACCCCCTCCTCCGCCTCCACCACCTCCTCCTCCACCAGCACCACCTCCAAGACCACCACCTACACCGCCTCCTGCCCCGAAGCCCCCTCCATGACCTGAACCGCCACCCACACCTCCACCACCTCCACCTCCGCCGCCGCCTCCACCTCCACCTCCTCCAGCACCGCCTCCGAGCCCGCCACCTACACCACCTCCAGCTCCAAAGCCTCCACCATGACCTGACCCACCACCAACACCACCTCCACCTCCCCCACCAAAACCACCGCCTCCACCAACACCACCTCCACCTCCCCCACCAAAACCACCGCCTCCACCAACACCTCCTCCAGCACCACCACCTAAACCTCCACCTCCTCCTCTTCCCCCTCCACGTCCACCACCAAACCGACCACCACAGCCTCTTCGACCAAACCCACAGTTATCGTCACCAAACCTAGTTTTGTCGAGTTTGTCGTCACCAAGAGTGATAGCACTCAAATGAAGAACAATGCACAAGGAAAGTAGAAGAAAAGAAACCCATTTTGAAGACACAGCCGCCATGAATGCAACTTTCTGTTTATGCAAAGTTAAATAGCAAGCTAGTAACAAGCTTCTCTGCAATGTTTTGCTTGCTTTGTTAGCATGGAAAAACTCCCTTATATAGGGTTTATCCAGTGGCCAATTTGGCAAGTCAACCAAAAGAGCTAGTAATTGGTGGGTTTCATGTCACGCGTTGGTACCGTTGGGGAGTGGCGGGAAACATTTAATGCTCGAATGAAGGTCAACCATGGCTTCATCTTCATATATATAATTGGGGAGCAAATGATCACTTATTCTCCACTCAGTCCCTTCATTTTTTGATAAATAATTGACTTTGATTTGCTCAATAAATGTTTCCCGGCACTCTCCCAAGGGTCCCAACGAGTAACATAAATTTGCATCAATCAATACTTAGAGCTCCTTTTGTTGACTTAGCCTGTGGATAACCCAGAACAAGGGAGTTTTCCTTGTGCATGGAAGAGAGAGCGAACAATATTGTAGAGATATTTTATTAATACTTTAAAATAGTTTTGATGTGATGAAGAAAAATAAAAAAAATATTTTAATGTTTTTCGAGTAAAAAACACTAAGAAAAAGTTACTGCATTCTTAAGAATTATTTAATCTGTAACAGAATGTTGCAATGGCAAAATGGGTTTATTGTTCATTGTTCTTCAGTTGACTGCGATAGTTCTTGCCAATGACAAACTAGATAAAACTAGACTTCGTGATGATAGTTGTGGGTTTGGTCGAAGAGCTGTAGTGACTGATTTGGTTGTGGAAGAGATGGAGGACTAAAAAATTCTAAATAAATTAGGAAACAAATATCCTAAATAAAACTAGAAAAAAAAAGTCATAATTCAAACAGAAAAAAAATACAAAATTAATTAGAAAAATATAGAAAACCTCAAACATTAAATTTTAGGCTTTATGCGAAAACTTTTAAATCTTTTTTTGTTTTGAAATTTTGATTATATAAGAAACAATTTTCTAGAAATTTTAAGCAGAATTTCAATTTAATCCAATATATATAGTTAAATTAAAAGTTATTTCTATTTATTATAAATTATTTAAGATTTAAATATAGATAGACATTTGGAATACCATATTTAAATTCATAGAAAGTGATTCATATTTATTTATTAAAAAAGATTGGATATATATATATATATATATATATACACATCATAAATAATTATTTATGTCCCAGCCCAATCCTATTGCAACCCATCTGGGATACAAGGCAAAGTACTGTTTTGCCAAACCTTGTTCTCTATCTGTAGCAAATTAATTGTTGTAATGAATACTTAACCAACCTTCTGATATTCTTTCAGGCACCTTTTGCTTTTACCAGAAGAAGAATTGGCAGATACCTTTTGTGATGGGTCACCACCATTTCTCAAGAAAAGAAAAGAATGCTCCTCAAGCAATGTCTTTCTGCTTGCTGCTAACCTCTACTTGCAAGCAAAGTATAGTCTATATCATAGCATCATTCATCAAAACCCCCCTCTCCCATTCCTTTCATCACATCTTGCATCAACTCTGAATGGATCACAAAGGGCACCAAATCCATTCTCTTGACATTTGCAACAGGCTCTACAACCTTGTCACGAAAATTGTCTCGGCACAAGCCTTCAAGACTGTGAAACTAGGCCATCCTGTGCACCAAAACTTAGCCAAAACACAGAATGGGGCTATCCATGAGGGTGATCACGAGGTGCACCCCAGGACTACTGAGCAAGGGGAAGAGCCAGGATGTGAAGATGTAAAACAAGAAGATAGTTTGAAGAACTGGGACGCCTTTGCCTCATCTTGTTCTTCTAGCAATGATCGTGAGCAAGAGGAGGCACCATTGCCTTATTCACTTGTAGCTCAAGCAAAACCAGCCAAGATCAAGAAAATGGTTAGCATAAATGACAGGGTAGAAGAGATAGGTACGAGGAAGAAAATGAAAAGGAGCTGGAAATCAACTGAAAAACTGCCTTCAATCGACCTAGAAGAAGATATTGTTCAACCTGTGAAATCAATTCTCAAGAAGGATTCTTTTGAACATTGTGATTTAGATGAAAAATCAATTTTTTTCATCCATTGTGACAGTATTTGATGAATTTGTTAAGAGCATCTTCTTGTTGTTGATGTAACATGATCATACGTGTAATTTTACTGTATAAATAAATATCATAATACCAATTCGTTCAATTTCTTTTGAAATAAGTAGCATCAACTCAACAAATTCTATTTATTTTAATAAAAAAAATCAAAGACATTTTGTTTATTTGTCAAAGATTTTGGATACACAATTGACTGGAGGAGTCATCTGTCCAAACTTACAATTGTCTGAACATTTCTAGCTCATTTCATATTAATTCAATCTGTCATCTGCAATTTAATGTGTTGACTTTAACGAAATATTTGATAAATATAAAGGTTTGGATATGAATTACCTATCTAATAGTTTTTTTATGGTAAAAAATGTCCTTGAGTTAGTTTGTACATAAATTAAATTAAATCTATTTTTCAAATTATTTTCATATGACATGTTTAATACTAGATCTGAAAAAATCTGATTTAAATTTGAACAAAAAAAAAACACCCTAAGAATATTCTAAATATTATAATTATAAAAAAATCTAAATAGCATGGAAAATTCACATAACAAAATGCATTATAGATCTTCTCACAAGACAATGTGGGTTCAATATTCACATTTTTTTTATTTTTTATAATTTTTTTCTAAATTTAGCTTTTATTGGATTAAATTATCAACCAATTTTGACTAATTTATTAGATGGTGATGAGATTAAAAGACAGGATCAAAGTAAAAAATAAAGAGAAAATTGAAGGATAATAAAATAAAAATCATAAAATATATTTAAACTGAATTTTTAATTTAATTTGAGTTCAAATTCAATAAATTTAATTTTTTTTATTATAAAAATTTCTTGATCACGAAGCCATACCTGTTAAAATTTTAATGTGTATAGATGCACATTCAACTCGCAATCCAAGCCTCATCCAGGAAAAACTTAAAAGCATCTCCAAAACAGCTGTTAAATAGAGAGCAAAACATAAAGGTTTTTTTACTTATTTTTCATGCTTCAAAAGAAAAACAAAACAAAATGCTAAAATATATATTTTTTCTCATAAATATTATTCCTGCATATTTTTTAAAAGAGGTAAAACTAATAAAGTGAAGCCAACAAAAAATAAATCAATTAAATGTAGTCATGTGAAAAAAATAACATTAAAATTATTAAAAAAAATAAAATACTTATTTATTCCACTCCAATAAAATTAGCTTTTCAAATAATTTTTTTCATTAAAATATACATAGTTAAAAAAACTATATTTATACTATTTAAAATATTATTTTATCAATTTACCTCTTTAAATTTATATTTTTCACTCTAAACCATAGTTATTAAACCCGGCCCGGCGGGTCGACCCGAAACCCGGTCGACCTGGTGGCTGGACCGGTCCAGGTTTAACAAAAGACCGGTTGTGGTAACAGCCCGGCCACACCCCGGGCAACCATATACACTATGTTCCAATGAAAAAAACCATGTCTTTTCAATGTGGGATAAAAAATCTTTTGGTTTAAATATTTCAACTTAAAAGGATAACATAGTATCTTTTCAATGTGGAGTTTGAAGCCCTTTCATATATATACACTATGTTCCCATGAAAAAAACCATGTTCTTTCAATGTGGGATAAAAAATCTTTTGGTTTAAATACTTCAACTTAAAAGGATAACATAATATCTTTTCAATATGGAATTTGAAGCCCTTTCATATATATACTCCATGTTCCCATGAAAAAAATTATGTTTTTTCAATGTGGGATTTGAAACCCATTAGTATATATACTCTATGTTTTCAAGGAAAAAGTTATGTTTTTTCAATGTGGGATAAAAAATTTTTTTAGTTTAAATACTTTAACTTAAAAGCTTAATATAATATCTTTTTAATGTGGGATAAAAAACTTTTTAAAATATTCTTTTAAACTTCATAATATGTATAATCTATATTTACATGGATTTTTTCATATGAAATATTAAAATTTTATTTTTTTTAAATTTTTCCGGGTTAATTCGGGTTGACCCGAGTTGACCTCTAAAACCCAGGACCCGACCTCTTAGCCGGGTCAACTCGCGGGCCGGGTCTAATAACTATGTTCTAAACAAGGAAATAGGCATCAGCAATGACGTTTTCACTTCGGGTTTGTTTATCTTTTTAATAATCAAGGTTGAATACTAGAATAAAGAAACGAAACCTTACCAGATTTAACCACTAAGTATATTTATAGGAATAAAATAAGTGAAAAATATAATAAACTTAGTTATATATAAAAAATAAAATAAAATAAAATAAAAAAAACAGAGAGAAGAAAAGAAAACTAAGTACAAGCTTGAAAACAACCATCTAATCAAACATTGGCAGCATGACATAAAGGGACAAGAATCCACCAAAGTAATCAAAATGTAATAAAACAAAGTGTCCTTATCAAAGCCATATTTCTCCATTGCCAACCAAGAAAGCCAAAATGGGTGTTGCTTATTCATCCCTTCTTTCCCTTTCTCCCTGCACCGCTACTATACACATCACTGGTTCCTCCCTTTTTCCTTACGCATCAAAAGCAAACCCAGAAAGAGTAATAAATTCTATTTTTAATCATACCAATAACATCTGCTTGGCTAATCTCCAAAAACCCACTAAAAAGTTTGGATCTTTTAGTCGTTATTCACATAATTCTACTTGTTTAGGCTCAAAGATTGTACCTTTGAAGTGCTGTGTCAAAGTGAGGGAAATGGAGACTCAAGAGAGAATTCTTCAAAAACCCTTGATTGATTTTTATGGTGTTGATGAAGAATTGGTTCAAAAGATGGTTTATGATGCTCTTGTTTGGAGTTCTCTTCATGGCCTTGTTGTTGGTGACAAAAGTGTTCAGGTCTGTGGATATAGTTTTATATGCATTTTTTAATGTATCTCTGTCGATGAAATTTTACATAATTCGCGGAGTCTTTGTTATGAATGATCGAGCTCCTTGGAATATATGTTGATTCATTATGCAGTGAGAGTGTCTAATATAGTGATTGGCTGATTAGTTGATAATCATTCACTTGTTCTTTCTAAGTTCTTGAAGCTACTATGCACTCTCCATTAGTGTTCATAACAATTGTGAAAGCCAAAATTTTTATTTTGTTTCAACAAAGTTCTGTTTAGTTTTGGCATCAAGCTGATATCATAGTGCCACGTGTAACTTAAGATAGGAATAATGGAGTTATTTGAATTGTAGAGATCAGGAAAAGTACCTGTTTAGTTTTGGCATCAAGCTGATATCATAGTGCCATGTGTAACTTAAGATAGGAATAATGGAGTTATTTGAATTGTAGAGATCAGGAAAAGTACCTGGTGTGGGCTTGGTACATGCACCATTTGCCTTGTTGCCTATGGCATTCCCGGAAAGTCATTGGAATCTAGCATGTGAAGTAGCACCTATATTCAATGAGCTCATTGATCGTGTGAGTTTGGATGGGAAATTTCTACAGGATGCTTTATCCAGGTACATTTTATTACACACGCCTACTTGTTTAGTATCTTTTGTTTTCAAAAGTGAGAAGCATTGGTTCCACTAGGCTATTATTTCTAAGATCATGGGCGGATACATGTTTGTTCAGTCAATAGCAAAGTTGGTCGTTGGTTATTTTTGTCAGCTTATAGCTGGAATATTTGGAGTTTTTGGTCTGCAACATGCTAACTTCAAAATGATTCTCAGAATATTCTGTCAATATTTGTTGTTAGTTCTTGTGCACCGTTCAGCTTCATCTCTTTTAATTCAGGGCGTAATTTTCATCAATGTTTGAAATGGGCTCAATAGATTGGAAATACACATGAACTGATTTTTTTCTTCTTCTTTTAAACACTACAGAACCAAGAAAGTGGATGCCTTTACATCAGGGCTTTTAGATATTCATTTGAAGATGCTAGAAATTAACAAGAAAGAAGTAAGTGTATCTCAGTTAGGCATTTGAATTTATCATGTTAGCTTTGGTTCGTTTAAAATCATGTCAAGGGAAACAAGCTGATTTTCATTGGGTGATAATATTTTTGGACATCAATGCAGGATATACGCTTGGGTTTACATCGATCAGATTATATGCTTGATGAACAAACTAAATTGCTCCTCCAAATAGAGCTAAATACAATTTCAGCTTCATTTCCTGGCCTCGGTTGTCGTGTTAGTGAACTTCACAGGTTAAGAAACTTATGACTCTGAAGTTTTGTGCTTTCTTCTTAGCTATATTATGTTTTTTCTTGAATTTTGGTTTGGTCATGGTTTTGCAGATCACATGTAAAAATAAACAGTGAAGTAGA
The DNA here is from genome assembly GCF_951802175.1 of Populus nigra. Taxonomy (NCBI): domain Eukaryota; kingdom Viridiplantae; phylum Streptophyta; class Magnoliopsida; order Malpighiales; family Salicaceae; genus Populus; species Populus nigra. Next base: position 21,431,992 of record NC_084856.1, read on the forward strand.
TTAGATATCTTTTAATTATGTCTCTATGTTTTACTGAGTTTACTGTTGCAGAGTTTACAGAGTAAGCTGTGCAACAGAGTTTACTGTTGTGAAATCAAATATAGGCACATGTACACCAGAGGCAGGGTCAAGGATTTATAACAATGTAATAGTAACAGATTTTGTAGCACCCATCTGGCTTAGCTTTGAATGCAGTTCCATATTTTAGATAAATCTCATAGTCACCTTTGACAATGCAGTCAGTTTCCCCACACTGTCAATCCACCCACATCCATCAAGTGATTTTGAACTTCATTATAGTTTTCCAGCCTATGACATTTGTGTTGCAGTCTTCCAAAAGTAATGGATGCTATGTTGTGTAGACCTTTGGATTGCAATGCAGAAAATTCTGTCTTCTGTGAATAATTCACAGAAAGTGAGCAAGCAGTGATTATAACACCTGCTGTGTATTATTACAGGAGCTTGCTTAACTACCATGGAGAACATATTGGATTAGATCCCAGAAGAATACCTGGAAACACTTCTGTTGATAAGTTTGCAGAAGCACTGGCTAAAGCTTGGACTGAGTATAATAGACCTAGGTTGGATCTGATTTAAATGTTCTTCAGTTCTTTCTGCTTCTAGGTTGTGTTAGTTAATAATTTGTGCATATATTGTGCAGGGCTTTAGTTATGGTGGTTGTTCAACCTGAAGAACGCAACATGTATGATCAACATTGGCTTTGTGAAGCATTGAAGGACAGATATCCTTTTAACATGCAATCTAGTCTCTCACGTGTTGAGTTATGGTATGATTTCTGAGATATGTTTTCTTATCATAAAGAATTTGAGATATGATTCTAAATAGAATAGACAGAGACATGTTTTTTTAATGAATATCAAAAGTTTGAACAGTGATATGTCCAAAATGTATTTATTCTTGAAGCACAACATTTTCAGGAATCACTTTCCAGATATTTAAATTTTAGTCAAAAAGCTTTTGATGGAATTCAAAATAGGTTACTTCCTTAGCTTTGTAACACGCATAATGTGACAACTATCCGGAAAACATTGGCAGAAATCGACAAGGAAGGGGAAATTCTACCAGATGGAACTCTGCTTGTGTATGTAACTTCCTGCCATGGAAATGTAGTTTCACCTTTCTAGAGATTTTGCTATGTTGTATATTAATATGATAAACAATATATATTGCAGAGGTGGCCAAGAAATTTCGGTTGTTTATTTTAGAGCTGGGTATGCACCAACTGATTATCCTTCTGAAGCTGTAAGCGTTTATTCATTTTCCTGGATTTTGTTGCTACTTGCAATCTTGTTTCAACTCTGCTCCAAAAGTATTTTCTTTTGGATTTTTCCAGTGACTTATTACTTCTAGCATGATTTTCCTGGTTACTCATAGATCACTATCCATTCCAAGATACTGATTTTTTCCTTTAAGGGCCTGCTTAGAAGTGTAGTAGAAGTTACTTTTTAAAGTGCTTTTTGCTTGGAAATACATCAAAATAATATTTTATTATTATTTTTTAAAATTTATTTTTTATATCAGTACATCAAAATAATCCAAAAACACCCCAAAAATTTAATTTAAAGCTAAAAAAAAACATTTCAAAATTATTCAAAAACACGATTGGACCACAATGCCAAATGAGGCCTAAATTATCTTGAGTTTTCTATCGTTGCTTCTATGAATGAAGAGTACTGTTTCCTGGAATTTGATCTACTTATAGGTGTTTGATCCTCGTATTTTGTCTAGGAATGGAGAGCTAGGCTACTTATGGAGCAGTCATCAGCTGTCAAGTGCCCATCCATATCTTATCATTTAGCAGGAACCAAAAAGATTCAACAAGAACTTGCAAAACCCAATATGCTTGAAAGGTGGTAAATTTTGCTTCAGTGTTTTATTTTAATTTTTGGCAATGACGTCCCTGAAAGTGTTTTCCTGTCGCAGGAAAAAAATTGTAATGATCTAACACAATGATTTCTTAAGTGAAATTGGAAACTAGTGTTATGGCTCATAAGGCAAAGAATTTACTTCTTTTTCAACCAAAATTACAACCATTCCAAAACTTTATAAATAATGGTGTGCCTTTGCTCAGAGGCACACTGTTCTAGTCATCTAGTTTGCCTCAAGAAACATTATACCATGTTTACAAGTGCCAATTGGTTCAAATCAAAAGGTATCCGCTACCTTGAAAATGTTTCTGGGTAGATGGATATTGTTACTGAAAACTATGAGTAGCACATTGGAATCCTTTAAATTGGAGTAGAAAAGCAGCATTCACAGCTCTCATCTGTATTCCTTAAACCTTGATTTTTTTATCTTTGTAGATTCCTAGAGAACAAAGAGGACATTTCCAAACTGCAGAAATGCTTCGCTGGCTTATGGAGTCTGGAAGATTCAGATATCATCAGAAAAGCCATTGAGAGGCCCGAGCTATTTGTGATGAAGCCCCAAAGAGAAGGCGGAGGTCTCTTATTTCCGAACTTCACCTTGATATTCTTTTTGTTGCTATTGGGTAATGTTTTACAGGGACTGAGATCATTTCCTCTCAGGGAACAATTTCTACGGTGATGATGTGAGGACAAACCTTGTAAGATTGCAGAAAGAAGGAACCCAAGAAGATGCGGCTTACATTCTCATGCAAAGAATCTTTCCTTCTGTTTCACCTACATTTTTGGTGCGCGAGGGCATTTGCCATAAAGATCATGCCATATCAGAACTTGGAGTGTATGGTGCTTACTTGAGGTATGTAGATCATGCATCAAATGTCAATACATGGTTTGTCTACTGAAACAATCGTTTGCTACTTCCCGTAAAAAGGGGTGTAAAAATGAAGATTCTAAAAGGGAATGATTACCCATATCCATTGTTCATGGTCTCAAAATATAAATAAATAAAATAAAAACTATAAGAAGAAAAGAATAGTGAATTCACAAGTGCATCACCTAAAACCTTCCCTTCACATATTTATGCTTGAATTTTTGGATTGGCGTGCACAGGAACAAGGAGAAAGTTATTGTAAATGAGCAGTGTGGATACTTGATGCGGACAAAGGTATCTTCATCAAATGAAGGTGGAGTTGCAGCTGGATTCGCAGTCTTGGACAGTATATACTTGAGTTAATAGAGTTTCTGTTCTTAATCCAAACCCTTTATGGTTAACTTTGCACGTGTGTTAACAGTATTCGGCTCCAGGTTTGACAACTGTTCAGATAAATGGGTCCTTAGGTTAAGATTGTTTTTGAAAAAACAAACTCTCCATTTCCATAATTTTTTTCTGAATGGTGCATTGATGGGCAGCAGTTCCCTTTTTTCCCATTTCCCACCTTGTGATGGGTGGTTGGCCTTCCTGGCATTTCTGTAATCTTCTGTAAGTGTATCATCAAATAAACTTAGATAGTTCCTCCACCTTGCATGGCAATTTGGAACCGTCGATGGAAAACTTAAAAGTTTAGAATACAGGAACTTTGTTGAGTAAAATTTAACTGAGATTTGTGATTCTGTACCATTGAACTCTTGGTGCAATGTGGTGGAGTGTGTTTTTCTGTCATATTCTAATGATTTTGCTTCCCCATTCCTCTCCCGAAGAATAGTTCTTTGAAGGATACAGAAGTGCAGTGTTTTCCGTGAAGATATTGCAAATCATGAGGCACACTGGCAAAAATAAAATGTTCTGCCGGATAGGTTAACCTATGAAATTTCTTTGAACGAAGCCGCACAGAATCAGGCTCTATAAAGGATCTGTCATTGAAATTGTATTCGTATGAGCTTTGAGCATGTTATGGCCTGAAAAAAAAACACAACTATTGACATCAGTATACACCTGTGAAGCAATTTTTGTATGGATCAGATATGAAATTGTGGTTGCCTCCACAGGAAAGTAAAGGTAAATTTTCATGATTCTAGAGCAGAATTTGTTCAAGATCTTCTAGGATTTCCCTGATTCCTAGCAACAGCTTCAAGAAAGGTCATTTTGTTTTGAAAGACAAAATCACGAAGAAATGTTTCTATCAGAGCAGGACCTGAAAGCTTATTGCTCCAGTTTCACTGGTCTAATTTCCTTTGCAATACACAAGGCAGCCTAAAAAGTGACTCTTTCAAATAGAAAACAGTAGATAAAAAGTGCAAAAATAATATTTATATACACGAGACTGGTAAGGTAGGGTTAGACGAGCTCCTCCACAATCAAAAACCTAATGCTTGTCTATGTTTTCGGGACTATGAATAGTGTTATTATCCGCCTAAGTTATATTTTCTCTCCAACCCAGTTCTAGGGCTCGTTGCTCCCACAATGCTGTAAGTTTACGCTCCTCTACTAGTCCTGCTTCAGCTCTCTCCCTTCCTTCTTCGCAAGTTTGTGTGTGCGCACTACATTTTTGTGCTTCAATTTGGTACTGTGAAGAAGTACTCCTAGCAGTTATTACCAATGTCCTGGTCTGCTCCAATCTTTCATTAGCTACTCTTCTTTGTAATTCAATCTCATCTGATATTAAATCAACAGCATTCTTCTGCATTTCTTCACCCATTTCTGGATTGTGTTTGCCGCAGTCTGCAAATACAGGATAGAAGGTTTTTGAATATTAGTAAAACTAGCTTGAAAAAAATTAAATGTAAAGCATCTTCAGCAGGGCATAAATCTTCCATGAGTTCTATATGCGATTAAGCTATGGAGAAATGTATTCGTATAGTGAAGTGAGCAAATGTTCCTGTAAGAAAATCTCAGTTAGCCTACTATGATTCTCATTAACAAATTCCTTCGAGAATATTTCTTATACTAATTGCAGTTGTCCTTCCTTGGATTCATGAGAAAGTCATAATTTCATGATTATGGAAGCAGTTTTACTGAGCTTTGCCTCCGATTAGAAGGTCTTAATTCTAAATTCAAACAGAAAAGAGAAACCAACACTGGCAATGGCTCCAGTTCTGGTTCCAATTCTTTCCAAAAGCCAGAGAAATTTGATCACTCTGATTAGTTCTTACCACGTGATCCAATCTTTCATCAAGTGTACTGCTAGTAACCATGATATATAATTCATTAAATGATTACATGATGCACTACTGTGGCTGTATCTTGGATTGTAGGGCTTGTAACTGAGAAAAATAAATATGCAAGTGTTGTGATAAATTAACCTCTTCTTGCATTATGTTTTATGACCCTTCTATAGTGAAGGAATTACGGCAGAAAACTTTTTTCCCAATTTCAAAGTTTCCACAATAACATGCTTTGAGAATAAAAAATCATGTGTACAAAGGATGAAATGTGATCTCAGTGATGCCAACTTCAACTGCTGGGAGCATTTCATTCAATCCTCGAGGAAACGCAATAAACAACAGCTTAAACAGAGAATGAAGAAAGAAGGGGACTGACCTGGATATGAATTGTTGATAAATTCTGCAGAACCATTGATGTTAAAAAGGAAGTTAGAGGAAACAGCAATGTTTTTAAAGGGAGGGAAAGGAGAGACAAATAGATATTGAAAGTACTTTACAACATACAAGAACAAACAATCAAGATTCAAAGGAGAATCAGAGAAAATTCACAAACAATCATGTAAAAGGTTAAAGAAAGCGGCAATAACTTCATATTCTCTACATTACTGCCTTGAAGTGCATTTGAGCTTTAGCATTTCATATAGGAATGACTTCAGATGCATGGCAAAGGGTACTCTAGCATCCAAATCAGGAAAAGAAAAAAACAAGAACAGGGTTATTCTAGCATCACCGTCATCATGTAATCAGCATTCAAATGGTGTTATAGTTCAGTGATGTTTGTCCTTTTATTCGAAACCAGAAAGCAGATCTGTCAAGAGTCTAAATAACATCAAATGGCTTGAAAACACAGTTCAACACGACACTCATAAACATAAAAATGTTTTGCTACCAAAGTGAATTCCTACAACCTTTTCAACCTGTTAAAGCAGAGATTCATACAAATGTCCATGCTATCCATGCTATCCGCCATCGAAACAGTCCCACTTAATTTAACTGTAACTGGACACAACTTAGGCCTAAGAAACCAAATGCATTTCATTGGAATATGATTCAAATTGATTTCATGTTTCATGGGGTATAAAGGAAAATCTATCATGAATGTACACGAACTTGTTCTTTGGTGAATGAGCTTGAAGAAAGCTCATAATTGGTGCAAATTCACCGAATAACTAAAAAAGAGATGTTAAAAATGTGCAAGAAAGGGAAGCCCCATAAAGTTCTCACAGCAGAAATTAGACAGAAATAAGGATTGTTTAAGATCTTGTATTCCTGCACTATCTCTGAACTCACAACACCTCAAGAAACACAAACCATTTCTACCTTCAACCTCACAATCCCACAACTATAACCATGTCAATGCTGCTAGTAACTAAGAGATTTAAAGAAACAAAACACTAACACCCAAAAAAAAGCCCACAAAATCATCAAAATAATATGAACAAAAAGAAATTTCCACCCTGTGGAATTCTACCAAATTACATAAACAAAACATACCACAGGCTAATCAATCACCATTTATGAACTGCAGCATCAAAAGAGAACGCTGCCAAAAATAGTGCTATTTTCTACACAGATGTAAAAACGTTACTAGAAATAGGCACATTAATATGGCATCAAAACAGACCCAAATATGGAAACTACCTAACATAACCATTTTCTGGAAAGCTTGGTAAGGATCTTTTACTCACCTACTGTCCATATCAATTCTAGCTCTTGAGAGCAATCACAGTCACAAGAGCATGAAGCAGCATTTGAACTCCCCTTCGAAAACAACACTGAACCAACAATGTAGCCTACAAAGAATATAGCCAACAACACCAAAACCACCCTTAAAGCACCATTACTCCTCAAACCATAATGCTTTGAAGGATATGCCATCTCTGCAGTTCCCACTTTCCACGATCCAAAAACAGGAATAAAACCCAAAAAACCTAACTTTCTCTTTTGCTTTCAAAGAAATCAACTAAACAACCAACACCCAGATGTCAAAAACCAAATTTTTTACATGCAGGAACACCAAAACAAAACGTTTAAAGAACTGGGTCACACTCAGTTTGGAGATCTAAGCAGTCTAACAACAGGAACTAGACTATGACTCTTACTATCTGTACTGACACTACTAAAAATAGCAAATTCAGTGAATGTATGGAAAAGGAGACCCCAAATCCCTATAAAGTGAAAAGGTACAGAGGGAGAAAATGTTGAACTGAAGCTTTAGTACTTTAATCTTAAACTACTAGTACTATAATGTTTAGCTTTAATCATGCGGTTTGCTACTTTTATCAAAGAAGATTTGAGAAGCTATTGAAATAGTAGTAATCTGATTGTGCTAACAGGCTGTAAAACTTGTCATCATCACTTATCAAACTGTTTGAACTTTGAAGACAGAGAAGTAAATTCTAACTGGAGATAACCGTTTGTTGTTCTCTGATAGCCACAATCTAAATAACAGATGGATACTGTTGTCAGTTGGTATTTATCTTTAAAAAACCCTATTTTTTGCATGCTATCTTGACAAGTCATTTTAATTTACGAAAAGAATTTTTCTTTTTTAATTTTTGGTGGAGAGCATGTGAATTTTTATAACAGAATTCAATAAATTACTTGCAAGGCTTGGATCAGAGAGGATTTATTTTACATTTTATGATTTCAAATTTTTATTCAAGAATTTTTATCATTTCGGATTTAAATTCAAGAATTTCGATAGGGTAGTCTTGATGCATGAAAGCTAAGGTATTGAAAAGAATATTTCATTAATTACAGTCCATCTATTTCTAATCTTTAGTGAAAATCTAAAAAATCAATCTATTTATAATACTATCAATTGGACTAAGGGATCATCAACTTGAAAATAATAAGAGAATATGTAAATGTTATAGTATATATACTACCTAATTATCTTTTTTCCATGAGAAATAAAAATAAAAAAATTAGTAAAATTAAAACCTTATTTTGATCATGAATTGATCATTGATTAGAGTAATCTAGAATTTAGGTAAAGTTAAATTTCAAGAAAAATAAAATTATTATTTTAAAACTTCATTTCTGACCATGAATTGATTCTTGATTAGAATAATTTAGAGTTTAGATTAAATCAAATTTCAATAAAAATAGAGGAAGTATGATATGACACGGTCAAAAATCAATTTAATCTATAACCCGATTAACTTAAGAAAAACTTTTTCTAACTGACCCTAAATAACTTATGTTAACCCACTTGACCCATGATTTACTCGGAGTGGATACCATGTCAGGTTTAAAACTACATACAATATTGTTAGCCAATGAAAAGTGGCAAAGACGAGATAGACTTGGACAATAAAAAATTGCATGATGAGATAGACTTGGACAATAATAAATTGCAATGGCCTTAGCCCTCAGGGTTGATCAACATGGGGGTTAAAAGGTGTCTGCTAATATAAAAGGGTTATTGATGTAACACTTTAAAGGCACGGTTCATAAGGCTCAACTTGAGTATTTATTGCTTGCCGGCATCATGCTTGCAGGTGCATTAGGAAAAGTCACGTCCACAAAAGGAAACCGCCAGCACAGACCTGAAACCTGATTTTTGTTTTCCTGGATGCCATGTTGTGCGGAAGCTTGTAGCCTCCCAAGAATCTCATGGATTGACAGTTAACTGCTGAGAATGAAGAAGCCTTGTTGATAATTCCCAGACAAAATGTTTCTTCATGAAAATGATCACATGATGTGATGTCCTCGTATGACAGCATTAAATCATACATTGTCAAGAAAATGTCTTACATTGTTACAATCAATACTAAGTACAATCAATTTCATAACTTGGTGGCGCTCTTTGAGGGATGACCCGGACATGGAATCAAACCCAATATATTTCATTTTCCATATAATGTTTACCATTAGAAAAGTGCAGTTATTATAGATTGAATCAAAGAATTATCAATCAAATATAGAGGAACCCTATTCGCACATGCCTGAAGAACCATTTTCTTTGTCATCGGATTCTGTGTCTGAGTCTGCTACATGATCAAAAAACTCATCAAGGTACCAAGGACATTTTTCGTTCCAATCACCCTTGTTGGCACGCATCCTCCACTTTTGATCATCAATCATTTCAGGAGAGAGTCCCCATTCTAGCATTTCTTCATCGGTGTGATGGATGGCTAAGCTGTATTCTCCACCAGGCCCCAACTGCATAATTCGAAACTCGCAGTTCCCTGGATTATTCAAGTGCTCAAATTGCTCAACAGTCCACTTGAACCACTTCATAAGGAACACGCGGCAAGTTAACCCATGTGATACAATTATAAGGTTTAAGTCATGGGAAGGGTCTCGGTGAAACCTTTTCATATCTATGTCCCTCCATAGAGATTCAAGAAAACCTGTGAAGTACAAATTTGAGCCTTTGTTATTCAGTCTGTAATAAAGGTTCTTTTCCGTGCATTCTGTTATAAAAGTTCAATTTTTTTGTAATGGTTAATCCACTTAATGATCAATAAATCAAAAACAGCCACCAAAAAAACATGAATCAAAGAAGTTGGCATCTCACTTTCACCATATCACGCAAAAATAAGAATTCACACGCCAAGCCCGACTATAATAAGGAAAGCAAGAAATTCTTCTTTACTCGGAAAACAGACATATGAGGTTCAAAAACTACAAGACTGATTTTGAAGCACAACTCTCATGAATATACTACACGCAGCTTACAATAAAGAAAACCACATGGGGCTCACCAAAAAATAAATAGTCATGAGTTTCCCTACCAGAGATCTAATTTTGCTAATTGTTGCCAAACTTTCCAGAATTTGCACAAACATCATACAGAAAGAGTTTTTTTCTTAAATCACCAGTTTCCTGTTTCTGACGAGTTATGAGACTTGTGATAAATAGGCCATTAGCATATAACATTTTCCAAAGTGCTGAACAAATAAGCAAAGTGAACATGCCATCTCTGACTATATGAATCTCCAATTAGGTACCCAGAAAAAAGTATATCATTGAAAGGTAAAACAGGCTGCCCTAAAGTGTTTTGCCGATAGATTTGTTACCTCTGATATTCATATTAAAAAAAAATGGAAAAACATGTTAACATTAACATAATTAACCCAAAGCCATCCAGTTTGACGTTCACAATAAATAGACAAGCAATTTGAAAGATTCAGAATTTCATCACTTTGAAGCTTAAATCATCAATCATCAGAGACAACATCAAATTATCTCTAACTTCCAACAAGATTATTTAGCTGTCCAATTTTCTAAAACAATAGGATCTAATCACTAATCCAACAAAAACACCCAGGTCATGTTTGGTCCAAATAACATCAGATTATTTCAGGGAGGGGAAATGCATTAGATAATATTCTAGCTCTTTTTGCCAAGAAATAAACAGAAAATAAATTATAATATCCTATGATCCAAAAAAACCTTAATTAGATTAGACACTCAAGGTAGTGAAACATCAACTAAAATCAATGCTATAGGCCTCCAGAACCAGGTTTCAAACAGATTTAATATCATAGAGAAAGAAGCAAAATATATTCATCTTACATGCAAATATCAGCTGAAAAATGGACACCTTTTGTCACTAGACTACAGTAAAACAACTACAGAATGTCCGGCTGCTGAATGAAATCCATTGCCTATTACATATGTCCAAGCCTACAATACTAGTTGATTTAGCATTTTGCAGGAAACAATCTTCAGTACAAACAAGCTTCATAAAAAGACAAGCCCAACCAGCATATAGAAGAGCAATAGATTACTGTCCATGGACAAATTAAGAAGTTTTTTTCATTCAGAAGAAACAAGTTAAGCACATCACACTTTTGCATATCCTGCATTTTCCCTTAGAAAGACAGAGATTCGGAAAAGGAAACTCAGAATAAGGAGCCCAAACTCAATCCATCAGATCCAAAAAGAATAAGTTTTGAAACTTAGCAAAGAAATAAGAAAAAATAGAACGCCATTATTAGTTTCTCAATTCAAATGAATCCTCTATATTCTCCTAGCTTTGGAAAAGGACTTAATTAGCTAGAAAATTAAACAGCCCAAGCAACAGACATTCCCATATAAGAACACAAAACAACAAACCAAGCTCAACCACCAAATACCAAAACCAATAAGTAAAAGCAAAACTCAAGTAATTAAAGAAACAGTATAAACAAGCCAAATAAGAAACAAGAAAAAAAAATTGATTTTAATAAAGCCGCAATTCCTTTTCCTTATTTTTTTATTAACCATCGTTCTACATCCACTTCAACCAACCAATTAACACAAATTAATCAAACTACACAGCAAAACCAAAAAGGAAACATAAATCAAACAAGAAAATGCAAGACAAGAAGCAATTTTTACAGATTTTAAGAGGACCCCATTATGATTTCTTCCTTACATTTCTATTAGCATTACTCTAATCTTCATTTCAACTAAAAAACAAAAACCCATCAACAGAAATCAATCAAACTAAACAAAACGAACAGAAAGAAATATACCTGAAACGCGATCAAAAACATCAGCAGCAGATTCTCCTTCAGGAAACCTATAAAAGAACCTCCCAAACCTCTCTCTAGACTCTTTAATAACCTTCATTCTCTCCTTCACTTGAAAATTCCCAAAATCCTGTTCTCTTACTCTGCACTCTTCTCTTACCCCAATAATCCTCTCTTTCTTGAACGACCGTCCAATCTCTCTAAGAGTTGATCTTGTCCGATCATATGGTGACACATAGAAGTAAACCCTCCAGTTCTTGTTCTCGTCATTGGAGATTATGTTGTACAAGTGATTCCCAGCTTGCCGAGCTTGTGCTAGACCCGAAGGAGTTAATTGGATTTTGTTGTCAGGCGTTGTAGTGTAAGCTGCTGTGTCTAGGTTGCCTTGTGATTCTCCATGGCGGACAAGGATTATTCTTTTTGGGAGGTGGTGGTGGTGGTGGTGGTGGTGCGTGGCTTCTTGATTTGGTTCTGTCATCTTCTCAATTTTTCAGAGTATTTGATAATGCTTGCTCGGGTTTCTGATTTCTTCTTCTGCTTCTTATCGTCGTCAGTCTGCCAAAAAGGCTAAACATGAAAGAGTTGAATGGTATTTGGTGTCATGAATTGTGGTAACGAATTAAACATCTTTATATTAAACTCGGCTGTCAAGTCAACCCGCAACCCTATCCTCTCCTCGGTATAATCTGGTGGTTTGAGTTTTAAATTGAGGTCCTGTCTTCTTGGAAAGTGTTTTTTTTAATTATATTTTAATTTATTTTTTATATTTATTTGTTATTAAAAAAAAATTTAATAAAAAATATTTTTTAATTAAAGACAAATTTAACTCAGAAAATTATTTTTTTGGACGGAAAATATTTTTTAAAAGTGTAAAAAAATTAGAAATGTTATGTATTTGTTGATTATATCAAATTTGATTCTCAAATTTTTAATTGTTATATATTTTGTTTTGATTTTTTTTTTAATTTTATTTATTAGAATTTGATGTAATTTGATTTTTATATCAAATTTGTTCCTTATTTTTATGACTGTTTTTTGTTTTTCTCTTATTACTTTTTTAATTGAAATTTTTTATTTATCAAATTCGATCCTCATTCTTTTTATTATTATTTATTTTATTTTAAATAATTTATGAAATTGTAATTTTTTTAATTTCATCATCTTTCACTTTTTTTATTTGTTAAATTTGATCTTTATTATTTCGATTTTTATTTATTTTATTTGAAATCATTTATGAATTTTTTTTTAATTTTATTATCATTTAATTTTTTAATTTATAAAATTTATTTCTTATTATTTTAATAAACTTGAAAAAAAATATTAACAATTTATTTTCCAGCTCATTTTCTATAACATATCTAAACACTGAAAAGTGTTTTTTAATTTATTTTTCATGATACTATCAAACATTGAAAAAATAATTCATTTTTTACAGAAATCACTTTCAAAAAAAAATTATTTTTCAGCAAACAAACAAGACCTAAATCTAGTAAATATGATAAGATCAAATCTGGTCAATTCAACAAATTAACCTAAGTCAAACTTAATTTGAGTTTTAAATTTCCTAAAAATAAATTTAAAACAATATTTTTTTAAAATTGATTCATGTCAACCTATGTAATTTCTGACTCAAACTTTGAACCGGCTCATGAGTCGCGCTGGTTTTAACGAATTTGCTTTGTAAACCGTGTGTTGTCCGTAAACAGCGCGTGAGATGGGCACATCACATGGTCAAAAGTCACAGGATTTCTAGAAAGAAAAGTAATTGCTTTCGAATATTGTAATTAGGTAACATTTTTCCGAATCTAACAAATAAATTGAGATTTTTTTAGCAGAGAAGTTTCATGGGTGCGGAGAATGTTCGCTGGAAATAATAATATTTCTATAACTCATGGGACAAGTCAACGGAGAATTTACTTTGTGGATCGCCTGAGCTGTACTCCGGCAACAGGGGTCTTGATAGCTAGCAATTGTTCGCAAGATAAGCAGACAGAGACACCCACGTTTTCAAGAGTTGAAAAAATGGAAACATCGTCTTCTCCACGAAGCAAGAAATCTTCCTTCGTTTTTGACCATGACATTGTGTGCGGAATATTTTTGGCGCTTTCTCCATTGCCCTAGTTTCTTTCTTTCTTTGCTTTTTAACCATTAATGGTGTGCGTTTTGACTCGAATTAGATGCAATTCTTCCATGGTTTTCATGGCTAGTCTAATAATGATCTACTAATCCAGATTCAAGATGGTTTCATATTAAATTATATAACAATTGATCTAATTAAATTAGATTATTGATAAATTAACGTATAATCTAGTTTATATTTATCAGAATCTAAGTAAAAATAAAACTTATTTACCACAATTTAAAAGAGAAGAATAATAATTTATTTTGATGATTTGACCAAGGAAAATGATAAATTAACTACACATGGATTGGATTTCCATGGTAAATCACTGCAATTATTGTGTTTATTTTGTAAATCCAAGAACTAGAATTTAATCATTCTAAACTCAAAATTAAATGCCATGATTTAAAAAAAAATACAGAAAATTAAGCAGTTATTTTGAATGGTGATCGATCCTTTGCCTTTGCACATTTATTAGGGACAAAGCATGAAATCTTAAATCATGCCTTTCTAAAATATCACAAATTTTAATCACTGTTTCTGATTTTTAGATTTTTAATGATTTAATAAAAACCCACAAGAGTTTAAGAAAATATTACATAAACATTTTTTATTCCCAAAATATAACATTTTTTTATGTCCACAATATCCTAACTTATACTAAAAATATCATTAATGAGTATAATTCATTAATGGCTGGTGGACATTTTAAGACCACTAGAAATACCAAACTCCATCCTCCAACGACAATGAAGGTCGTGTTTCCTATTATATCATTACTTGTTTGTTTTTAAAAGTATTTTTATTTAAAATTATATTTTTTAAATTTATTTTTAATATTAATATATCAAAATAATTTAATATTAATTAAAAAAAAGACTAAAATTATAAGATTTGAACTTATAACTATCTTAATATATAATTTATACTATTTACTAACATATTTTTTTAAGTAAAAGTCATTTATATTTGAAACTTGTAAAATCTCATAATATACCTTGTAATATTAATTAGTTTTAATCATAAAAAAAAAAGGATTAGTGAGATTCAAAACCGTGGCGACTACTTAATTATAATATTTTTATATTATATTAAAGAAATTATTTTAATTTAAAAATTTAAATTATTAAACAAAATTCAAATATATTATTTATATTATTATCTAGCATCTTCAATACTTAAATTAACATTTATAACAAAAAAAAAAAAAACACACACACACAATAAAAGGTTGTGTTATGTGTGTTTGCAAAGCAAAACTTGGAGAGGAAAAAGATGAAATTTTCTTCCGTAGCATGATGTGACTAGCAGGTTAAAGGCTATTTATATAGCATTGAATCTATATAAGTGTGTTTGTGCAAGGAAAGGAAAGTCCCACAACAAGCAACCCTCGCGTTTGAAACCCTAGATAGACTGCCGGTGATAAGCCGAGGAAAGATGAGGACGACATCAAGTCATCATGTCCCCCTTATGCCCTAGGCGAGCCCCATGCTACAATGGTCAGGATAAAGGATCGCGATCCCGTGAGCGTGAGCTAACTCCAAGAACCGGTCCTCGGTTCGGATTGCAGGCTGCAACTCGCTGAGTAATGTAATGTGCTCGTCGCCTGCAATTATGGATTACCTTGTTTCAGGGGAGCATTGAATAGCATCATACGTCCAAACCCGAATGGATGCGAGCTCTAGCCTTGAATACATCGGTGAGCTTCACAGTTCATCATGACTTCGAGCTTGTGTCTGCCATGAGTTTAATTTTTAGCATTGAGACGCGAGTCATGTCTAGAGGTTATAAACCTTGGGTAAATCAATAGGGACAGGAACATACCCAACACCAAATCATTGCATGGTGTCTGGGAAGGGCCAGCTTGGGAGGAGGAAAAAAAAAACGAGACAGAATAATATTTTTCAAAACAATTTCCTTTTCAATGAACAAATGAGAATAGGGGTGGGGAGCATAATCTCGTATTGTGAGAAATCCAAATCCCACTGTATATATAAAAACATCTATATTGTTTTATTTTTACAAGTATATTTTTTAAACAACTGATTTTTTGAAACAATTGTTTTCAAGTTTTACATTGTGCTTCAAACCCTGTTTTTAAAATTTTTTGAATTTTTTTTAGTTTCAAAAACCTAAAACTTATATAAATATAAAATTCATCATGAAATGTATTGAAAAAATTAAATTTTAAAGGAAAAATATGAAGTACAACTATATAAATAATTTTGTGTTCTTTTAAACATTGAAAAGAGATAAAGCAATATTCATTATTTTTTTTTATTAACTTGTGTGTTCGTTCCATCTTATATATACTTCGATTCATCCCATAAAGTCTAAAATTAAACAATATTTATTATTATATTACCATATCTTATCCTCTATGAGGATTTTGTTTACTCGAGACAACATTATAATTCTAATACCGCATATATAATATGATTATGGTAGTGTTTTTTAAAAAATATTTTTTTATTTAGAAGTTATTAAAATAATTTTTTTATTTTTAAAAAAATTATCTTTGATATTAGCGCATTAAAATAATTTAAAAATATATAAAAAAATATTAATTTTAAGAATTTTTTTCCTTTAAAAACCATTTAATTAGAACACAATTCCAAGGCGAAAACCAGACAAAATTTATCAACCAAGGTTCATTTGTTGTATTGAATTATACTATACAATTCCATTATTTATTAAAACAGCCATGTGTATTTATTAATAACATTACGTACAATTCTTTTATTAATGATATGTTAAATTTACAAATATACCAATAAAATATAACAGAGAGATTTATTTGTGTCATTCTTTATCTTTATCTGTCTATAAATATATAAGCATAGTTTTTATTAACTGAATCACCGATGAACCATGTATTACTGAAAGGAGTTTTTCCGTTCATGAGCACATTGCTAAAAACACATTGCACTTTAGGGTCTAGCTGCCGTGGTCAATTATATGACTTGTTCTGTCCCCGTCCTGGGTTCGACCCTTTATGTGCACGCCTGTCATCCCCACGGTACCTTACCTGCTTTTAAGCTTGCAGGATGTCCAGTAGACCGTAGAGAATACATACTGACATACTGCAAGACTAAATGTAACAGAAATTAATAAAAGAATTGACAGTACACAACAAGACACGAAGACAGAGCTTTCAAAGAAGCAATATCTGTCTTATGCACAGGTGGATGTGGACAGAGCTCAGAGCCAAAATAGGCTGATCTATGTATGTATCTATCTTTATGTCACCTTTTCTCCTGATCTCCATCTCCATCCATACATATCTCCGATCTGTTTTAGAATATCCTGGAGATCTGAAATCAATGTGTAATTTTTCAAAATAATCAATAAAAATAGTCATTTTAGGTAGGAAAAAAAATATCCCTTCAACAGGGATTTACCACCATAGAATTTCAACCCTTTTAAATATCCAAACCATCCCCCCCATTACTGCCGGGAGGAGATGAGAGGGATCATCAGACCCCATGCCTCGCGCATATCAAGCGAGCTCTTTACCATATGAGCTACGTCTCCTTCACGTTTGGTCCCGCCTTTGACATAAACTCACTAGAACAAAGAATGGCTTCAATCAATTTACTTACTTTCCACGTGAATTGAAAAAAATAAATAAATGTATTCTCAATAAACTACCATCAATGTCACAAAAATATTAAGTCATAACTTAATTAGTTTACCAATTTTCTAGTAGTGTTAATAATGATTTAAAATACAAGATATCACTTATAACATATATTTAGAGGGTTTTAATAATAAAAAATAAAGATTAGAGACGTGAGAAGGGATTTCTTGTTTTTCAATCCCGGGATAGCTAGTTTTTGTTAGTGTTTGAGCCCTTGGGCCTCCCATGACTTCGTAGCCTAAAGAAAAATATAAATCCAGTAACCTAACTCAGAGTATATTTGGTATTACAGTTGCTGTTATGGTTGTGATTTTAAAAAAATTATTTTTATAAAAAGTACTTTTAATTGAGGTTGGTTTGAAAAAATATATGTTTGATTAAAACTGTGGTTAAAATTGAGGTTGAACAAGAAGTAGTTTAATGTGTTTGGTTAAAAAAATATTTTTCAAATTGAGGTTGTAAAATAATTAATATATATATATATATATATTAATATTAATGATTTTTAATTTAAATATTTTAGATTTAACTACTGTTATTACATCATGAAATAAATAATATTGATATCAAATATTTTTTATTATTCCATTAAATTATGTGCAATGTCATTACATACGAAATCTATCCAACAATTAAATACTAGTTTTTCGAGTAAAACATAATTTTTTTAAAAAAATTACAATTTCATTACGTACAAAAGTCATTAGACAAGAACTACAGTTTCCATGATTTTTTGAGCGTGCAATAAAATTAGGTAAAATATTATCAGGAATAAAATTAAGATTACAGTACGAGTAAATTTAATTCACTTTAAACTAATTTTTTAAAAAAACAAAAAAAATATTATTCACGATTAGCTGCACTGGTTTTTCAAGGAAAAACAAACTAAACTTTTCTCACTGGTTTTTCAAAAAAAAACTGAACAGTGGAACAATGGAGTAAAAATACCCACGAGAATAATCTTGCGGCTGGGCAACAAAAATTAATGGGTCCTACCAAGCAAAATCAGTTTTGCTTGTTTTATCAAACATTGATATGTGTGGCTGCGGGTGAACCTCACCCGCAACCACATTACCAAACAACATTTATGACCATAAGAGTGGAAAACATATGGCTTAACCCAACAATGCAAGTGTTTTTTTTTTTTTAAGTGGGATCTCAAATTACACCCAAAATCAATAGAAACAATTAAATATCTCATTATTTTTAGAATATATATAGTTATCTCATACTAAAGATGAGAACAATATACATGGATAGACAAACACAACTAGGTGTCTCATTATTCTTAAAATACACAAAAACAACAGACACAACCAAGTGTCATGTTATTTTTAAAATACATAGCTCTCTCAGACTAGATTACACAAGAACAACATGCATAAACGGACGACATACGCAACCAGGTGTTGCATCATTCTTAGAATACACAATATATAACCATTGACACAACTAAGTGTCCGATTATTTTTAAAATACATAATTCTCTCAAACTAAAATGTTATTTTTTCATTTCTGAGTCATAAATATATCTGATTAGATATATTTTTGAATTAAATTAAAAGTTTATTAAGTAAAAATTTGATTTAACCAAAAGTTGATATTTTTAACTTATACTACATATATTCTTTTAAAAAATTGATTTGAATTATTTTCACTGAACATTCTTCTAACTCAAAGTTATTTTAACTTATGTTTATCATAAATCATTTATAAAAAATAACTTTTAAATTATAAATCAAAGTATAAAAAAAAAACAGAATTTGAATATGCAGGGACAAAATTTGAAGTTTTCCCTTAAAAATTACTGGCTCCACTCATGGGCTTAGAGCATCTTCATATTCCAACTTCATTTTCCTTTGCACAGCATGAATTCAGTTGCCTATTATTGAGGAAACATGACCAAAATGGCTGGTGGCAACACAACAGTGTTGCCTTTCTGCAAATGTCACACGCATGCATATGTTTTTTCCTTCTTCTTGGAAAGCGAAAAACAAGGGTCCATAAAAATGAAACCTTAAAAACCATTTTTCGCTCGTTGGCATTACCTTAATTTCTTCCTAATTATCAAATAAATTTCAAGCTTTCATTTCTTGTGAACATGATTTTTGGCATTGAAGGGAAACATTTTGTTGGACTTTAGGATTCAACTAGAAATCCCATTTGATATTTCCCCTAGTTATAACCATTAAGTATTGTTTTTTGTTGTCTTTGTTAACAAAGACAGCTTTTTGATTGCTCTTTTCGGCTTGTTTTGGATTTTACTCAATTGGGATTTCATTGTTTTCATCAAAGATTTGACAAGAATGATGCAATCTTAGTGGTCTGGGGATTTATTGTTGAGAAGGTAGGGTGACAATGAGGGGGTTCGTAAGTGGACTTGTATTGCCTATGCTGCTCTTGGCAGGTTAGCACATTCTTTTGTCATGATCCCTTCTTTTTTAAGATAGTTGTCATGCATTAGTCTGCCATGTTCATCTCTTGGCAGGTCGATTTCTATTTATGTAATGTTTGAAAGGGAAAAGCCATTCAGATATTTTGAAGTGGTTAAGCATTATACACCCATTGTGCCGTATCTAGTGAAATGTTTCAAATTTGGAGAATTTTTTCGTTTGTGGATTTACTCTTTGGCATTAGCTTTTGTGAGGTTGAAATGTAAATAGCAGGAAAAGTTTGCAACCTTTTGTTTTTTATGGGATTCTGCAGTCTAACATGCTTGTCAGGTGCCAATGTGTATAATTTGTGATTTATTTTTGTACTTAAGGTATTAGCTTAGGTGTTACTGGGTAACCCGTAAGATGGTTCTGCTTCAGCTAATATGCCCAGTGCATCTTGTCAACTTAGTTATGTTCTTGTGCATAAGCAATTAAGCCTTTGTTTTGATTTATTCAGAAGAAACATTAGATACAAGGAGATAAAGAAATAAAGTAGCTATCTTCATACATTCAGCAAGAATTAGAATGGCATTAATCAGAAGAGAAGTTTCCATCAAAGTGGGGTTACTTGTAGCCTTACATTTTTCGTTGGTAGTGGATGACCTTGTCCTTTATTGGTATCTGCTCAAAGTGGATGTAATAAGAGATCATCTGAAATAAAATGGTTTTGATTTTCTTTGGATTTAAACTGAAGGCTTTATTATAAATATAAACTATCAAACTGCGTTAGATTTTTCTACTTAAACCATGATGTCAAATGTGTTGAATGGGCACGATAAGATTTTAGATATTGAATTACTAATATTTCAATCTGCCAACTGAATTGGGCTATAAGCAGTTCTAATGGTAAATTTCCTGTCTTTTAAGTTTCATTGAGATTGAGTTTACAAATATTTGGTGTTGTAATCTGCTCCTGCAAAGAGGTTTGGTGGTGCGCAATTCAGTCTTATTCTACCAGCTAAATCCTTCTCTCGTTTTCTTTCCTATTTCATCCAGCTGCCTTGTTCAATTGGAGTTTGATATCTCTGGCCGATCTGTTAGCCTTTCTTTTCATTCAGCATAGTGCACCAAAAAACGGTAAGCAATTGATGTTATATATTTTGTCTTGATTATCAATGTTGTCTTGTTGTGTTATATCACATATGGTTCCTGTTAGATAAGCCATGTCCAGCCCAGAGGTTCAAGTGATTAGGGCTTGAGCACCATGAGTGCTTTTAATGGTTATCAATCACATGAAAAGCCAGTAAGGCATTTTCTATGTTGTTATATTGGTTTTTTCTATTGCAATGGTATTGCAAGATATTGGTGTTACCAAATCTTCTTCCTCTTAAATTTGCATTAAAAGACATCCTTGCACTTACCATTCATACAGCTCTAGATTTTGTGAAGTGGCTGTGTATGGCAGCTGGTCTGTCCATGCCAGGACACAATGGTCAAGCATGCACATCACACACATATATGTAAAAGCTAATTCTATATTTTGAAAAGTTACTTCATCCTTTTTCTCCATTTTATCTTGTCCAGGGTCAATCTTTTTGTATATTTAGGTGTGCAAACTAAATGGTCCTCCATTCACTTTGTGCACCTGGTTGTGTGCTCTCTTGCATATGAAGTTGCCATTTTGTTGAGTGAATTGTTATGTTTCATGTGCTCAGGAAGATTATCAATCTCTCGGAAATTGTATTATGTTTCTTAAGTCATACTTTCCTCATTGGCTAATAGGCTTGAGATCTCGATCCCTTGTACCATGGTGTACTCTTACCCTTTCCTCACTGGCTATTCTTTCAAGTGCAACATTTCATATTATCTGGGCTATTAAGGGGGATGATTGGAGTGTTGCTGATGCTCAGTGGGTCAAGTTAGTTGGTTTCCGAAGGTAAGGTCTGATGCCAAAAACATCTTTTTATCTTTTTCATTGTAGGAACCCCTTCAATGCAGTTTCATAAAGACACATAGTTACTTCTTAAGCAAATATTCTTTACTATTGCAATGCTGTGGTTGCAGTGTTCAGACCTGGGGGTCTCCATCTCTGCTGTATTTTTTGGTAATCCACGTATTGGCAGCTTTTGCCGCAGTAATTGAAATCCACAGGAGCAGATTTGATCAGGTTCTATGGAATTCTCCAGAGATAACTATAGGTTTGTCATTGTAGACTAAACAATAGAATCTTCCTGAGTTGAGATGTGTTCTATCTTCTCTTTTTAAGCACAACTATGAAATATCTTTCCACTATGGTTCTCTAGTGATTTAGTTTGGAGACAGCTTTTCTTGAGCATTTATGTGATCAGGTTTGCAAACAAATAGTAAAATATGCTTCAACTTCAGCACTTGATTCATCTTACCCTCCCAAATCTCCATTTGATTTCCTATTTTATTTCAGCCTTGTGTAATTAGGTACTATAGAATCATTTTCCAGAACAACTTCTCTTGTCCAAAATCAACATGTTTGTCTGAAGAGAATCCTTTTCCCTAGTTTATTGAGTTGCCAGAGTCATTGCATCTGAATCATTGAAGCATTTGCAAGTTTCCATCCTCTGGCCAATCATATAATCGCTTGTAATGCCCAGATGAATTTCTCCAACTATATTTTTTATTCACAATTAATTGGCTTGAGCATAGATTATTCTTCATTTGTTAAATTACTATGCCCTCAGGTGTTGATTTTGGATTATTTCTTTTGATCCTTGGAAGGTTCTCATCTCAGGGTTTTATGCTGCTTATTGTTGCCTGCTGTACAGTTGGTTGTGGGAATTAGTCACCCGTCTTGGGCATCTTTACCATTTTTCATGTGTAGCTGTATTGGACTAGTCAACTGGTCTCTAACAAGCAACTTTCTGGGCCTATTCCAGTAAGTTTCATACACTTAGCTGACTAATCTTAGTTGTTCTTTTGAATGAAATGTCAGCTTGACTGATTTACATTAATTTGTATGGGTTTGAAGGTGGTGGAGGTATCTTTTTATTTATGCAGGCTTGAACATTTTCCTGCTGTATGTATACCAACTTCCCATCGAGGTTTCTGGGACGATTGAATGTGTAGCTGGTTTCATTGGTCTCTATAAAATACCTGCACGACCAGAGCTTTCAGAAATTTGTTCTGGTCTTTCACTTCTACTTTTCTACATTATGGTGAGTGAACTTGTTTCAAGTTTATATAAATTTAAAAGCAGATTTCATAATATCTGATTGCTATGATTTAGACCAAACTTATTGTAACTGCTGATTTGCAATGCTGGAATTGCATGTGAATTCTTTGGAAGCAGAATGCTAAAAAAGCAACAAGTATATGCCTCTTAATCTACTCAAAAAAATATTTTAGCGCTACACAAGACAATTTCTCGTTTCTTTTTCTTGTTCATATGGGGGTGCTTCATTTCCTTAATCACAACATTCACTGACATTCTTTCCATAACAGCTATCCTGGATCAGATGTGATCTGACAGAAATGAATTTCATCATGTCAACAAGAGAAAACAATTTGAATGAGGGATTGCTTCCCCTTAAGCATTCGTTTTTCATTTCTGAATCGAGGTAATTTGCTGTGCTGCTTTATAATATGAACTTTCTGTATGGCTTCAGCTGAAGCCTCGACAATTTTTTTATGGTACTTGATGCTTTACTTTGTTCCTCATCTTTATCCTAGATCTGGTGCAAGGAACACCAATGTGTTGTTGAGAGGAGCAGTTTTCCGGACCTTTAGCGTTAACTTTTTTACTTATGGTTTTCCGGTAGGCTTTGGCATTAACTCTTTTTTTTTTTTTCCATCTTCTTTTCAGAAATAATTCATCTTGCAACTGATTTCTACTATTCTTTAGTTGGTTTCCTTACTTAATACCTTTTTGTATCACCCGTGACAGATTTCCTTGTTTGCTCTGTCATTTTGGAGTTTTCATTTTGCAAGTTTATGTGCATTCGGACTACTTGCTTATGTTGGTTACATTCTATATGCATTCCCTTCACTGTTCCGCTTGCACCGATTAAATGGCCTGCTGCTTGTTTTCATTCTCCTATGGGCCACCAGCACCTATATCTTCAATGTGGCATTTACAGTCCTAAATAAGAAAATGTGGAAGGTATTCTTCATTGAGTGCATACTTTATGTCCTGTTTTCACAATCATTAGAGATTACTGTAGTAAGATCTTTTGAACATGTTTTCAGGATGTGGAAATTTGGGAAACTATTGGCTTATGGCATTACCCGATTCCGGGATTTTATCTCCTTGCACAATTTTGTCTTGGTGTCCTTGTTTCTTTGGTCAATCTGGTGAACAATTCTGTTTTCCTCTACTTGTCAGATGAGGATAGGGAGCTTTCAAATCATGATTTTGTAGTTGAAGGTGAGGAAAGGAAATAGTCTTACTGGACTATTTGCACCAATTTAGTTGATTTCTGCAGCTGCATGGATTCACTTTGGCTGGACTGTTTCGATTCCTTTATAGCACGGTTGTTTCCTTTTCAGTTGACATTGTTTCTTCCTGGTACCTAGATAGCACGAAATAATAATTGTTAGAAGAAAACTGTAGCAGCAGTGGTTTCACACTATACAAGAATAAAAGTTAAGAGGGACACAAAATTCTAGAGAACTTTTTGTGGATTAGGAACATTTCCTTTCTTTCTTGATTATATATAGCCACCCCTTGGTCCTTACTGTAGCTACACGGACACATCATAAGTCATGGAAGTTTAGAAAGGGTAAGAGCATAGCATGTGGATGTGTTCACTTGATGCTGTCTTTCTTCACAGTTGATTGGAATTCAAAGATATAAATTTCGTGAATTTCTTTTTGATGGTTTTCAGTTTTATTTAGTTATTCTTGGAATATTGCCATGGTTGTGGGCCATAATTTCAGTTGCATTTACATTTCAGAGAGTGAAGAAACCAAAGTATTGATTGTTGCTACAATAGCATGGGGACTTCGCAAAAGCTCCCGTGCTATAGTACTGTTGCTGATATTTCTTATTGCATTGAAACCAGCAGGCTTCATTCAATCTGTATATAGTAAGTTGAAGTAACGCTTCTTATTCATATGTGTATCTATGTGATTCACTTTTCACACGATGCTAAAAACATTCTTCATAGGTGTGAAATTCTTTGAGTACATCCAACTGTTTCGCCGATATTTATTATTTTCTTCTGGATATTTTAGTGCATTGTGTTATGATTTGACAATTTCAGTAGACAATGTACTAACCCTTGCCAATTTCTGCTTCATGAATCAGTGATTTTCTTTCTGATATATCTGTTAAGCCACTTGATCAGCAGAGAGATACGCCAATCCCTGGTTCTTCTATGTGAGGCACATTTCGCAATGTTGTACATTCTCCAGCTTAAACTGATATCAGAAGTCTTGAAACAGAAATTCTCATTTACTACGGAACTTCTTTCACAATTAGGTAAACAGTAGATTTTGATACTTCTTATTTAGGCTCCTCATCTGAGTTTCTTTGTACTGCCTCCCTTCTGAGTGCACACAATCATTTGTGTTTGTTTGTTGATGCAATTTATAAGTATCTTATCTTTCATTAATTGCTGTAGGTTTTCTTAGTCAAACTAGCACTGGGGATTTCTTGAAGATCATAGCGCTTGCATGCGTTTGTACCATCCATAATCATGGATTTGAAATGCTGTCCTCATTTTCAGCAGTTGTGCAGAATACTCCTTGCACTCCAATTGGGCTTTCCATCTTGAGAGCTGGTCTAATCAAATCGGTTCTGTTATCAATTCATACATCAAGATCCAGACAGAACCACGATAATAACTCCTCTCATGGTATATAACTCATCCATTGTTAAAATATTTTTAAAAATGATTTTGGTTTTTGCTTTATGACTATTCTAAAATGTGCAAGTGTTTCTGATACTGGCTACCATCTATTTTTACTGATGAGAAGGCTTAAAACTAAGTTTAAACCTTAGGGAGATGTTAATAAATATTAGAATCAGAACCTCTGACATTATATGTTGAGTTTCCAGTGCAAAGATTATTTCTGTAGCTTTTCTGATGATTTTACCATGTTGCCTTTATTAATTTTTAGAACTTATAACATGATCCTGTTTGACCATGCCTTTTAATTCTTCTGTTGTGAAAACTCTATCAGGTTTTTAATATATTTTTCTTGTTCAGAGAAAAAGATAGTATCATTTCTCAATGCAATTGGACAAAAGTTTCTTTCAGTATATCGATCATGTGGAACCCCCATTGCCCTTCTGACAATTCTTCTTTCGGTGTACCAAGTAAGACCTAATTTAATTTCCTTTGGCTACCTGTTCTTCCTTCTACTGTGGGTGATTGGAAGACAACTTGTGGGGAAGACAAAAAAGCGCCTTTGGTTACCACTGAAAGTTTATGCAGTTGTGGTGTTTATTCTCATTTATGGCTTGAGTGTCTTCTCCAGTTTTCGCACATGGTTGTCCAGGATGGTTGATGTTTCTTTTGCCTTTGCATATAAACCAGAAGCTTCCATTTTGGAAAATATATGGGAGTCCCTTGCTGTGTTGATTGTGATGCAACTTTATAGTTACGAGAGGAGGGAAAGCAAGAACTCACAATCACGTTATGTTAATGCACCAAAAAAATGTTCCCTTATATTTATGAAACGTCTTCTGATCTTGCACAGTGAGAAGATATTAAGTCTTTCCCTTTTCTATGCATCTCTGTCCCCTTTAAGCGTATTTGGTTTTCTATATCTTGTTGGCTTGGTTGTTTGTTCAACTTTACCCAAGTCTTCTAGGAGCCCATCAAAACTGTTCATCGTTTATTCAGGACTTCTTGTGATGATTGAGTATCTTTTCCAGTTATTCATTGACCAGGACAAAATTTTCTCTGGTCAAAAGCAGTCTTCTCTGTTTCTTTTCCTTGGATTGCAGCTCTACAAGCCTTCGTTCTCGGGTCTAGAATCAGGCTTGAGAGGAAAAGTTTTGGTTATTGCTTCATGTATACTTCAGTACAATGTCTTCCGTTGGTTGGAAAAGAGACCGTGCAGTTTTGGAAATGTTAGGAAAGGGGAGGCGCCTTGTGCTTTGTTTGGTACATCAGAAGAGGTCTCAAGTGAAACAACAGAAAGTAAGCTATCAACAGCTGCTAGCGTCCTTTCAGAAAAAAGAAAAGACGCAAGACGCAACTCATGGCCATCTCTCAGCACTTATGTACCTCAGGGGCCAGATCCTACATCCTATGAAACTGGGGTCACTGAAAGCTACACACAAAAATATTTATGCATCTCTGGAAGTTCCAGAGGTGGCCATAAGTTGAATAGAAAGAGGATTCGTATCTTGAGAAAAGAGAGACTTCACATGCAGATTGCTACTTTAAAAGTGTTCCTGAAGTTTTGGATAGAGAACATGTTCAATGTCTATGGTCTTGAGATTAACATGATTGCATTACTTCTTGCCAGCTTTTCCGTGCTAAATTTCATCTCTTTGCTATATGTTGCATCACTTGCTACTTGCATTCTGCTACCTCGGGGCATCATACAAAAACTGTGGCCCAAATTTGTGGTCTTATTTGGTTCTGTTATAACCCTTGAGTACTTGGCAAGTTGGCAGACATCCTGGAAGCAACATGCCCTAGGTGATGTAGAGGTGCCTTGCAATGACTGTTGGAGAAGCTCCGATATGTACTTCAACCGTTGCAAAAAATGCTGGTTAGGTATCCAATTGCAGAAACTTGTTACTTTTTTACACATCATTTTATCTTTCCTTGCATCACTGCATTTAAAAACTGTGCATTCCAAAGGTTTCACTTTTAGCAAGTTGATCGTTTTTTTATGTTATAGATAAAATGGTGTTGCTGCAGCTCTCAAAAGGTTTCAATGATCTGTTAGAAAATTCGACCAGTCTCCAATTTATTTAGTTGTCCATAGATACATTTAGTTAAAATGCTTTGTTTTGGATTTGGTTGTCTATGGCCAATTTAGATTTCATTTCTCTGGCTTCACATTGAAGGAACTAAGCCTATCTTACCCTTTCATATTTAAGCTACAGATTTTTTGGTTTATCGATATCAACTTAATGTCATTCTTTTTTTTCTTTTTACGACCCATCAGCTCTTTTATTATGAAATCTTGAAACCACTTTACAGAATTAGCCCATGTCTTTAGATGCCACAAATAGGAAATGTATCACTTGACTTCCACTTGTTCTTCAGAGGAATACAGAAAACTTGCCTCCTTCCATGGAGCAGATCTTATGGCTAAACCATGCACGTTCTCTTCAATTCACTCTTCTCCTTTTACTCTTTCATATATACACACACACACATGCATACATCCCTTCAGAACATCCTGTCTACTTTTTTGTCTATTGAGCCATCTCTCTCAGATGTTAAAACTTCACAAACAAGGTGCTTTTTATCAGGAACCTTGGTCGATGATCCTCGAATGCTCATCAGCTATTATTTGGTTTTCATGCTATCATGTTTCAAATTTCGAGCTGATCGCTTGTCCAGTTTCTCAGTGTTAGAGACATATCAGCAAATGATGTCCCGTTACAAGAATTCATCACTGAGTGACCTCTCATTTGAAACAAAATGCTTGTGGACTATTCTTGACTACCTGAGGCTTTATAGTTATTGCCACTTGCTGGATCTTGTTCTTGCTTTGATTTTAATTACAGGGACACTTGAATTTGATATTCTACACCTTGGATATCTTGGTTTTGCTTTGGTTTTTTTCCGTATGAGGCTTGAAATACTTAAGAGGAAGAATGAAATCTTCAAGTTCTTGCGGATGTACAACTTCGCTCTTATTGTTCTTTCTCTTGCGTATCAATCCCCTTTTGCTGGGGACTTCTGCGAGGGGAATTGTGAAACAATTGATTACATAAGTGAGGTGGTTGGATTTCATAAATATGATTATGGGTTCCGAATTGCTTCCAGATCTGCCCTTGTTGAGATTATCATATTTATGCTGGTAGCACTACAGTCATTTATGTTTGCAGCCCAGGATTTTGACCATGTGTCTCGGTATCTTGAAGCAGAGCAGATTGATACCATAATAAATGAGCAAGAAAAGGGGGCCGCTTGGAAAACTGCACAATTGCACCAGATCCGTAAATCAGAAGAGCAAAAGCGCTTGCGTAATTTGCAAGTAGAAAAGATGAAATCAGAAATGCTTAACCTTCAAACCCAACTTCACAGCTTAAATACTTGTGCGAATTGTGGTGACATTCAAAATGAAGGCATTAGACGGCGGAGAAATAGTTCTCTAAATGCAGATGCAGGGAATAGCATCCTGGAGAATCTGGAAATCAATTTTAGGAAGCAACCAGTTAACTTGAGTTCTGATTTAATATATTCTTTTGATATGAATGAGTCTCTTAGAAGTGAAAGATTTGGAAGCTCATCCGCAGTGAACTCTAGAAATCATTCAATGAATTTTCTTGGCGACGTCATATTGTTAAATAATAGAGCTGCTAGTTATGAGTGCTGGGATTCACATAAAAGGGATGGAGAAAGGTTCCGAGTAAAGACAAACCCACTAGTCTCAGTAGTGCATCTGTTCAGTGATGGTGTTTCTCAAGCAAAATCTGTTGGTAAGATGGCTGTCTCCAACCTTGTGACTTTCTTTAACATAAAACATGAAGAACCTGATTCAAGTGATGATTCCTCTGACGGTGATGTGTACAATGAGATAGAGAATCAGAATATAGGTTCTGAACCTATTGAACGAGCATTTTCCACACAATCTGATAGTGTGCAGACCACTTCTGCATACCGGCAAATTCAGATGATCCTCCTTTACATGTGGAAGCAAATGCGATCAAACAATGATATTGTTTGTTACTGTTGCTTTGTCTTAATATTCCTATGGAACTTCAGTTTGCTGTCAATGGTTTATCCTGCGGTCCTCTTCTTGTATGCACTGTGTGTAAATACTGGTCCACTTAGCATGTTCTGGGTTATTATGCTGATTTACACTGAGATGTGTATATTTGTTCAATATCTATATCAAATCATCATCCAACACTGTGGATTGACCTTCAATATTAGTTTGCTTCAGGAATTAGGATTTCCTACACAAAAGATCTTGTCATCTTTTGTAATCAGCAACTTGCCTCTTTTTTTGGTCTATTTATTTACTCTCCTACAAACCTCCATAACTGCAAGAGACAGAGCAATTACTGATGCCCGCTCTCAGAAGAGAAGAAACAATTTCCAGGAAGAGTTGGTTCAGGGTTGCATGATGAGAATAGAAACGCTGCTTTTGTCTGCTAAAAATGTTCTGAAGCGGCTGATTAGAAGTCTGTTCAGGTATTGGAAATCTCTCACACAGGGAGCAGAAACTCCACCTTACTTTGTACAAGTGTCAATGAAAGTTGATGTGTGGCCTGAGGATGGCATTCAGCCAGAGAGAATTAAATCAGGAATAAACAAGCTGCTCAAGGTTATGCATAATAAAAGATGCCAGAAGAAAAATCATTTGCACTCAGTCAGCAATATCCGTGTCCAAAGCATTGAAAGAAGTCCTGAAAATGATAATATTGCTCTGGCTGTTTTTGAGGTGCTCTGTGCCTCTCCCTTGACAGGATGCACCAATGTGGATCTTTACAAATCACTAACTCCAGCAGCTGATGTAGCCTATGAGATTCTAGAAGCTCAACGCGCTGGTATTGTTAAGGAAATAAGATTTCCTTACCCAATACTATCAGTGATTGGCGGAGGAAAAAAAGATATTGATCTTTATGCCTACGTGTTTTGTGCAGATTTGGCTGTCTTCTTCTTGGTAGCCATTTTCTACCAATCAGTCATAAAAAACAACAGTGAATTTCTTGAAGTTTATCAGCTTGAAGATCAATTTCCAAAAGAGTTTGTTTTTATCTTAATGGTAAACCTCTTTCCTTATGAGACAGTGTTGATATTGCAGTGTAATCCAAATTTACAGTTTTATCAATTCTCCATGTAGAATCAAAGGTTGGAAGAGGTCAATTTAGAGTCGCCCCATTGTACACAGACACACATGAATATATGGATTATGTATGTGTAATTACTATCATGGAACTATCAACAGAACCAATGGCACCCATCATTTTCAGATTTTTGTGAAACAACTATGTATCGATTTTCATCATTAGCAGATTAAGTTTCTGTAAAAACCCCAGGCTCTTAAATCAGTTTGTTTTGATAAATGACACACATGCTCTTTCCAAAGTGATTTTGTCACATAAAGTTCAATCTGTAATTTAGTTTCCCCCCTAGTATTTTTTTTTCATACTGTGTGCAGACTCGACAATGTGAATTCAGTTTCTTGTTATTTTTCTCCTATGAATCTTTGGTGCCAATATATTTTTCTGAAGGACATCAAATGGTTTCTTCTTGCAGGTGATCTTTTTCTTAATTGTGCTCGATCGTGTTATATACCTTTGTTCATTTGCCACCGGAAAAGTCCTCTTCTATCTCTTTAATCTTGCTATCTTCACATACTCAGTCACCGAGTATGCTTGGTACACAGAGCCACAACATAGGCATGCTGGAAGATTAGCCCTCCGAGCTATCTATCTCACAAAGGCAATTTCTCTGGCTCTTCAGGCAACACAAATACGATTTGGAGTTCCACATGAAAGCACTTTGTACAGACAGTTTTTGACAAGTAGTATCTCACGAATTAACCATATGGGCTTTCGAGTTTATCGTGCTCTGCCGTTCCTTTATGAATTACGATGTGTTCTTGATTGGTCTTGCACAACTACATCTTTGACCATGTATGACTGGTTGAAGGTATGCTTTACTGATATCATTTTCAATGCCTATCCAAATAACTGGAGTTTGGAATGGTGCCCATTCTTCAGCTATTCACTATAGTTTTTTATTATCTTCTCCTTCCATGTGCATGAGAATGCTTCGCACAAAACAGTGTAATATATCTTCCTTGTAAGGTATCTAACAAAAGGATAACCTCCTTAGATTTCCAAAGCCATACATCTCCCATTCTCTGCCTTTCTCATTCTCTAGAAAGGAGAAAAAACTATACCCTGGTTTAAGAAAATGTAAATATACTTGCATGTCATTTATTCACACATTCACATATTCATTTATATAAAGGTCTATCCGATGGAACTTTATAAAGCCACAGCATCTTCCTGAACTTGTTACATTCTTTACTCGCTGATTGTCTCCCAATTCCCCCTTTGTTCTATTCAACATATGATGTAATATCCATGCAGCAACTTCCTTTTCGTTGTGCTATCTTTTATTTCTGTACTATCCACCTTTCTACGCATTCCTTTATATGCTTCTCGAGTTAGTTCTACAATATATGTTTGCAACAACTGAATTGCACTGTACTTATCCACCTTTCTATATTTGAATGAGTATCTGTATCACTACCTACACTGTGGTGGGTGTCACTGTTTACTTGATTGCTACTGCTGCTTTATTTTTTACTTGTTTTCATCTCATTTGTCATTTGAGCACATAAGCTACATAATCTCTTTCCCCTGAATCTAATTTTAGCACTTTGTTTTTTAGTTAGAGGATATTCATGCAAGCTTGTTTCTTGTCAAATGTGATGCGGTTCTGAATAGAGCAAAACACCGACAAGGAGAGAAGCAACCGAAGAGGACAAAATTCTGCAATGGGATATGCTTATTTTTTGTATTGCTGTGTGTTATATGGACTCCTATTTTGGTAAGAATCTCATATGCTTTCTGGTTCCAATTCTTTTTGACAGTCTAAGCACAGTCTATTTTGTAATCTGTTGGTTCTGCAAAACAAATAATTGAGATAAAACACGAGGGTCTGTACCTTGAAATTATGAACTTGTCAAGGATGAAGTTTTAATATCTGGCTATATTAGATAACTTTTGGAGAAATAATGCTTTTTAAATTTTGAAAAGTGAGCATTTTGATTAGAGAATCCTTTGGCAAAACACAGAAAAAGATACCAAGAGCATAACCCCGATGCAGAAGCAGTATACCTGGAAAATACCAAGAATCAACAAACAAGCATAATAGAGATTTTTTAGAAATAGCCAGAAATATCATCGTTATCTGAAAGAAGATTAAGACAATAATAACAAAAATCCAGAAAGAAAATCTGCATGTTGCGGCTCTGCTTTCTCAAATGCCTGA
The DNA here is from genome assembly GCF_951802175.1 of Populus nigra. Lineage (NCBI taxonomy): Eukaryota > Viridiplantae > Streptophyta > Magnoliopsida > Malpighiales > Salicaceae > Populus > Populus nigra. The sequence continues at coordinate 21,464,711 of NC_084856.1, forward strand.
TCTTTTCTCCTCCTGTGAGCTCCAGAAGAGACAGTAGAGCACCATCCTTCAAACAGCATTGCATTGTCTTAAATCTTTTTACATAACAGCATGCTTCTAGATATCTTAATTTTTTGTTGGCAAACAAGAATCACTGGTTTTTTTGTCTTCCACTGCATGTTGGCAATGGTGACTTCAGGTTTGTAAGTTGTCATTTTTATAAATTCTGAGGCATACATTTTCTGGGCAGATGTACAGCAGTGGTAACCCCACTAACATTGCTAACCCTATCAAAGATGCAAGCATTCACATTGATATAAAGACACTTAGTGGGAGACTTACATTATTTGAGACAACTTTGTGTGAAAAGATCTCGTGGGATGAACTTGATTCACATGATGATTTGGATCCACAAGGCTATCTAAGTGAATATAATGAGAAAGACATCCAATTAATATGCTGCCAAGCTGATGCTAGCACATTGTGGCATGTCCCCCCGGTGGTCCAGACCAGATATATGAGATCTCTTAGATCGAACATGGACATCATCTTTTCCTGGCAATTAACAAGAGATCGGCCTAAAGGAAAGGAAGTCGTGAGATATGAATTAATTGTTCAAGATGAGGACCTTCCAACGTACTCAGAAGTAATGGAAGTGCTAAATGGCACTACCAATAGCTTCAGAATATTTAATGTTTATCCAAGATACTTTCGTGTCACTGGATCTGGTGAAGTGCGGTTGCTCGAACAGTCGGTATGTCAGCTATTTCCATTTTTCCAACCTGATGTCAATGAATACGTAAATCAGCTATGATGAAAAATGGTGAAAGCAGAAGTTGACCTTCTATGTACACAGGTAGATCTTGTCAGCGGGGATCTTGTTCTTAATCGTGGGAATCCAGAATGGTGGTCTTTCCATGATATTGATTTGTCATCTGGATGTGGCCAGTTTGGAGGACCTATGGCTATTATTGTATCCGAGGAAACACCACGTAAGTACTTATAAAGAGTGTGACCACCGCAGCTTTTATATGTATTTAGAAACTCTCTGCCTATGATGGTAGGAGTTCCACCAGTCCCTAAAAGATTAACATGAATTCTGGTATTTCTTCAGAGGGCATTCTTGGTGAAACACTAAGCAAGTTCAGTATCTGGGGTCTCTACATTACCTTTGTGCTTGCAGTTGGCCGTTTTATCAGGCTGCAGTGTGCTGACCTAAGAATGAGAATACCTTTCGAGAATCTTCCTTCTTGCGACAGGTAAGCGAGCTTTGTCTGTTGTGGACATTTATTCATTCCACCCTCTATATATAGTAACCGTATGACAGTGTGTCGTTGTTTATATAATGTTTGCATGTTCTAACCCTTTCCAAGAATCATATTACATGCTTTGTCCCGATGTTGTACCAGGTTGATGGCGATATGTGAGGATATTTATGCAGCAAGAGCAGAGGGTGAGCTTGAAGTTGAAGAGGTTCTTTATTGGACACTGGTGAAAATTTATCGGTCTCCACATATGTTGCTTGAATACACCAAGCCTGACTAGGTCTTCAGAAGGTGCAATATCAAGTCACCTGCAACCACGCCAACCTGAAATGCTGAAATTTCTCACTAACTTGACTGAGAGACCAGGAAAAATTGCAGATGGGATTTTGATTCTTCTGGCAATGCTGCTGGTCTGCTAATCAAATGGAAGGAGCTCACTACATTTTATAGCCTTATTTCCTTTCTCTGGAGGATTTCCCATGTCTTGATGCAAGGTTGTTGAGCAACCAAAGATAGGAACCACTATAGCCCCATGTAAATTTTGTTAGGCTTCATGCAACAGAAATTTTTTCTTGACAAAGGAAATTCCAAACTTTGAACTCATAGTCAAGCAAATTGTATCTAACAATTTTCTGTAATTCTGAAATGATGAGTTCCATTTTTGGGACTGTATTTCTACTTGTACCAGTGTCCGTTCTAGTTACATTTACTACAAGTGACAGAACCCTTACTAGTTAGGTCTCCCAGCAAATCTTTCTTACCTTTTCAAGATTTTGAGTAATATCCTAAAAAAGGGGCCATCATAATGAAAAAATGTTAAGCTTTCCAGAAGACTGCTTGATTCAACACAATCATTTAATACAGAATATTGGCCGGTTAAAAAGGCACCTCTTCCTTGATATGGATTCTTAGAATACAAACTTCACACGCTAGAAAATGCTTCCTCCAGAACCCTTCTCCTTGAAAGCACATCATCCCTGTGTTTAGAGTTTCAAGATTGATCCTTCACGGGGAGTGCAGGAGAAGGATTGTTAAAATATTATTTATACTTATATATATAATTAGAAAAGACACAGAGGTTACAAATCGGTCGATATGTCCGAGTGGTTAAGGAGACAGACTTGAAATTTGTTGGGCTACGCCCGCGCAGGTTCGAACCCTGCTGTCGACGCTTCTTTTTTTTTTTAATAAATAAATATATATACCATGTAAATATATTTATGTATACATAATATATTTCTTGATATGTTTATTTTGAATATCATATCTATATTTTATTTATTAATTTATTCAGACATTCAATCCAAAATAACGACTGTTTATATATTTTTTTTAAATCATCCATTAAAATCTGTTTAAATAAATATTAATAAGTTCGAGTTAAATTTAAATCCCTGACCTCTTCCTGCCACCAGCTTTTTTATTAATACAAGAAAATTGGATATTCATTCCATGAAGGGCTATATCACAATTCAAATGAGAAAGCCATAGGTATCAAAATGCTTAACTAAACTAGGCCCAGATAAGGGCATTAAATACAAAATAAAAGCCCAAACCCAACACAAAACAGGCCCGATTGTAAACTTCTGCGTGCACGCACGCTCCTCCCATCTGCTAAGAATGTTGCTTCCACGCGCCACCACAAATGAGGGCGCGTGAAAAACAATTCTCTGCTGAATGAAGTGTTTGTTTATTTTCCTTAAGACTTATGTGCCATCCCTTTCCATTAGTTATTTTAAAAAAAAAAAAATGACTTGTGATCATACATAAGATCTCAACTAGCTTTATGTGATATTCATGTCCCTTACAACATTTAATTTATCTACAATATTTCAAAGTCTTATCTCCATTGATAAATTGTATCCCCTGATCAATCAATCAATCAAATACTAGCTCAACTAAATTAATTTAATTATAATAATATTTTTTTATTTAAATTAGATTTCAAATTATAATTTTTATGAGTTAACTTATTGATGGGTTAGGTTTAATAATTATATAATATTGGTAATAATATTTTATTATTTATTAAATTTACCCCATTTATTCAATATTTCTGTTAGTTTAGAACAAAAAAACAAATAATAAAAAAATTATTCTATTTTATTTCTTCTTTTGTCATGTCATATAGGGCATGGTTCTAAATTAATAGAGAACTACAACCGTGAGGGACCGAATTCCTTGTGAGGACATTAATTGAGAGCAAGAATGAATCTAGGAGTAATAAAAAATAAAATAAAAAGTAACCATATTTAGAAATTTTAAGAGCATAGAGTGACACCCAAATATTATTATTAGAATGAATCAAATCTTATGTTTGATTTACACAAAGAGTGACACACAATGTTGGGAGAAGACATAACTCTCTCTTTCTCTCTTTCTTTTTGTCTTGTTATAAAACACTAAAGGTTTTTACATTAATCACTACTAGAAAATTAAGAAGAAAAAACAGAAAAATCGATGGAAAATATCTTGTAGCGATTCACTGATGAAAAATGTGACATGCAATGCTGTGAACCCCAAGATTCCTCAATTATCCACTCCTCCAAACTTGGTTGAGACACATCGACCATTTCTCCCTGCAGCTAAGCCTAATACTACCCCATAAATCGAAACACCGCAAAATTACAAGTCCAGAAGGACACAAAAAAAAATTAATTACACATAACATATAGCGAACTTCACCTTGTTGGCACACAATATTGTTGGCTCCAAAGGTTGCTACGGTGGTGGTGGTGGTGGTGGTGGTGATAATCATTGTGGTGATCAACCACCAGCTCATGACACCTTATTCTTAACCCTTCTTTCACTCGAAATCCCAATTCCCCCGCACTCTCTTCTTCATTGTTTTCCTCAACCACCATCTCCTCCTCCTCTAATTCTCCTTCTTTCTCTTCCTCCAAATATTCTTCTTGTTCTTGTTCTTGTTCTTGTTCTGGCTCGTACTCTTCTTCAACAACTGGGAATTCTTCATCTTCAACAAGATGTAACCGCAACCTTCCATCTTGTCTGGAGGCACGTAAAATCTCGTGCCTATCAATCCTAACCTCTGTCAATTCAAGCCTACCATCTTTTCTCACTGGCTTGAGGAAAAAATTAGGTTGACCATTGTGGTTTAAAGAAGAAAGAGGTGGTGGAAACTTCTTGGCTTCTTTTTTCTCACCAAATTCTCTCCATTTAACTTTGTTTACTGTTGATATTCCCCTTGAACATAACTCATTATCATCATCAAACCTTCTTTCATCAGAGCTCTCAAACCCAAGACTCTCAGTACAAGACATCAAACCATCAACGCCGCCACCAATATCGTCAAGGAATCCAATCCCACCAGGTCTCTTTTTAAAGATAGAGGCTATAGATGGTGGTGGTGGTGGTGGTGGTGGTGGTGGTGAGGAAGGTGGGGTGGTTAAAGGTGTAGAGGATTTGATAGTTGTTGATTCAAGAACGTTTGGTGTTCTATGGACACTTTCACATGTAGTTGTAGTTATTAACCCTAGTCCTGACCCAGAGGGAGAATTACAAACACCTTGACATTTGCAGGAAGGCTTTTCAGCACCAATATTACTAACACTAATACTGGGATGATTTGTAAGATCTAAAAACGAGTGAACACTTTTCTTGCAAAAGCTCATCATGATATATTAATTATATAATATTTTTGAGAAGAAAGACTGCAATACATGGAATTGTAAATGGATGAGCACAAAGGGAGAGAAACTTAAGGCATGGAAGTGAGAAGTTAATTATAGAAAGTCTAGAGGGTACGTATTAATAACATCCTCACAACAAAGATAGAGGGAGAGGGAGACTACGCGGTATGGTATAGAGAGAGCCAGCGTGACAGAAGGGGGAACAATGATAGCTGGCGGATTAGTGATAGAGCTGGTAACGGTTCCAAGTCCCACGTAAGATATATGGCCTCAGACTTCGTTCAGATCTTGCCTTCTCCTCCTCCACTCTTCTTTGTTTTTTCGATAGGGTTGGTAATTTTGAAAGTGATACATACATATATATATATATATATATATATGGCCATGGTTGTGTTAGCTGCCCAACTAAACGGTCAGCCTAATCATTTCCAATCCAAGAGGAAACACCTCCATCTATATCCCACGTTCTCATTTATGAATTCAATCTTAAAAGAAACTGTAGAAAAAATAGTGTTACTGCAGCACCAATTTGAATACGGATATTTATTGGTTGAAGTTTGAAAGGATGGCCTTCGATTTGATTTGATGGGTGAAAAATTGAGAGGAGAATATTCTTATCATCTAAAATAAAAGAATATTATCATGGATATATTACTAGTGCTGTGTAATTATCACCCAAAAGATCTATCAACTATGAAATGAATTATGAATTGTCGTGCTACGGGCATAAAATGGTTTTGGCTTAATGTTATTAATTCTTGCTTGGTTGATAATTCGTTGATTTGTGTTCCTGGAATTTAGTTAGGATATGTCTCAAATTTAATTTAGCCCTCTTTTATGGAAAATAGTTTTTTTAAAATAATTTTTTAAACTTTATGGTGTTTATTGTCATTAAAAAAATTGATCAATGAAAAACATTTTCCAATCAAAAGAAAATTTAACTTAATTTCTAAAAAAGTATTTTTCTTTTATTTTGAGCGGAAAACACTTTCTAAAAATTGTAAAAAATTTAGAAATATCATATTATTTGCTGATTATATTCAATTTGATCCTTAAAATTTTAATTGATATATATAATATATATTTTTCAATTTCATCCTTTAAAATTTGATTTTTATATTAATTTTGGTTTTTATTTTTATGATTGTTATTTGCTTTTCTCTTATCATTTTTTTAATTGAATTTTTTTATCTATCAAATTTGACCTTTATTCTTTTAATTGTTACTTATTTTATTTGAAATAATTTATAAAATTATTATTATTATTATTTTAATTTCATCATCTTTTAATTTTTTAATTTGTTAAATTTGATTTCTATTATTTATTTTATTTGAGATAATTTATGAAATTATATTTTTTTTTCAATTTCATTCTCATTCAACTTTTTAATTTGTATGATTTGCTTTTCATTATTTTAATAAACTTGAAAAACAATAAAACATTAATAAGTTATTTTCCAACTCATTTTTCATAACATAACCAAATACTTAAAAGTGTTTTCCAACTTATTTTTCATGACACTACCAAACATCAAAAAATAATTCACTTTTCAAGAATTCATTTTCCAAGAAAATCACTTTTTTTAAAAAAATACTTTTCAGAAAATAAACAAGGCTTTAGAATCAATTTGGTTAAACTTGATCGGTGATATTAAAATCTAATTTTTTTAAAAAAAAGAAAATTGTAAACAATATAGTTTTAACTTCTATGAAATGTGTTTTTTTATAATGAATTGACAAAACTCATCAATAATTTTATAAATTTTATAGTTATTTGGGGAAAAAAATTCTTTCTTTTATATATATATATATATATATGTGTGTGTGTGTGTGTGTGTGTGTGTGTGTGTGTGTTGTACATGATTTGGAAGATTTTATTATCTCATAGAAATCTTCTAAAATAAGTACACATATGGATCAACGACAATATGTGCAGGTTTGTTTGACAAATCTGCATTTGTCTCATGCGTGGGTAATGTACACATATGGATCAACGACAAAAAAATTTTATTCATTCTTATTATATTCACGACTATATATTAAGTGATTCTTTGGGCCATGACCACTTCTCCTGGAAAGACACGAAACTAGCTAACTTCTTGTTTTCTTTTCTTCGTTATTTGATTAAAATTAATATTTTGTCGTGAATATAATACCAAGATTTCTGATTGTTCGGCGGGACGGGGAAGAGAATATTAAGACCCTACTTGGATGTGTTCTTCTTTTGTAAAATTTTGATTTTTTTTGTTTTAAATTAATTTTTTATATATATTTTTAGCTCATTTTAATATGCTAATGTAAAAAATAAATTTTAAAAAATAAAAAATATATTATTTAAATATATTTTCAAATAAAAAACATTTTAAAAACAACCATTACTACATATACTAAATAATATCTTCAAAGTTTCTAATATGTTCAGCTTAGACTTGGGAAGAAAGCATATAACATTATAAGATACCACAAATGCACGTGACTGTGAAGTTGTTTGGTATTGTGTTTTAACTTGCATTTTGATGTTTTTTAAAAGTGTGTTTAACATTTAAAAAAATATTAAATTGATGTTTTTTAATGATTTTAATGTGAAGATGTAAAAAAAATTAAAAAATAATATTTTAATATATTTTCAAGTGAAAAGTCCTTTACACTATTATACAAAATACATATGTAGCCTTTATGAAGGGGTTTATCATCCATGACTAGAGATAGTTTCAGAATAAAAAAGTTTATGCAAGTAAAGGTACAATATGCTTTTAGTATGTGTTTGACATTGTCGTGGTTTGAAAAAACAAATTTAAAAAAGTTAATAATTATAATTTATTTTTTTGGTGGGATTCATGCAAAACTATTATATATATTATTTATTAAATATTTTCAAAACTATAAATATGACAAAATATACTCTTAACCACACCTTACCACACTTCAATAATAAGATGTTCACGTAGACAAGGCAAGGATTTGTTTGCGGTGGTTATGAATTAAATTAATTTAATTCAGCCCATTTAATTCATGTTTTCGGCACTAAGATTTTTTTTTTAGAAATTTCAATTCAACCCATAATTGTTTTTCATAATAAGTAAGCATTTTGCTTCTCCAAAAGTACCATTTCTCTCTGCTTGTTTGAGAATGCTTCTACTTATATTTTTAGGTATTTTTCAAAAGTATTTGTAGTTGAAAATATATTAAATGAATGTTTTTTTATTTTTATATAGTTTTGATATATTGATATTAAAAATAAAAAAAATCCAAAAAAAATTATTTTTATACATTTTCAAGCAAAAATATATTTTAAAAAACACTTCTACACTACAATTTCAAACATTGAATTGAGCCTTCTAATTTGTTCATTTTAAAATTCATTCTAGTAATTTTTTAATTCAAAGTTTGATATATTTAATTCATTATCTTCGTAGAGATAAAATGAAATTAATTCTAGTTCCATCCTCATCCACAAAGAAATTAATTAAATTCATGATAATTTAAAACTTTTAACAGCCTTATCTGATATTTGAATCTTTGTGATAAAAAAAGATCACACATCTACAATTTACTATCACAACATATATCCCTAAATTATTACTAAAAACATTTCTTAAAAAAATCATCATCTCTATTTGCTTGGCTTATCCAAACCATGGACGTACAGACTATCAGTGTCTCTTTTTTTTTTTTTCATTTACATGGGTATTCAGATTAGTTTGCGCACACCACGACTGATCACACGACTTACTAAACATCCTGCAAACCCAATAAATATGTAAGGCACCGCAGAGATAACAGACATGTAGAATAAAATTCAAATCTAAGTGCAAACCACTATTAGGCCAAGACCTCATGTGTGACTATCAATGTCTCTTCATCTTTGGCATAATGCCAATGTCGCTGTAGAGTATGGAACTCAGCCATTCACAGTCTTTGCGGCCAATATATAATACACTTCCATTGAGATATTTTTCGATACAAAAGGAGAAAAAAGTAGACGTTGCAGTTAGAGACTTTTTTTATTGTTTTTTACTGGATGTTTATTCTTTTTAAAAGAAAAAAAAAAGAGACGTTCATTAATGTTACAAGTCCCAATTAATTATAAATAAACTAGCTAGAATTTGTCTTGATCAACTTGTTGACAACTGTTAGTACGTTAGCTGAGAATATCTTGCATTGATCTTCTAAATCCTTTCGTTATGGAAGCACTGCGTAATCCTTTATTGCAGGAACTCTTCAAAAAAATTTGCGATTTTTATGCCCAGTTGTAACATTCATCTTGTACAGTCAGCTTGTCACAAACAAACTGCATGTATTTTCCCGTTTATTTTTATTTTTTAAATTTTTTTATTTGTTTTAAATTAATATTTTCTGATTATTTTCATATGTAGATATCACAAATAATTTTTTATTTATCACAAATAATTTTTTAAAAATAAAAAAATATTTTTTAATATCTTTTCAAATAAAAATCCTTTTGAAAAACATTTACACGGTAAAACATCCTATTTATCTCTTTTGTCACCCAATTTTTTTTCTCTATTGTTTGTTGATAGAATCACAAAAAGAAACTTCCTTGTCTCTCAATTTATGAGGATTAAATACCTTATCTCGCTAGGAATTAATATCAACCTTATCTCTCTAGGAGTCTTCTTGACCGTCTTCAAGGCAACCAGGAATCAAAGGCTGACATGGTATGAGAATTCCTAGGAGTCTTCTTGTTAGATCTTGACTCTTTTTAAGGAAACATCATTTCAATATCAAACACAACATGGTGTGACATAAAGAAATTTCTACGCTTAAAGCATTTATAGCCTTTGTATTTGTCCTTGTATCCGACAAACACACATGGAATTGTCTTGGGATCAAACTTATTTTTCTTTGGGTCCTATGTGCAAGGAAAGCATTTTGAGCTGAAAACCCTTAAGCTAGTGTATGTTAGTTGTGTTTTATGCAACTTAAAATATGGTGTTTCAAAGCTGAGTGCTGATGTAGGAAGGCAATTAAATAAATAAATAGTAGTCATCAATGCTTCAACACAAAAAAATAAAGGAACTCCAGAGAAGTGTAAAGGCATGATACCTGATGTATTATACCTTTTGCACAAAAATATGAAGTCATTCTCTTGTTAGTTGTAGTTTTGAAGCTCCTAGGACATTAACAAATCCTTTATTCTTCAATAATTGTAGAGTAGATGCTTGAGGGTGTCCCAAATGCTGGTGCCATACTTCAACAGTGCTTGATTGGTGTCTGCTTGAGAAGTATAGTTCTGGTAAGTTGGAGAGAACATAAAGGTCCCCTCTACGTGCTCCTGTCATCAATTTTTGTCCAGTTGTTCTGTCATTAACACAAGAATTCTCGTCAGAAAATTCACAATTTACAGGAAGCTGAGTTGTTAGTTGATTGACTGACAGTAGGTTTCTTATTAATTCAAGAACAAATAAGATATTTTTTAATAGTAACATGATAATCATCTGCTTTATATTTGTATCACCTATGCCATTAATTTGCAATGATGAACCATCTCCAATTATAACATCATTTTTTTTATAGCTTCTAAGATTAGTATGTACATCTACCTTACATGTCATATGATCATTGGATGCACAGTGTTTGATGTTCATTCTATATTAGCTACAATGTTATCTAACATTAGGGCTGCTAGTGCTTGAGGAATATCAGACTGTGTTGTTGCTTTCTTTAGCAGCCACCAATATATTTTTGCAACATGTCCATTGACATCATAGTATTGACACTTATCTTCACGATACATCTCTTTTTCTGCAGGTGTCGTCCTGCGTTCACCTAGTGACGAAGAACGACGAGGCCTGGAATTGGAAACAAAAACATCGTTAGGATTTTTATTGTTACCTTATGATTGTTGTGCTTGGAAGCCACGTCATGCTAAATTAAAGGACTGGTGTTTGCCATAAGTAGGCGAAGAGAGTTGCTGTGCTCTCTTCTGTTGCCTAAAAAAAACAAGTTGATGAGAAAATTGCCGAGGTTGTTTGTGTGTTCTTCCAGAGAACCAATTGTAACTTTGATCAAAGCTTTGGAGATGAGAGACAAGTTGTGAATAACTTGGTCTTGGGGGCTTGAGCATTGTTATTATGAAAGGTTCATATTGTGAACCAAGGCTTGTAAGAAGAAAGGAGACCTTCTCTTTATCCGATACTAGTTTCCCAATGGCTGCTAGATTATCGTAAGGACTTTTGAATGCTCTTAGATGTTCACCTATGGTTTTATCTTCACTCTTGCGAATACAATCCAATTATGGTCGCAGCGTAAATTCCCTTTCTTGGGAATCTTGTGTATATTCCTCTTCTGAGAGGGTGCCTATAAGCCATCCCCGTAGTAATTAATGAATTTTATTTTCGTCATACAATGAATGTATCTATCAATATTTGTGTGTCTTAGGGTTGAGATGTTGTATTTTGGTGGCGCAAGATCTTCATTGTTGAGGTGACCAACAAGCACTTGGATTCCAGCAAGGGCCAAGGCTTCTCCTCACCATAATGGATAATTTGATAAGGTCAAACGCAGGGTGATGAAGTTCGCTGCATTGCAGGATAATATGAGCATGTTTTTGTGAGTTTGATTTTGCTGACTAGTCATGAACTGTTAACATACCCCACACGTATGGCCTAACATATGTTTTCCTGAGATTGAATATGGAGCCCAATTTATATCACCAAATCCTTCATGATTCTGTTTTGAGTGTTTGTCTCTTCTTCTTCTTCTTTTTTTTTTTTATTATCGTGAGTGTCCGGGTCAGCTTGCGCGCACCTCGACTAATCCCACGGGTCCTGAAGTTAACTACCATGTAAGCCTCCAGTGACCATCATATGAGCAACCACAGGGTTCGAACCTGAGACCACAGAGGAAGCAAACCCCTTGATCTCAAGCTCTTACCACTGGGTCACCACCTAAATGGTTTTCTTTTTTTTAGTTTGATGAAGGGAGGAGATGGAGGTGGGCTATTTTAAAAAGGCCTTGTTTGGACAATGCTTTTAAAAAATTAATTTTTTTGTTTTTAATTAAATTTTATATATTTTTAAATTATTGTGCTGATATTAAAAATAAATTTTAAAAAATAAAAAAAATTATTTTAATGTATTTTATATATTTTAAAAAAATAATATTTATTGTTTTTTCAGACAAAAAAAAAATTGAGAGAGAGATAGCAAGGAGGTTTGTGTCGTGGGGGGTATGATTACTTTAGGTGGTTCTCTCTAATTTTTTGTGTTCGGCGCATGGAGGGAGGAGATGAAGGTAAGCTGTTTTGTAGAGAAAGAGGGGCGGAGGGGATGGAGGTGGGTTGTACATTTTTAGTGTAACCAAAAGTACTGTAACTAATAGAAATGTGCTAGTTACAGCTTGCTAGAGCATGTTGGTAATTATATTCCATGTGCTATAAAACAAAATAAAATATAACATGGGGCTTGAAAAGCATAAAACATGAACCAGGAAGAACAATTAGAGACAAGCACAGAATAAAACAGAGAGTGAACCAGCTAAATATCTAGAAACTCTTCATGCTGCTATTGCCAATTCCAGCTTCCAAGTCAAGATCTGGTTTGTGGTCAAGCGGTGGTTTGAGAAGAGTGTCTCTAGCCGTTTTCAGTTTGAGAAGAGAGTCCCTCATGTTAGTTCTCCGATCAGGAGAATCAACCGTGCAGGATAGCCCAACACCAAGGATAGTAATCAAGCATTCATGCTGTTTTTCAGGGCTCATGGATTGAGCGTCATGCTGAAAATCTTGAATTGATAAGAGTAGCTCAGGGTCCACTACTTGTTCTATGGTGGCAGGAAAAGCTGATTGCACCCACTTGATTATGCTTGAACCTCCAGAAAAGATTTCGTGTGTTGGGCTCTTCCCTGTGAACAGCTCTAGCAGCATAACTCCATAGCTGTAAACATCTCCCGAAGTTGATGGCCGCAATCCTAAACCATATTCTGCAAAGAATATGTCCATACATCTCAAATGCAATAAAGTAAAGGAACTGTATAAACACAAGTGATCTATAGACACAAGTAAGAACAGAGGCGCATGCAAGGAAACACACTGTTCAAACAACAATTTGAGATTCCAAGATCAAGTTAATTTGCTAACCTGGAGGAATGTATCCTATAGAGCCCCTGAGGCCACCTGTGCAAGTTATTGGCTGCTGATCAGCTCCTCTCTCTGCCAGCAATTTAGCCAAACCGAAGTCTCCCACCTTTGCAGTCATGTCTTTGTCAAAAAGCACATTACTTGGTTTCAAATCACAGTGCGCTACTGGAATTTCACAGTCATGGTGCAGGTAATCCACAGCGCAAGCAACATCGATTGCCACATTTAACCTCTCCAAAATATTCAACAAGCCTCCATCTGATCGCCTTTTGCTTCCCTTAATCCATTCTTCCAAGCTCCCATTACGCATGTAATCATAAACCAAAGACACAAATTGGAAACCCTTAACATCTATAGTTGAGCATAAGGTGACTAGTTTAATAAGATTTCGATGCCTTGCGTTCTTCAAAGCCTCACATTCAGCCAAAAAACTCTTCCAGGATCCGTACTTCTCGATGTCAAGCACCTTAACTGCAACAACAGTCCCATCTCCAAGTTCACCTTTGTAGACTGACCCAAAACTGCCCTTCCCTATCAGATTTCCAGTGTCAAAACTCCCAGTTGCTTTACGAAGTTCTCTATAAGTGATTGTGGGATGCCGAAGCTTAATTGAATCTGCCCTTGGCATAATTTTCCCTTTTCTTTTCCTTACACACAGCAAAACTGCTATCACTGAGCATACTGCAACTGTGGCTATGCTGCCAATGACAATATAAATTGCAGTGGATGTTCTTTTCCGATGTTGATTGTTCCAACAAGTTAAATCCAAGCAGAGCTTCGAATTCCCTTCCACGTGAATTCTAGAGAGATTTCTAAAGGCTCCTTCCTTAGGAAGAAGTCCTTCAAGGTCGTTGAATGAGAGGTTCAACAAGTGAAGGGCCTGCAAGTTTTCAAGATTATTGGGTATTATGCCTGATAATTGGTTCGAAGAGAGGTCAAGGATCTCCAAACCCTTCACGTCACCTAGAGTAGCTGGAATGACTCCAGAGAACATATTATTTTCCAAGAAAAACTTTTCCAAACTCTTCCAGCTTCCAATTGTATCTGGGATGCTTCCAGACAAATGATTGTGAGAAAAATCAACAGCGGCAACATTTTCGAGCCCCTTGATCTCTTGAGGAAAAGAACCTGTTAGCTGGTTACTGGACAGGTTCAGAGTTGCACTCAAACTGGAGAGACTGAAAATTTCTTTCGGTATGCTTCCGCTGATCCTGTTGCTGGATAGATCCATGGACACCAACTGCTGGAAATTAACAAAAGTTGTGGGCAGACTTCCTACCAAGTCGTTACTAGATAGATCAATTTCATTCAGTTTTTGGAGCTTTCCAAGGGAGTTTGGAATTCTGCCCGATATCATATTTTCAGCCAAATGCAACTCTTGCAGATTTGTAAGCTCGCCGATTTCTGGTGGAATTTCACCAGAAACATAATTATAGCTTATATTTAGCAACGCCAAGCTTCTAAGATGTCTGATTGAGGCAGGTATCCTTCCATATATTCTATTCCCTCCCAAGTATAAACTTCTAAGAGAACTCGAGAGATTTCCAATGGATTCCGGAAGGAGACCCTCCAGAAGATTGCCATCGATGGCAAGAAAGTTAAGATAGCTACTGTTTATGAAAGAAGTGAGAAAATTGAGACCCTCATCACCAGAACTTTTTATCTGATTGTAGCCAATATTATACATTTGCAATTCAGGAAGATTTCCAAGTCCTGATGGCACATATCCACTCAGAAGATTGTGTGCCATGCGGATGCTCTTTATGTTTGTAAGATTATGCAAAGACCATGGAATTGAACCGGTAAATTTGTTGATGCAAAAATTGAAGCTCGAAAGATTTGGGAGTCTATCTCCAACATCAACTGGGATTTCGCCTCGCAGTTGGTTTGAAGCAACAGCGAGGAAAACCAAAGAAGAAATGTTGTACAGGGATAGGGGAACATTGCCGGTGAGATTATTGATACTAAGGTCTAGATGTTTTAGATTCTTAAAACGACCAAAATCGTCAGGGATCATTCCACCAAGATTATTGGTGGCTAAATTTAGGGTGAGAAGAGAGGAAATGTTTGCAAAAGATGGTGGGATCGTACCCCAGAGCTTGTTTCCACCCAGCTTGAGGATTTCAAGGCTTTTTAGGCTGCTGAGTCCCTCAGGAATTGCTCCTGAGATCTCATTTTGCATCAAGTCCAGGATCTGGAGATTTAAGCACTTGTTTATGTTTAAAGGTATTGGACCATTGATGCTGTTAAAGCTAATATTAAGGACGCTCAAAAGGGAAAGAGCACCAATTTGATCAGGAATAACTCCTGTAAATTGGTTCCCTTGTAGATGGAGTGAGCGAAGGAAGGATAGGTTTCCAATGTTTGGGCTAATGGAACCTGTTAATCTAAGGCCAGACAAATCAAGGCCAACGACTCTTTGATTCACCTCGTTGCAGCTAACACGAGTCCAGTTACAGGGGCTGGAGTTGTTGTTCCATGAGAAAAGAGTATTTGAAGGATCAGTGGTTACCTGAGATTTAAGCGAAAGCAGTGCTTCCTTGTCAGTGAAAAGATCCAAAGCAGCTGCCTTCACCTTCACCACTGGAAGTGCACTTGGGGATGATAATAGAAAAACTAAAACAGCAACACAGCGAAAACGCAATGCTAAAGCCATAACTTTCTGGTTTCTGAGGGCACTAGAAAAAGAAGAAAACAATCTGAAAAATATCGGGTAACTGAGACAAGGAACACTGAGGTTACCGTACATTTATGGAACAAGGTGAGAACCTCATCTGGAAATCTTCTAAGCCCTGGACCGAGCCCAAAAGGCTAGCTCAAGAAACCACTCGAAACGTCAACACGAATGACTATAACGCTTCTTTGAGAGGCTGTTCAGATTGTTTTTTTCTGGCTAAGTCAATATGGTAGGTAGTTTGTATCGATCTGCATGTTTCACAGTTGTTTTGTTTATTCCCCTTCTTTCTGGTATTAATCTGTACGAAACTCGGCAGTGATATGAAGATGATAATAAAAATAAATTTAAAAATTTTCAAAAATAAAGTTGTACCGAAAAAAAAATTACAATCGAAGAGGTAATTAGATGTTTTCAACGACTGTTCTTAAAGATAATTAATTATGTTTTTTTTGCACTAAATTAATTAATTTCATATTATCTAAGAAACGAAAGGTAGCTAAATCATTTAGCATGATACATCATGCTAGTCTAACCTTGACATTACATTTAAGTTGATGGTTGGGATTTTTTTTAGTGGGTTTTTTTGGTTGAATTAAGTGGGTTTTTAATGAATTAAATATTCTACTAGTAGATAAATACCAAATAAAAAAGGAGCCATTAAATAAATATTGTATAAAAAAGGAGATATTTAGATTTATAAAGAATTTTTTTTAGCATTTTATCTCTTTCCTCTACGATATTAATGTAAAAGTAAAAGATAGCATAAAAAAAGAACAAGATTACATCATATTCATGAAAAAAAATTGCTGTCATAGGTGCGCTGATGTGATAGGTATTTATTATTATTATTATTATTATTATTATTATTTTCCACTAATTTGATGTGATAGGTGTTCCGAGAAATTGATTTGATCTTGTGGAAGATGTGGAAGAAGATACAAAGAAAATGTCTTCCATTATCATTTGGAGGGCGTTTTTTCCTCTGTTTGAAAAATGTTAAAAAAAATATTAATTTTTTTTAATTAATATATTTTTGATATTTTTAAATAATTTTGATGTATTAATCTCAAAAATAATTTAAAAAAATAAAAAAATATATTATTAATATACTTTTTTAAATAAAAAACACTTTAAAAAGCAATCATAACTACATTTCTAAACACGCTATTAAATATGATACAATTAAATTATATAGTTATGTGCTTTCTTTTCTTTGTTTTATTTAGTTATTTTTTCCACCCACCAGCAACTAAATCTTTTTTATTTCTTTTTTAGTTTTTATTTTTAATTTTATTTTATTTTGAAAATTATGCCTCTTAATTTTTTTATATTTCTCTTGACTTATTTACTAATTTTATAAATTTATTTTTTTTTATTTTAACATTTAATATTTTATATATTAGAAGTGGGGTTTTATATATATATATATATATATATATATATATATATATATATTGTTTTATATAAATTTATTTCAATATCATGACGTACATCGGGAGTTTAACAAGTAAATCCAAGTTAATTCTATTTATTATTTTTTAATTTTTTTTGAATAATTTTTTTAATTTAATTTTTCAACAATGTATTAGTTTAAAATTAAACTTTATAAATTTATTTTTTAATTTTTTTTATAAAATTATTTCAAATTTATAACTCTGAGTTTCATAACAAAAACTCTCCGGGCTAATGTTTAAGTTAATTTCAAGCTTATGGAGAGAGTTTCGTAGAAAATGATGAGCAGGTAACACTAGTAGACGGTTATCTGTTCTTGCCTTTGCGTACACTGGTATTTTTATAAATACCCGGACTTACGTTGGAAGATGAACAGGGAAGTGTAGCAACAGGAATTTAGAAAAGGACAGCTCTTTAAATTCTTCAAACCGGACGGCAGCAATAGGCGGTCAGCTGATATGGCTACTTGTGCAGGGGATTTCGTTAAGAGCTCCTTTAACAAATCTAAAGAACACCTGTAAATCATAAAGCTCACAACGCAGGACTTGAGAGATTCAGAAGGAGTATTAGAGCTTGAAGCAGAGTGCCTAATGTGAGCTCTTGAGAGGAAGTTCTGCTGGTTAAGGATGTGAAAGTCGACGAAGAGACTTGGTCAACAGAAGTGGCAGGAGATACAGGAATTCTGCTGCTCTGCTGAGCTGAAACAGCAGGCATAACCTTGGCCAGTGAGGTCTCATCCTGCTAGAAATTTGAAGTTTGCATAAAGTTACAATGAAGTGTACGAATAGCTTCGTTCCAAAGGAGAAAATTACATTATCAGTTGCCTGGGGATCCTTCTGCTCTTGTAGAGAGATCTGAGCTTATATAAATAACTCACACTTCACCAAATTATTATTATTATTATTATTATTATTATTTAACTCTTCGTTCAATTGACTATAAATTTCTCTAGCAATTGGCACTTCCGAAAGCTTTTTTAAAGACAGAAATTACCCTTAAAGATTCTCATCAACTCTGTTGTGAAAAATTCTGAGAATTGAGCTTCTCCTTTTTCTTTCTAGTTAGACACCCTCCTCCTGTCTTGATTTTTATTTTATATTTTAAAACATACAAAAATATCTTTTATTTTAATTCTTTGTTTTTAGGATAGATACTTATAAAAATATTATTTAGTTCATTCATTTTATTTCAAGTTCTAGAATCAAGGCTAAATGCTCAGAATTCCACCAATTTATTGTATGTAATTCACTATTTATTTTGTATTCATAAATTAAAAACATACAATAATCTTAAAAGAAAATTGTTGCATAAATTCATGTTCATTAAGAAAATCAAAGAAAAATTTAATATACTCATTAAAACAGTGTCGTTAAGCTAAACACCATCTTTATGTTTTCGCTATCACCGAGTTTTGTCCAGGGATCTGAGTGATTAATGTTGATTGTATTTCTTCTAATGTTCTTCCCTTCGTCTCTGGCACCAACTTCCATACGAATAAAATAGTTAAAGCACACATTCCACTGAAGATGAAGAATGTCCCTGCAAGAAATATCCAGCACAGAATATTAATGAAAAATTATTGAGCAATTTGTGCGTGGATGCGGCGGTGAGAGGGGGAAGGGGATAACTCACCAGCTGAACTCCACTCCAGCATAAAATTAAATGTGTATGTCACAACCCAAGAACTAGCCCAGCTGGTTAAAACCACTAGGCTTCCTGCTGATGCCTTTACATTTACAGGAAATATCTGCAGTGAAAACGCATGCTTAAGTTCAACTTATAAACCCTTTTTTTTTTCTTTCCAATCAGTTTTTCTGTTATAAGTACATACATATAAAAGTTTAAGCCTTATAACTTATACCTCTGCCATTATAACCCAAGGTATTCCTGACATGCCTATGGCAAAACCGCAGCCGAAACCCTGTTCATAGAATTAATTACTTAATCAATGAGCACATTTATGTGTTACTTGGAAGGAAAATTTGCTCAGAATAAAAGCTGAACAAATTAATACAGCTACTCAAGTATGAACTTATGTTCATTAATCTAAAGATGGGATTTGAATTGTTTATAGAAAAAACTCTTAATTTTTGGTAATTTTCCAGGCTAGATTAAATACCAATATGCCAACCAAAGTCAATATTGGGGTGAGCTCTTTCAGGTTGTGGGATTCCTGCTCATTAAAAACAAGGAAGAAGGATGCATTATGCAAAAACATATATAGAAAAAAAAACAACAACAAAGCTTATGAAAGGAAATATACTTAACCATTTTCAGGTCAAATTACCTGGAAGCAAAACGATAATCCTACAAGGAACAAGCATAAGCATGATGTGGTAGCTGAAACCTGCAAAATATGTTGGTAGATTTGGTTACCACCTTGATTATCAGCTTCATCAAAATTAAAGTAAATCGTTGCCCTTGTGAGTTCTAACCATAAGAAGTGTCCGTCTTCCAAATAAATCCATTAAGAGTACAGTTGCAACAGATGTTGGAATCTGCAATAGACTAGCTACTGTCATTAAGATATAAACAGAGCAAAATAAACAAAATAAATTCATTTATCTACCTGTAAAAGAGCAAAAATTATAGGTCCAGAGGAGGTTGAAACATCTGCGGAAAACCACACAAAAATCAATATTATGTCTTCCTTTTCCACAATATTGTAGGTTAATACGAGGGATTCATGTTTATATTTCAGTCAGAAGAGACTCACTAGCTTTAGCAAATATGGTGCCAAGATAATATGACACTGCACTATTTCCTCCAAATGTTTGTAGTAAGATCAGCCCTACTCCAACCTAAGCCATTTGGCGAATTCAGATTAAACATGTAATTAGACAAAAAAATGAAGATAATTTTTTTATATATATAAAGTAGATACCTTATTCAAGACTTACAATAACTGCATAAGCATATCTCCTCTGGAACAACTCTAAGGTTCTAGTTTCAGCTGAGGTCTGTTTCAAAATTTCTATAGCATCCTATAAGAACCAAATGTCATCTCTTGTTATGGAACTCAAAAACCAAAGTTATTAAACGCGGCCAAGGGGTTTGATTTTAAAAATAAATAAATTGAAATGATATAATTTAGATTGACGAAGATCAACCCACCCCAACCTCACTGGGCTGGGTTTAATAACCTTGCTGAAAACTCGATTAAAATTTTGAAATCCTGCAGCTACTTTTTCTTAAGATATATATGAAGCTGAAAATTACTCTGATATCAACTGCTTCTTCAGAAATATCTGAATTTGTTCCCCTAAGACGTTGCAAAGAAGCTTCAAACTCCTTTTCACGGCCGAGTTTTGCCTGTTGAAGAATTTAGGCTTCAATTTCGCCTCGAGATGGAACCTCTCCGTGTATAACAACAGTAGCAACAATATCATACATTGGACTCACCAGCCATCTTGGAGACTCTGGGACGAAAAATAAACATACAATTTGCACTATGCTTGGAATAGTAGCTGAAAATGAGATCACAATAAGTATAAGCTAGCGTTGCTTTAATCTCAGAAAGATAGATGATAAGAAAAGTTACCTATAAGAGACAAGGCACGCCAGCTTGCAATACTTCCAACAAAATACGTTACTGCAAAGCCACAACATACTAACAACTATACACAAAAATCAAAATAAAATTTAAGGGTCTACTGGGAGCAAAATCCTTGATTTGATTTTCATTGTATTCAAAAACTTCATTTTACCTGATTGGCTGAGGTAAATCGTCCCCTGAGATTCTTAGGAGTAATTTCTGAAATATATACAGGCACCTGTTGCACAAAATGCAGACTCCATAACATGCAGCAAAGACACGATGATCGAATACAGGTGAAATGGAAGCTTGTGTAGTTACCACATAAGTAAGAATCCCAATTGCAACTCCGACTAAGAATCTTCCAATGTCCAGACACCAAGCTTTCTTTAAACAAGAATTCAACGCCAGTTGGTTCCATGTATTATGTGATTGAGATAGAAAGACAGAAAAGGGCGAGGAGAGGAAATAGAAACCTTAGCAAATGCTATTGCAAGCCAGCCTGCCGTGCAAATTATCTGGCATGTCCACATCGTCTGCTTGACGAAAATTACAACGAATTAGCTGAAAATAATTGAGGGCATAATAAGATAAATCTCTTACAGTTCAAATTTTAAGGGCAAGTAATGTTGTTAAGGAAATTACTCCTCTTCGACCGATGAGATCTGCCATCTTCCCACTTAAAATTGCACCTACCATCCCTCCTATTGTCACTATCGAGCCAAAAACTGAGTACTGCAATTTGTATAGAAAGACCCAAAAAAACAAAAACCATCAAGCAGGGCATAGAAATCGAAAGTTAAGTTTGCAAAGACTGACACGCATGGTCTCACCAAATAGGATTGGAAATTCTTTAAGTTAAACATTATTAACGAGCTAAAAAGTAAAGGGAAGTAGATAAATTAGCTTGATTTGTACTTACCGCTGCAACAGAGAGGCCTAGATCTTTCATGATTCCAGACTCAGCAGGCGACGAGTAACCCACCTGACAAGAAACTCCATCAAAGTCAACGTAATAGGTAACAATATGATTCTATTTTAACGAGGAAAATAAAATCAATGAGATAAAAACTGCATTTGAGAATATCAAGTTAATGTCTGGAAAAATCTGAAAAAGGCATGCCCTATCAGATCAATAACGACCTGCAATGAAAAAAAGGAATCAAATTCTTTCTTTTTTTGAACTGCGTGTGTACGTCTGGGGGCGCGCGCATCTCAAATCCAAATATTTCTCCCATTACCAAGCCTTGCAATGCATGCACCGCTGCGTGTTTCTCTATAATCGACTCTAGCTACTGCAATTTGTTGCTATACTGAGGTATTGGACCTCCCGTCTGATGTTACAAGTTGTTTTGAAAAATAAATCAAATTTTGCTTCATGTTCTTCTAATTATGTGTTCCTTTTGTTATTGTAATTAAAAAAAAAATATTTTTGATTATGAATTTAAAAGGTAAGTTCAAAAACTGTGTTTATTAAAACCGATGTGGCATTGATTTTTGCCGCATAATAAATGGAATCCAGGTTTTCATGAAGGAAAAATAATTCATTTTAGTTTTTATAAAATCAAAAATTAAGATGCAATTACATAAATCAATATAAAAAGCAAAAGTTATTTAACTACAAAACAGTAAAAACATAAATTACAACAATACCGATAGAGTCACTATCCCACGAGAAAAGAGAATATCAAGGTCAGCTATGGAACAGTATGCTCATTGGGACAATCTACTACGAGCTTAAAGTTTTTATGGCCTATCTTATCCAACCCAACGTGGCTACATCTACAGCAAACGTCATGTGGGGCTCTTGCAAATAAAAAAAAATGCTGAGCAAAGAGACATGCTAATCCAAGGTTTAGACTTTAATCTTCGTTTTTTCAACTCAATATGAAGGATAAATGTTGCTAAAATCTCAGTTGTGAAGAGAGTAATAATTTAGCTTTAGACTAGAATTACATTAATTCGTGCATGGTGATTATTGGAACTTGGATTTTTCTCTGAAATTTTACTAAATAGGTAAATAAAATAAGAACAGGAATATGGCAGGAAAAAAAAAGCTATTAGATTTCTGCTAATACCGATCATAAACGAAACTAAATAAATCCAGACTTTGCCACTACTACGTGTATATATATACTTACAGAACATCCATAGCTGAAGGAACCACAGAGAGCAACAAAGGTGCTGAAGACAAGAACGGGAGTGATGGAGTGCTGGTTGCCGGTTGTTGTGTTGCCGGTGCTCTTATCTCCGAGAAGTAGAGGGCTTGTTGCTGATTCCAGCCCTTCTTCTATGCCGTCTCCCTCCATTACTTTAGTTTCTTGGAAGCTCAAGCACAAGGAAGGGTAGACAAGACAGGCAGGAGTGCTAACCTCGGGGAAAAAAATATTCTGATTTCTGTGCAGAAGGAATTAAGTATTGGAGGGGTCATATAATCATATTCGCATACAGTAAGTTACCAATCAATCCTATGTCTATACAAAACTCCAACTACCAGTAATAGGCAGGCACGTTTGTTTTTTTCTCAAGCTACTGATCTTCTAGCCTATTTATTAATTAATGCAGTTCAACCTATTTAATATTTTTTAAAATTGTTTTTATTTTAAAAAAAATATTAAATTGTATCTTTTTATGTCTTTTTAATAATTTTAGTATACTAATATAATTTTTTTAAAAAAAAACATCATTTCCAAACAATACATTACCAAACGTGCCCATTATCATGCGGTGATGATGGCCACAGGAGTTTGGTTTGTGATCTTAGCTAGAAAGGGATCTCTTTTCTTATAAAAGTTTTTCTTTCTCTCAAGAGTTCTGAGCTGAAGAATAAAGGATCGTCATCAATGGGGAAACATTGAAAAACTTTGTTGTAATGGAAAAAGAAATACTTTTCTATTCAGAAAAAATCGTATTCTAAAACAAAGACTCTTTGAAAATCTTGAGAATGATGAACTTCTCCCCCACCTTTCTCCCTCTCTGCCCTCCTCATCTTTCTTTTTCTCTCCGGTGATGATGGGCAAAGGCTTGATCCTTTCACTTTCAAACGCTTTGTTTTCTTCTGTGGTGAAATAAGCACTTTCTTGTCTTGTATAAATTTCTTGGTTTCAACATGATTTATCATCCCACCACGATAACGTTATACATCAGCTGTCGTTTCATGCTGGTGCCATGTTTGGTTCGTTGTCTGGTGCATTTCCAATTAACCATTGAAAATTGCAAAATTCTAATTTTTTTTTATAAAAAAAAATGAAGTTAAACACTAAGGATTCGTTTGTATAAGCGATGATATTAAAAAAAAATAAAAAAAATTATAATTAAAGTTTTAGGGGCTGAATTTGAAACTGCTACAAATATTCGGCTCATTTTTTACCGGACAAAGAATTAAAGTAAAAGAAGAGAAAAAAAAGGTTGTCGCGTGTACAAGTACAGAGAAGAACAGGAGTTAGACCCTCATACTGTGGTGGCGCAGCCTTCCTTGATATTGTTGAAATCGTATTTTCTTACAGAACATCCATAGTTGAGGGAACCAACCACAGGGAGCAACAAAGGTGCTAAAGACAAGAACAGGAGTGATGGAGTACTGATTGCTGGTTTTTGTGTTGCTGGTGCTCTTCTCACCAAGAAGTAGAGGGCCTGTTGCTGATTCCAGCCCTTCTTCTATGCCATCCCCCTCCATTACTTTAGTTTCTTGGAAGCTCAAACACAAGGAAGGGTAGACAAGACAGGCAGAAGTGCTCACCTCGGAAACAGAAAAAAGAGAATATTAAGTTAAAGTTTAGTTATAGAAAGGAGGGGGTAGAGAAAAAATAACTTTTTTAAAAAATAACACATTCATCATTGTACCGAACACCCCTTCACCTACCTCCTGTACCATATATGTTTTTGCTAAAAGATCCTCTCTCTGAGTATATCATAGGATGTATGACCTGTGGCAGAAATTTAAATTAGGTGCGATGATGGCCACAACGGTTTTTTTTTTTTTTTTTTTTTTTTTTTTTTGATTATCGTGGGTGTCCGGGCCAGCTTGCGCGCACCTCGACTAATCCCACGGGCCCTGTGGCCACAACGGTTTGATTAGATTAGACATGATGATTGGTGGGGTCTTGAATATGGGGATGGGAATTGTATGGATAGGATGTGTTAATGATATCACCATCATCAAAGTATAGATTTAAAACTGAGCCCGGACCAGTGGATCGATTTACAACCCAGTTAATTTAATATGGAAACCAGATTGGGTTAAAAAATAAAAAAAGTTAAAACTTAGGGTGATTAGGTTGATAAGGCGGGTTGATCCAGCAAGACCCGGTTAAAAACTCAATTGCAACCTGTTGACTCTTTTTTTTTACTAAAAAATCATTTTCATTTTTAAAAAAAATTAAAATTGATCCGGTCAAAATCTAGAACTCGAGTCTTGAACCGACCGGGTTTAAAAACTCTTACTTTCTTCTTTGTGAAAAATTTTGCTATTTTGTTAGTGGCCTTGTCGATTAAAGAAATGAGACCATTACTTTCTAGAGTTGAAAGCTCCATCACTTCACATGCTTTGTTTTCTTCCGTGAAGAAAGAAGCACTTTCTTAGGCAATGTTTGATTTGTGTTTGAAACCTTGTTTGAGCATGCTTTAAAAGTATATTTGGCTTAAAAAAATTAAATGATTGCTTTTTTAATGTTTAATGAAGCTTTTAGCGAGCTTATATTAAAAATTAAAAAAAATATTTTAATATATTTTTAAATAAAAAATATTTTCAATAAATAGTATACACTATTGACTATGTCATTGTTTCAACGTCCCATAACTTTATACATCAGCTAACAGCTGAAATGAATTGTCGATAGTTAGACTTCACTTATTCTTGATTTTTCAAGGGAGATAGCAGCTGAGATTAATTGCCCGCATGCATTAACTTCATTATAATAATTCATTTCTTATACATTATCTTGATAAAATTTAATTAAATTCTCTAGTGCTAGTATTAATTAAGATTTTAATCTAAAAAAATCAAGAGAGTAATCAAGCTTTCCTGGCCACTAAAACAATGCCTTGTGGTTAATTTGGAGTATCCAGGTGATGATCAGCAAAAAAAAAAAAAACCCTAAATCTTGAACAAATTATTAGGTTGCATTTTATTTTACTCGTTTCTTCAGATTTAGGACAATAAAACCCCTTTGTGTTTCACTATAATCTTTGTAAACCACCATCACTGGCTCAGGCCTATATACCCAGAGGACAACAC
The DNA here is from genome assembly GCF_951802175.1 of Populus nigra. Taxonomy (NCBI): domain Eukaryota; kingdom Viridiplantae; phylum Streptophyta; class Magnoliopsida; order Malpighiales; family Salicaceae; genus Populus; species Populus nigra. The sequence goes on from NC_084856.1 coordinate 21,490,603, forward strand.
CTTTCAAGACCATTCGAGTTGAGCTCAAGACATTTTAAGAAACCGAGCTGCTTGAGCATATTAACCCTCCATTACTTTATTTTCTTGGAAGCTCAAACACGAGGAAGCGTAGACAAGACAGGCAGAAGTACAGACCTCGGATTCAGAAAGAGAATATCAAGTGATGATTTTTTTTTTGTGTTTTAAAAATATTTTTAAATAAAATTAATATTATTTTTTTAAAAAAATTAATATTTTTTTTTATATTTTTAGATTATTTTAATGTGTTAATATCAAGAATAACTTTTAAAAAATAAAAATATATATTATTTTAATATATTTCTGAGTACAAAATATTTTAAAAAATAATCAACATCACACCCTAAAAAAATAGTTTGATGGTCATTTTCGCATATAGCCTACTGGGGCATCATGAAATGAGTACTAAATTACACAATTTCATCATTTTTTGAAAAAAATTTTGTTTTAAATTAATTTTTTATATATTTTTTATTGTTTTGATACAATAATATTAAAAATAAATTTTTAAAAAATAAAAAATATTTTTATTTATATATTTTTTAAAAAAATAGTCTAAAAATCAACCTAATAATTTTCCTAAACACTCCCTTCACCTTCCCCTTGCACCATATATGCTTTTGCTAAAAGATACTCTCTGAGTGCAGAAGTTTAAATTAGGTGTGATGATGGGCACAAGGGGTTGATTAGATTAGACATGATGATTGGTGGGGTCCTGAAGTTGGGGATGGGAATTGTACGGTTAAGATGTGTTAATGATCATATCACCATCATCAAAGCTTCCTTGTGAAAATTTTTGTTTTCTTGTTATTGGCCTTGTCGATTAAAGAAATGAGACCATTACTTTCTAGGGTTTGTTTCTTTAAATAATACAATTAATAAAAATGATTTTCAATAAGCATAATTGAGGGGGGGGAACTCAGAGGAGTAGCCCTCTCCATGACCGAGCCTAAGCTTTGAATCATGAGTTCGAGCAAGTTAATTTGAATGGATTCAAAATGCATGGTTTTGGAAAAAGCAAATTTAAAAAAAGTCATATTGAATTTAAATTGGGTTATGAATTTACTCGTCAAGTTAATCAAATTAAATTAATTTTTAATTAATTTAATTTCAAAATATCTCGTGTAAAAATTAAAGTCAATAAATCATTATATTAACTTCTTCACAATATTTTCTCTAAGCTCCATCACTTCATATGCTTTGTTTTTTTCGTGGAAAAATAAGCATTTTTTTAAGTAATGTTTGTTTGGTTTGAAAATGTGTTTGGGTATGATTTAAATGTACATTTGACTTTAAAAAAGAATTAAATTAATGATTTTTTTTTGTTTTATAAAGCTTTTGAAATGCTTGTATCAAAAGTAAAAGAAAAATCATTTTGATATACCCAAACACATTTGTAATCTATTAATATCCATATCATTGTTTTAACGTCTCATATTATATATTGTTCTGTTTGTTTTTGTGTTTTAAAAGCGTTTTAAAAAAAATTAAAAAAAATTTATTTATTTTTTTACTTCAAATTAATATTTTTTTAATGTTTTTAGATCATTTTGATACATTGATTTTAAAATTAATTTATAAAAAAAAAATTTAATATATTTTTAAATAAAAAATACTTTAAAAAAATAACTGCAATAACATAAAGCATAATTTATGATTATTGAGAAGGAGTATAAGAAAACATTCTCTTTTCCAGCATATCACATTGTACTCTTGAAAAAAAAAATAGATGTTTTTCTTTTTGTCTACATGTGCATGCACTTCACAGATACGCACTGCATGCTTTGTCTAACGTGGGAAGATTATGTATTTTAGATCCTTTTTCAAAAAAAAAAATATGTCCATGTGAGATAGGTAGGTAGACTTCTTTTGTTCTTGATTTTTCATGGCAGATAACAGCTGAGATCAATTGCCAGCGTCAACTTCATTACAGGATATTTAGATTCACTAACTTTAATTGGTCCAATTAATTAATTCAAGCTTTCGACAAGTTCAAGAAATATGGTTCCATAGCATATGCTCCATTTATAAAGCTATTAACTGCACATGTAATAAGTTAAGGAGTTGGAAATTCGTGACCTCAATATTACTGGTTTTTCTTTTTTTTGAATACTAGGCTCGGTCTATCTGATAAGCAACCAACAAATTATTAGTGATTGCATTGTCGAAGAGATCATGAGTAAGTTTATAAAGAAGAATCCGTTTATGAGGTATAAAAAAATATATTTTTTATAAGGGTAAATTTATAATATTTGATCTCATAATAATAAAATTATAAAAGTAAGATCTATAAGAATTATGCTGCATTTCTTGGATGTCGTCCCAGTTTCTTAATCCCAGAAACAGGAGAGACAAGTGAATTTGTTTATACTGTTAACAAGCATGATTCATTTAGAATCTTTTAATAAGGCCCCAAAGGGATTTTGCTAAGATGCTAGATTCAACCTCGTGAACTTTGTTGATCTTATTTTTTCACCTCATTTTGATTCATCTGTTGGCTTCTTGCATCGGGTACAGTGTTCTTCATGTTTCCATGAGACAATTTGAGAGCTGGTACTGATTATATTTGAGAACTGGTACTGATTATCCGATAAAGATAGTCCTAACCTCATCTAATCTAATGATGGCTACATCAAATTAGAACTTAAAACTAAGTCAGAACCCAGAACTGTCGGAGTCAGAGACTAGGTTGAGTTACTGTCTTCAAGGCTGTTTCTGCCGCATATAAAGCCTCTTAAATCGGTTCGGTACTTTTCTTCTCCTTTTCCTTGTAAGAAACTTCCTCCTTTTTCATGTCCGGTTTCGCCAAGAAAAATGCCTCTTCTAGCAGCCTTGAAGGAGCTAAAAACCCACCTCCCGAAAGGACTCCCGGCACCGACCTGCTGCTGGAAACTCTCTGCTTGCTGCTGTTTCCTCTTCCGTGACTTTGCTGGGAGTTTCTGAAAAATGATATTTGTTTTTTTAATTGTAAAAAAATCATGTTTGTTGTTGACATCGAACATTTTTTACTGCCCCGTGCCAAGTCATTTCTCCGAGTCTGTAGTATCTGAGATTGGAAAATCTTCACCCCACCGAATAAAGCCCAGATGCAGAGATTGGACTCAAATATTACTGAGCTAGCTGGGTCAAGCTAAAACAAAACTCTAATCATGGACCAAGAATCAAGGGGCTTCAAGTTTTATTATGTCACCACTTTTCACCCTGTTTTTCCTGGAGTAAAAGAATCAAGAATGAGGTCAAGAGATGGCGTTTTCCTTCCTTCAAGTTCTATCACCTTATCTCTACACTTCAAGAAAGAAAAGGAGAGCGTTTTCTTTCAATTAACCATTAATTTCTATTTTTCATTGCCCTTTGCTAACCTTCGTTTAAGTGCGCAGAGTTCTTTTTTTATATATAACTAAATGGCTTGTAAGAGCATACAACTCATGCCCTCATCTTGTTCTATTGCAATCGGCCCAACAAGCATTTAAAAGCACCACACAATCCATTGCAACCAAGATATAAATGTCCCCAGTCAGTTCTTTGACATATGATTTTGTTGATTTGTCGCCATAAAGATTAATGAAGTCTGAACACGATGTTAGGGAAGTTGGATTCCTTTTTCCAAGGCAGACGTTTCTGTTCAAAGGTCATAATCTTTCCCAATTCCAGGCTTTAACTTGGACCAGCTTTGTGACTTCCATGGGAACGAAAGGTGATCATGGAACATTCCATATATTACTATCCATTGTCCACGACAAAGAAAACGAAAGATAGGTGGGGATATGGTTTTCCTGAGTTTGGTCTGCAAATTTATGTTATCTGGCCACTTGAAGACCACGGATGTCCGAATGGAATAGCGTGGCTGAGGGAAAATCTAGATTAAATTTCGAATTGAAAGAAGACTCGGATTTTTCACTAAAAAAAAGATAGACAGATTGCGAGTTTTCCTGTAGATAGATGTATAAGAAATTGAGTTTATTTAGACACTTAAGTTATAACTACGAAATTTTATTTTATGGAGTTTAAAAGGTAACTAATTTTTATATAAAAAAACTTCATTCACTTATTTTTATAAAAAAAATTAATAAAAAATCACAGTATTCTTATCGCTTTTCATGGTGGGTTTTATTTTATTTTTTTGTATTTTTTTTTTCATTTAGAAAATAATTAATAGAATATTAGTAGTTATTTCCTAACTATAATAAAATTTTCTCCATAATTTCTAGTGTTTAAAATAATTGACTGATAAGAAAAGAGAAAATTATACTTAATTCTATAAAAAAATGACTAGAATATATTTCCAGTTAAAAAATTATTTTTTATATTTTTCTTTATTTCTTATATTTATTTCTCAATAATGCAAGTATAGTATATTCAAATCATAGAATTTCTTCAATTGAATAATTAAAATCAACTTTATTCTCTAGTGCTGGGGTAAAAAATCAGCATGCTTGATGAAATAATGCTAGATGGTAATCCTTTTTGTTAGTGACATTACTTGCGTTTTTTTGTACTTGAGTAGATTAGAGAGGTGGTGTAGAAGTCAAGGAAAAAACTTGAACGTTGAAAACTTGAAAATCAAAAGTCAACTTTTAGTTTGTTGAAAAAAACTTTACTCACAAAATAACTAAAATTATTGTATCATGCATGATGCAATATTTGTGCTGAATTTTCAATTTTGACTTTAATTGCTTACTCTAGAACCTGTCATCATGGTAGCCTACCAGTAGTTTTTGAAAATATTTTTCTAAAATTTAATTTTTTATTTAAAATTATTTTTTTATATTTTTATATTGTTTTGATATGTTGATGTCAAAAATAACTTTGTAAAAATAAAAAATATTATTTTGATATATTTCTGAGCAAAAATTATTTTGAATTGCAATCTCTACCGCATTTCCTAATATCCTTTTAATTCACGCAAGATAAGGGTGTAATTGTGATTGTTTTTCAAAGTGTTTTTTATTTAGAAAAGTATTAAAATAATTTTTATTATTTTTTAAAAATTACTTTTAACATTAGCGCATTAAAATGATATGAAAACACCAAAAAATATTAATTTAAAGTAAAATATAAAACAAAAAAATATTTTTTAAAAAAATATTTTTAAAATACAAAAACAAATCAATTCATTTAACACCTATACCAAAGCAGCACCAAGAATTAGCTTAAACGGGGTGTGTCCCAATCAATTAATCAAGAAAATCAGTACTTAATATTATACAATTATAGAAGCCAATTTTTTTATTTAGATATGGTAGCAAGAGTTGACAAGCCAGGCTACTGTTGATTAAAAAAAAGGCATGCTTGTTGAGGTGCCTTTCCATGTGAATTTGTGTCTTGACGTGGAAATCAGCAAGCATTTTCGTTCTCCATTAATTTAGGTATTAATTACTGTTGTTAGGAAACATCGAAGAAAGAATGGATGAGGAGCTAGTTATTTTTTTAGTTTAATATAAAGTTCGGGTCGGTTTGTGTATATTTTAATTAATTTTATGAGATTTAAAATTAATAATTATATAAATTTTTAATAATCATTATATAAATAATCACAAAATTCAAATATAAAATTACATAAAAAAAACAAACTTATTAATCCCATATTTTTATCATTAGATTAGTAACTAAATGGTTAACCAGCAATATTTATTCCTCGACGAAGGCAGATTAGACTATCTTGACATCGCCCAGGAAAGTTGATGCACGGAACGCGTTCCGAAGCGAGATGATGGAATCTCTGCCCACACTTCTTCAAGACTGCCTCGGTACTCCCACTTGCACAGATTCTTCATGTACTTTCCTCCCTTCCCAGAACGAAACAGAAGAGAAGCGCAAGTACCACACAGCAACAGGGGGAAAAAAACACTATCACATGCAAAAAATATATATATATATATATATATATATATATATATATATATATATATATATATATAATGATTTGTGCGATTGGATTGATCAAGCCGAGTTCGAATAGAGAGTTTGATTAGGTTATGGACTAACTTGTTTGGATCAATCAAATTGGTTAAATTAATATTGGTTTTATTTAATTTAAAATCTAGTTTGTACCGTGTTTCTATTCACTTATTTTAAAAGTCAACTTGTTAAAATGGGAATAATAATTATAATTATTATGAACTAAAATACATTAGTGTACAAACTGCTTTTTTTTCCTTTTTCAATAGATTGTAAAGGGACAGCAGTTCTTTTGTTTTGTTTGGTGACTTGGACCCCAGCTATAACTAAAAAAGAGGACACCTTGAGATCAGGGCAATGCCATGAATAGTCAGAGAGCGTAACTGCAATTGTGGTCCAACCATGGCGGCCCTTCTACGAATCTCAGCGCCCAATGTTTGACTGCAACTGGGGCTTATACAAGTCTCGATGCCTACATGCACATTCCTTCTCACAACTCAACGATCCTCGGGACTTCTTGACCACCATACGTCGTCGTTGAAGAATCATATTCTTGTTGATCTAGAAGAAGGAAGATCAATACCTTGTACAGTACATCTTTCATAGTAATCTGTAGCGGAATTGGGGCCACAAAGTGAAAAATGCTTTCGGCCGATATGCAACGTTTGTTGAGCTACATGTGATATATTTGACCCTTGTATTTAATGACTTCACCTAACCAAGAATCCATTACCATACAGGACTTTCATTGAAATTGCCGATCACATGTTGGAGCTTGCGATCTTGAAATTGATCAATTGTTCGAAGTCAACCAATATTTTATTGGTATTTACTAAGAAAATACTAGATAAAAAAACACATGCGTTTAATTTTTAAAAAATTTTAGTAGTGTTTGGCTGCACGTCAATACCAAACACGCCATGATAAAAATATGTTGAGACTTGTTACATGTTTGGGCTTGATGCATTGCTAGGTTAAGTTATTACTGAGTTATTGCATTTTTTTTATTTAAAAAAATATTTATTTAAATTCTTTAGAGTCTTCACATTTATCATGGGATCTTTTAAAGATACTAGTCACGAGTTATATTGGTCTATCAATCATCAAGTACAAGCTCTCAACTACCTTGACTAAAAAAAATTAAACAAAATTATTAAAATCAATTAATTAATTAATTAATCAGTATAGAATTCCTCTTAGTCTGCTAATTGGATTTTTAGTATATCTTCGTATATAAAATCAGAAAAAATCAAAATCACACTAATGTTGTGCGTGGAAATATCACATGGATTATGTAAAGTTGTCAGAGTTGCATATTTTGCCTACAAACTTAATATTCTAATGGAAATGAGATCAATACGGCAGTCCATGCAGCCAAAGAACTGGAATGTGTGGCAATTGACTAGGAATTTAGTAGTGGATTAATCGAGTTTTCTTTTGATAACAAAGAATATCTTTTACCTAATTTGTATAGCTTTTAACTAATTTAGCAGTGGATTAATCTAATCAAAATTAAATATCCTTTATAAACGTGATTTAAAACTTGATTTAGACTTTAATTTATTTTAATATATTTTTTACATTAATCTAGCTAAACTCTGGATAATTAAATGAGTTGACACATGATTTATTTAACCTGATTAAACTCGATTTAAATATGATCAAACATAATAAATTCAAATTATAAAATAAAAAAATAAAAAAAATATTATTTTAAATAAAATAATAGATTTAAATTGACATAATGACTCACAAGTTAACTCGATAACTCAATATCCTAAATTCCAAATCAAATACGACACGTTTAAAAACTATGCTGTAAACAATTTTAAAAGCTAATCGCCTTTTCGTATTATTAGAAAGAGAGATTATAACATGGGATCTTATTTTTTTTAAGAGGAGGAACAACTTTATACGAGAAGATCCCAACCTCCACTTCAAAGTTTGGCTATACAAAAAAAAAACTTTCATTAAGAATGGAAAAAATAAAAATGTAGTGCTTCTTAATGGATGCAAAACATAAATACAGAGATAAATTTATCTCAAATTTATAGTTATTAGTTTTGTTATCATTTTTCTTCTTCCAAATTCTCCCTGGTTTGAATTAATTATTATTATACATGTTAATATAAATGTGAGAAAAATTAATATCAAGTCAAATCCAATTAAAAAACGCTTATCACATAATTACTAATCACTAAAAAACATTAATTAAAATATAATTTTATATTATTCTCTAATATATTCTTTTAAATAAAATTCTTTTAAATTTAAAATTTACATAAATTTATATTATCTTATACTATTAAATAAAAATAATAAAATTTAAATTCATAAACTTTAATATAATATTAAAAAAATAATTTACTCCAATAACTTAATCTCTCACATGGAATTTTTAAATATAATTTTATATTATTCTCTCACTAACAAATTCTTTCATCAAAACAATTATTTCTTTCTCTGGAAACTTCTAAGCAAACACACTTGTCCACGCGGGCTCACCATGTCTGACCAATCCCTTGCATCACCATCACACATCAAAGCACTGGACCCCACAACTCTTTGATAGTCTTCCTCTCTTGTTCTACACGGCACTTTCTCCTTTAACGCCCAGCATGCTCCTTCCTTCCTTCATTTATAAACCCCATCATAGCCATAACCCTTTCTCTTCATTTCCGTTCTTCACCCCGTGCCCCTACCTGGCGCACTCTCAAAAACATAAAAACCCTCGAACAGAACTGAACTTGACCATACCACTTCCTGTCTGATCATCACTATTTTTTGTAAGGTTGTTTGATTTCTTCTGCATGTACACCATGGATTCTTACAGGTTCACACACATGATCCTCCCCCTCTTAGTTCTCTTCATCTTGTCAACACCTCATGGTGTCGTTTCCCAAACCACCAACTCGAACGACGGGCAGCCGTACAACTACGCCCGGGTGACTCCATCGATGGCCATAATCATTGTCGTTTTGATAGCCGTACTCTTCATCATGGGGTTCTTTTCAATCTACATCCGCCATTGCAACGAAGCCAACGGCAACGGGAGTATCCGGCCGCTGGGTATGGGCGGACTCTCTCGACGCGTCGCCGCCTCGCGTGGGCTTGATCCTGCCGTTATCGAGACGTTTCCCACGTTAATTTACTCGGTCGTGAAAGGCTTGAAGATTGGCAAAGGCGCGTTAGAATGCGCCGTTTGTTTAAACGAATTTGAAGAGGATGAAACGCTGCGTTTGATTCCTAATTGTGACCACGTGTTCCATCCTGATTGCATCGGTGCTTGGTTGGAGTCTCACACTACCTGTCCTGTCTGCAGAGCTGATTTGACCAAGCCTGCAGACTCGGTCCCTCAACTCGGTGAGTCGCACGACCCCGAGCTGGACCTGGAGGCCCAAAATGGGGCAGTGATGGACGAGCCAGAAAATGGGAATGCTAATGTGGAAGTGGTTGGACCGGAGCCTGAGGTTATGGGAGCGAGTGTGGTCAAAACTTTGAACAGGAACCGGACACGGGGGTCGAGATCGGGTAGGCCATTGAGGTTTACTAGGTCACATTCGACCGGACATTCTGTGGTTCAACCAGGAGAGAATACCGATCGGTTTACTTTGAGATTGCCGGTTGAGGTTAGGAAACAAGTGATGAACCGGAAGTTGAACCGGGCGATGAGTATGGTGGTGTTCTCCAGACAAGGAAGTTCAGTGAAGGGGAACAAGAACGGAGTTGGTGAAGGGAGTCCCAGGAAGGTGTTAAATTATAAGCGACTTGAGAAACTGGACCAAGAAGCAAGGTCGGACCGGTGGGTTTTTAGTCGGAACCCGTCATTCCTAGCAAGAGCGTCGTCATTCCTATCGAGAGCGTCGTCATCGGTTAGGTCACCAAGAGTGGCTGCTAATGGCAACCAAGGGGATTCATCTAGACAGGTTGGACCGAGTGCGGGTGAATCGAGCAGACCGCTGGTTTAGTAGGGCAGTCCTGTTTGCCCACTTTTTTTAATATATATATTTTTTATTTGTTTTTATAAATTGTGTAATATAATATAGGATCGTCAAAATGGAAGAGGTCAAGTCAAATTGAGATAACGACCCTCTAATTTTTTTATATTTTTTTTCCAATTGTAAGTTAAAAAATCATGGGATTTTTGTAAGCGATATTGCTTGCTGGTTTAGACTTTTGCCATGATTTAGTTACTAGACATTTCGTGGAAGGACCCTCCTAGTTTTAGGCAATGGTAATTCCCCTGTTTTTCAGCAATTTTGTGCCCATAAGCAAATGCAATTTCAGACTACGTTAAAAGACTTAACCTACCAAGTCAACTCTGTAGCCTGTTAGCTCGAGATTTAAACTAGTTCATAACAATATTGTTTCAAGATCTTGTTTTAAGAAAAAAATTCAAAACTTAAATCGATAATTCACTTGATTTACAATCCGAATCTTGAATTGGGTTTTGCAGGCATTGATTATTAAGAAGGTTTACTAGATTTATGAGCTTTTTTTTATGCTGATATTTTTTGGGAGAGACAAACCGTATTTTTGGAAGGATTTCCCCGGTGATCATTACAAATAATCCCATATCTGATCTTATGATCTCTCACCTGCCCTTATCTTGCTATTTGTCTTTGTTATTTTTTTTTTAGCTTGCATGTATGTTGATTAATTTCACGAATCTTGAAGTTAATAATTATATAAAACTTCAGTAATCTTAAGATTTATGGGACTCGAACTGATAATATATCTAGAGAGTAAACTCATATCCTAATTATAATCTAATCTTTAAAGAATCTAATTGGTGTTGTTTTCATGAATTGGGGTCGGAGGAAATGGATAGATGGTCAGAGAATTCATCGCACCAGAACTTAGCTAAGGGAAATTAATATCGAACAAGGACCAAGCATGCTGAATTCTGAAGAGTCATAACTTGTCCATTTCATTTCCCAGAAGTAATAATATTTTGATCCAACTAAAGGAACTGGAATTTCAGAAGTTCATAACTATGCTTGGTCCTTGTGCGGTATCACTTTCCCTTCGCTAAGTTTCGAGCATCTCAGCCTCTTATAAAAAATGACTAAAGTTATCAAATCTCTGAGCCCACAAGAGCTCCAGCGACTTGGTCAGCCATTTGTGGGATACTACCCAGGTCAAATGGTCAGTCTTCTAGAAATATAGAAAGCCTTTCTAAGCTCTATAACGGTCAATCTGGGGCTGTGATCATGGAGATTATAAGCATTTGCCAATTGCCATTGATAAGGAACAGTGACTAATTTGTTTTGCTGCCTCATATTTGTGCAATGAACCTAAGTTGTTCGTGACTTGAGACTGCTGCATTGCTTCTTGGCACTGAGAAAGTTCGGTGATCAGACTCTTTTTCTGTGTTTTTTTTCACTAAACAGCTTTATCTTTGATTTCAAAGAATCAATCATTATGCCAGTATTCTTCACTCTTGAAGCAATTCCTATGGAGTTTTGCATTTCCTTCTATAGCCAAATTGAATTTATAGTGCATCCCTTGGTGGTCTAAACTTTAGAAAAGAAGAGTTTTCTTTAGCATCAAATTAAGTACCACCTTAACAAATCGAGCATGAGTCTTTTGAATAATATAAGTATATACATATTAATGATAATATCTAAAATCATACTAATTTAAATATGTATATGATGAAACTTTTGTAATATAAATTCTAAGTTCAAGTCTTCGAAGATTTTCTCTTTCAAGTTTTGTTTAGTTTGATAGTACAGCTAACCGCGCGATTAAATTTCATTTTAATTTTTAATTTTGTTTCATTGTTTTTGTTCTATTGAATGCAATAGGATATTTAAAACTCTTGCATGTATGATAATGAGTTTATTTGTTTTTGTGTTTCATAAATGCTTTTTAAAAAAGTTGAATTTTTTTTATATTTTTTTATTTTAAATTAATATTTTCAAATCATTTTAATATGCTAATATAAAAAATATTTTTTTTAAAATAAAAAGTATTATTTTAATATATTTTTAAATAAAAAATATACTTTAAAACACAACTATAACAACACCCAAAAACAACCTTTGTAATGTCTTGCATCCGCAAATTGACTGTTCCCTCCCGTTGGTCACTAGAATTCCTGGTAAAACAGAGCTGCCGATCACTCAAGGCAGGCCAATCTTGACCCTTTAAGAGCAATGTCTAGTGGAAAGTGAACCCTAGGTTAAAGTCACCTATCAACGACATGTCGGCTGTTTGAATCAACTAAGCCTAGCACTCAGGCCTAGAAACTGTGGGCTTAGAATCTAATCGTAGAGCCCAATGGCCCGGTTTTTAGGCCTAGTCTATCATTCTATGGCAAAATTCTCTTTCTTGTTTAAATTTTCCCGAGAAACAAACAATCGGTAATCAAAGATGGAGAGAGAAGAAAGAGGAGAAGAGCGAAACACAAATTCATCAAACCAAAACAAAAAAGTACTAATACAAATACCATCCTACCAAGAAGTAATTGAAAGCTCACAAGTTAAACCTACACAAACACAAGAATCTTCATTCTTTAAGCCATCACAAACTTTCTCTCAAGCTTTCTCCTTTATTAAAAACTCTGAATTCTACTCTCCTCCTCCTCCTCCACCACCTTCAAAATCTGAACATGGGCCTAGTAGTTCTGCAACCACGAGGTACTTTATATTAATGGGTTTTCTTTTGTTTTCTGTTCTGGGATTCTTCTTTTTAATTTTGAGGAGACATTTTGTGATAAAGTTTTTATTTTTGGATGAAAACAGTGAAAAGGTTTCACCATCTCTATTGGCATCAGCTCCTGCTGCTTCTTTTGGTGGTGGAGTGGCTTCATCTTCAGTACAAAATAACCAGAGTCGCAATGCTATTCTTGTTAGTCATAGACAGGTGAAGGTTTACTTATGTTTTAAGACATTTTTATAAATTTCGGTTGCAACATTGGCATGGGAATTATCGAAGTTTTTAAAAGGTTGTCTTTGGAAGTCATGCAGTAGCTTTTTGATTCGTTCTTGGTTATTTAAGTACTCCTGTTTTCCTGTACAATTATTTTTTTGAACTAGAATTGTGTCTCAAGTTTCGTGCTTTACTGAGTTTCATAGTGAGTGATGATTTAGATTTTGTTGAATTGTACTTCCATAGATTGGCCTGAATTTAAGTTTGCCTAGTCATTGCGCAGAAGGGAAACCCCTTGCTTAAACATATTAGGAATGTAAAGTGGGCTTTTGCGGATGTTGTTTGTGACTATTTGCTTGGACAGAGCTCATGTGCTCTTTATCTAAGGTTCGACCTCCTCTCCTTCTGTCCTGTTTCTCATTGCAAATGTATGAATTTGAGTTCTTGGCTGCTTTTTAATTATTTGATTTTTAACTTGTTACTATACTGGTTTGAAGGTAAAGCTAGAAAATTGTTCTTATTCTTTAAAATAGCTACCTTGATGATGTGATTTTTATTATTCTCCATACTGACGTAAGTACTGAGATCTAGTCTAGTTCCCAAGTTAGTTACAGATTTTCTATAGGCTTTACTCTTTTGATATCTATATCCCATTTACCATTTTCAAGTGTGAGATAGACAACAATACCAGAATATATTCTTGAGCATAACCAAATTTGTAACTCTATTAACCATTAATGTATTGCATGTCTTCGTCATTGTTTATTCCTACCACAAGCTAACTTTGAGAATTTGCAATTTGATGATTTGATGCAGTCTTAGATATCATTTACTCCATCCAGACTACCTATATTACCGTATAAGAGAGCTACAAAAGAACTGCAAGCTTCGTGTTGTTCTATGCCATGTTGATGTGGTAAGCTGCTCTTTCCATGCAATGAGTTTCTCATGCCTTCTACAGCCATTACTCTGCTTATTTAATATGCAAAACAAAGCCTGGTTTCCACTAGGAAAGTGAACTGTGGAAGTTTGTTGCATGTATTAAAGAGTTCAACACCGACCATTGTTCTCATTGATTTCAGGAGGATGTAGTTAAGCCTTTACTTGAAGTCACAAAAACAGCTCTGCTTCATGATTGTACACTATTATGTGCTTGGAGGTATGCTGCATATCCCAATGCAAATGGATTATATTTTAAATAGTCTTTATATTAACTGTGTCTGAGGCTACTCATGTTTCCATTGATCTTTCCTTGTGTTTCGTATCTAGTGAGATTGTACAGAATTTATAATGGTTTGCTCAACTTATTTTTCTTTCTTTATATCTGCAACTTGATTTTATTGACTTCGTTAATAGAGTTGGACCAATATTGCAAGTGGACTTGTCCTCTTGCAGTAAGGGCCTTGAAATGATTGTCCTTGACGAACTTGTCTGGTATTGTTTTTTCTAGCTTGGAGGAATGTGGTCGATACTTGGAGACTATAAAAATGTATGAAAACAAGCCTGCAGACCTTATTCAGGGCCAAATGGATACTGACTATTCATCTCGGGTAACAACCTGTTATTGGTCTCCTATCAGCAATCAATCAATGAATTTGAACAAAGTTGCTTAAATCATTTAGTATTCACTCTTTGAACTGGTTGAACTGAATATGTTCTTTGTTTTAATGCAGCTACATCATGCTCTCACAACTGTTCGACGTGTTAACAAGACAGATGTGGTAACACTTGGATCTACATTTGGGGTATGCCATTGATCTTGCCCTAGATAGTATGTGGCTAGTTGTTTATTTTGCTCTGGATAGTATGTGCTAGTTGTTTATTTGTTAGTCTATATTCCTCTGTTAGCTGATTTTCCTCCTTTTGCAGTCTCTTTCTAATATCATGGATGCATCCATGGAAGATCTAGCTCGTTGCCCTGGAATAGGAGAGCGCAAGGTATATCATGGGTTCTTGCATTATGTTATCTTGAGGCTCATTACCCTTAATATTCTTCAATTGATTGTATACAAGACTGTTGTTGGCTAGCAACTTTAAGTGAAGCATTAAATGTTTGATTGGTTTTAATTGTTACTCTTATGTGCATCCATATATTTGATGGATCAGGTGAAACGCTTGTATGATACTTTTCATGAACCATTCAAGCGTGTAGTTTCAAGCCACCCTGTTGTTCCACAAACCCCAGTCCAGAAAGACACTGAACCTTCCTCAGTCAATGAAGTTGCAGAAATGGAGATGGAGGAAGCAAATGCAAACAAACGTAGGAAGAAAGAACCAGAATTAACTGTCAAGTCAGCCCTATCTTCTGCATTTGCAAAGTATGCTACTGATAAATTGGGTAATAAGAAATTCCAAGGAGAAAAGGTCGGAGAAACAAGTACTGCCATTGCCTCGGAAGCTGAAACTAGGAAAACCTCTGGTTAAGGGGCTGCAAATTAATCCTCACTTCTAACATCGGTTTCCTTGAGATGGGAAATATTTATTTGTTTGTGTCATTGGAAAGATGTTCCAAGTATATGAATTTTAGCGGCACTACATTCTTATCTCATGCTCCGGAAAGATTCTTCTTTCCGCTGCATATCAGGTGTTGTTGAATGTTAACATTCTTAAGTCTTAACCTACCTACTTCCATCTGATGATTTTGTTCAGGGGATTAGAAACTCTTCAGGTTAAAGTGTAGCCGCATCTGTATATATGGAGAGTGCTTAGAATTAGAATGATTCTATACCTGTTGACAATTGACTTCCTTTCTCCAAAAAAAAAGTTAGTACACCTTTCCCCGTTTTAAGCTGCAAGATGACCACAGGTGAAATGTTCATGTAACAATTTCCCTTGAATGGCACCCGCAAAATGGATACAAAAAAAAGTATTTCTTTTCAAGTTTTTATCAAGAGAACATTATTTTAGTTTCTGCTTTCAAGGCCCCCTTGCACAGTTTTGGTGGTCCTGAAAAAGGTGGTTGGAATAAAATTATTGCAGTTCATTTCCATCTCAGCAGGAACAGGCTACAAGCACGTTTGTATTGATATTAGATAGCATGCAGGTTTTAATTGAATTGTATGGAGGATAAAAGAGCAGGAAGTAGTTTCTCTGAAGTTATTTATTGGCATGAAACCAGGATCGATCCATACTAGTAGAAGCAAATCTGGATATGATAAATAGTGCATTGACAACCTTAGACATTCTTTCTCGATTATTGCGAAGATGGAAGGTCAATTGCGGAGCCTGAACATATAGTACAGTTTTGGCCTGTATCCGGGACAATGACCTTGGAGGTAAATGTTCAATGAAGTTAATGCATATCATACATAGTTATCAAAGCTGCCGTGCCTAGTAGGTCGATCATGTGACTTGTTTTTTTTTCTTTTTTTGGAATCTGGCCAATGACCGTGCAAGTTTATCCACAACTCAAGTTATCTTATCAACACCTTTTATTTTTTAAAAAAGACATTTCAGTGTTATTTTAAAAAAATTATTTAAACTAATATTATTTTATTAAAAAAAATAATCTAATAGACTCGGGTTAATTTAACAACTCATGGATAGACTCACTTAATTTGTAAATCATACTTTGAATCGAGTCAAATACATACACAAGTTGAATTTGTTTTACTTTTCCATTAAGCTTCAATTTAGAACATTGCTTCAACTAATGCACATGGAATTATGAAAATGATGGACCAATGTAACATTGAACTTTGCTGCTAACTTTATGAACAAGTTCGTTAACATTATCATAAAATGGTTATCCGTAACGGCATGTCCTTGCCATACTTCTAGGCAGCTCAGCCCTTTGAGCATTCTCCTCTAGTGCCCCTTTGGCTTCCATTTAAGACACTCACATGGGAGCTTTAATGGTGGTGCCACCCCATTTTTGTTCTGTCTGAACTTTTTTTAGTAGGCTACATAACACTTTTCACTTGCTTGCGATTTTTTCACACTATGGCCACCCTGTTTCTCTCCCAACGCTCGTGTCCTCTGCCAACTTCCATAAATCTAGACTAGTTGGGTCCAGAGGAACGAACATCCACTAGCATCATAATTTAACCAAAAGCAGCATGTCAGCTTGTTAAAACTTCCTCTATTCACTACAATCTGTATGATGTATCACAGTTTTTACCTTTACAATGAATAGCCTTGCTTGAAGAACTTGAGTGGTTTCTGTATCACTTCATATCATACTAATTACTCATCTCAAGTTTTAAATTGCTTATTTGGTGGATCAAACCGAATTTATAGAAACCATATCATACTAATTACTCATCTCTAGTTTCTATATCACTTCATATCATACTAATTACTCAACTTGTTAAAACTTTTTGTTGTTAATTGGATTATATCTCACATGAGTTTGATCAGATTAACTAGATTATAGGTTGACTAGTTGAAAACCAAGTTAATTTTTAAATTAATTTGAAACGAAACTTGATCTGAATTAGACTCAAGTTAATTTTTAAATTAATTTGAAACGAAACTTGATCTGAATTAGACTCTGAATCGATAGGTTACAAGATCGATTCCTGGTCTAGTATTTCATATCAATTATGGTGTATCATGATCATGCAAGTAGTTTACTGCATAAAGAATGATGGACATGCTTATGAGATTATAATCGAAATGTAGGATAAATTCTTTTGAACCTTAACTTGAAACTTGTTCTTAACTGCTTTGCAAGGTGATTAGCACCACACTACATGCCTCTTGGTGACTTCAAAATGCCTAACAAAATATCAATTTCCAAATTCCTAGCTTTGATTTTTGACCCAAGCTGGTAACAGTGTCTTTTATTATCAATCTTTATTACAACAAAATCTACATAGGCCTTGGACTGCACAACATCTGATTCATAAATCTAGAGGAACAAGAGGAAGATACGGAAGAAAGGTTCTTGACCAGAGGGATTAGAGACTGCACAACATCTGTCATGAGAGGCCTATAATCTGCTTCTGGTTGCACACACACGGCTGCAATAGCAGCCACCTGTGAAAAGGCAACATAGTGCACAAATTTAGTTGGAAATTTTAGGTTTAAGGATACATCCAGATGCTAATAGTATAGAACTCAAAGGTAACCTGGATCAAGTCCTTCTTTGAATATTGGTCTTTCATGGCTGGATCAACCATTTCCACTACCTTATCTCTGTTGGTTAGCCTTGGAAGAGCCTGCGAATTCATATAATCACAGGAGGTCAGGGGTTTGTAGCTAACAACCTCCTTACTAGTTAGCTCTCACAGTTTATGGCATGAATTAAAAACATATTCTAGCTAGTAGATTTTTTGACAATGGAGTAATGGAGTGGCACACTAACCCAGGAGACAAGGACATGTTCACCGGAGGGCTGCTTGGTATCAACAGGTTTACGGCCAGTTAAGAGCTGTAAAAGAACAACTCCATAGCTGTATACATCTGATTTTGTGGTGAGCTTACCCGTTGAAGCATACCTAAATATGGCAGAAAATGATCAGCATTGATATGACAATTGACTTTGCATTGATATGGTTTGCTCATTGAAAATGAGATGCAGGATAGATGATGGATCACTCACTCTGGTGCTAGATAACCAGGGGTACTCGGCAAACACGTCGAATTTCGAGCATTGATCCTTTCCGAGCCCATCTTAGCCGATCTGAAATCTGAAACTTTAGCCCGAAAATTTTGGTCTAGTAAAATGTTACTACACTTGAAGTCACGATGGATTACTGCTGGGATTGTGAGCTCATGAAGGAACTCCAGGGCCCTAGCACAATCAAGGGCAATTCTCAATCGTGTCCCCCAATCCAACTGTCGATATTGCTTGTGATGGAGATGGTGTTGAAGAGTCCCATTAGGCATAAATTCAAATACTAGGAGCCTGTGGTTCTGGTCAGCACAATAACCAAGTAGCTCCACCAAGTATGGTGAGTGCAACCTGCTTAGCAAATCCACCTGCAATATGGAGATAGAAAATGACACTACGTATCACACCCATGTGTAAGGTTTCTTAGCATTCAACACAAAAGAGTAGGTGCCTTGACAGATAGAAATATTTATGCATGTATTTCAAATTCAACAAGCAACATTTCACTTAAATATCTATCATTGACATTGCAATCCCATTTGAGTATTTGAGGTTGACTTTAAGCCTCTTAGGCTATTAAACTTCTATAGCAATATAGAGACTAGGAACCAAGAAAATAACAAATCAAGAAGAGGGGCCTAATGGGGCAAAAAGCTCTTAAAAGAAGTCACTTGCCTCTATCCTGAATGCACGCTCTCCTTGCTTCCCTGCTCTATGGAGCATCTTAATTGCTGCCACAGTTCCATCACTTAAGGTACCTCTATACACCACCCCATACCCTTCATTCCATGTCACATTTGCTTCACTGAATTTGTTTGTGGCGATTTCAAGCTCCTTGAATGTGAAAACCTGGACTCCTTTGTATTTGCCTGGAAGCTTATGGCCCATATTGCTTCCATATAGACATCCACCCTTAACATCTGATATATTCCCAAAGACACTAAATTTCCACACCAGTAAAAATTTGCATGGATTATGTAATTTAAAATTTCAGATGATTGGATCTAAATACACTGGTTTTGAAAATTAGATGTTGAAAATTTACATTCCAAACACAATTCTTTTTAGATTGAGAAATGAATAAAGATCACAAAAACTTTGACATGGGACAATTACCTGGGCTTGGAGTGAATCTTATGGTGGTATGAGCAATGAACTTGCTAGTGTTGCAACTGCTAAAGTCTCTGCAGTTGCCTCCATCTTTGGAATATTTGTATCTTCTAAGCATTGCTATAATTAGAAAGATAGTGAGAACTACAACAACAGAAATGGATGATACGATGATTATAAGAATAGAGGTGGAAGAGAGGGTGCCAATGCCATGATGGTGATCATGGATTTGAGATTGGAAGCTATGATGCTTATTGGTATGGTTTCCATGTGACTTTGCAGGTTCATCAGTGGTGCTAGGTTCCATGAGCACAAAGAGCAAGGAAGAAAAATGACTGTGAGAGATAGAGAGATGGGAATGATAATGTGAGGTGCAAGAAAGTATAAAAGAGGATTAATTCTCCCTTCCTTGGAGATGTCACATTGCCTATGCTGTCAGAAAACTCCACTCTATTTCTCTCTCTCTTGCTCGTGGGTAATGTAGGTGTTTTGTGTACTTCGTTCGTCTTTTCTCCTGTTTTTTCTAAGGAGTGGTCATTGTCATTGTAGAAAAGATTAGAACCTTTTGCACCATTTTTACTTCTGTACTCAAATCATATCATTTGCTCAGTCTATGTATATTTACAGAGTGACTTCAAACATTCAGTCCTCTCAAGTCCTCATGGGTGGGAGCATTTATGACTGTAGACAAAAAGAAAAGGGCTTCTATCCCTAGTTGGAGTTGATTTTGCTGCTTTCTTAAGCAATGGCAGAGCCAAAATTTGTCATGACCCTTTGCATGCAATTAATTTCCAAAGGGCTAACTGCTAAATGACGCACAGGTCAAAATTTTTATCTGGGTTGAAATTGTCATATAGGATTATTCCAAGAATTGTGACCATAAACTCAACGGTTGCATAGGATCCAGGGAAACCAGAAGTGCCCCATGGTCTAGTGTTACATGTGAAGATTAGTGTTCAATGAAGCTCAAATCATTTTATTTATTGGTCGAGATGTAAACAAATTAACTCGGACACCCTCAGTTACTAAAAAAAACAATTTGCCTTGCCAAAAAATTTTGAATTTTTTAATGACACTAGAGCCCAGCTCATTTTTTTACTCCTATAGAGGGTTAGGCCATTAGGATTTCTTCTTTTCTCCTTTTACCTAAAAGATTTCTCCTCCATCCCTACTGGGCATCAAGAAAACAGCAAGACCTCCCCTCCCATCCCACCCCACCCCATCTCTAGCAGTATATCACTATCTGCATGGGTTGTGCCTTTGTCCCTTTTTGTCTCCGGTTTCAAAAACAGGGACCCTTTAATAGAGTGCTCATCTGCAAGTCACACAGGTCATTTCGCAATCACAATTTGGTACAAGACTGGAAGTGTTTGGTCTTGAAAAAGAAATGAATTCACGTAGGGACCGTGTACAAATAATGCAAAGGAGTTTCTACTTCCTACTATACTACAGTGCCATCTCATGTTACCTCTATCAGAAATGAAATTCAGATCCAGTATCATATTCATTTTTTACATCAAGAGCTGTGTCATTGATCAATGATATTGTCAGCTGCTTGCAAAAAATCTCTGTTAAGAGTTTGCTGAATGGAACCTTGGGTTGGTAACCTGATCATCAACTAGCACCGAATTCCCACACAAAATCTTAGCATCGTAACCATTCCAACTCTTCCAATAAATAGCCACATCAATTTCCAAATGTTCACCATTCCATTCAACAAAAATGTTTTACATTGTGTCATGAAACTAAATATAAGTGCAATAAATTGTAAGTAAAATCAACCGGATCTATTCCAATTTTTGTCGGACAACTAGCTAGACATGTTCAACAACAATGTTTTATGCCTTGTCAAATCAGGCAGCTCCACAGTCTGGCAATGCTTCTGCCGGCATGTGCATAAATACAATTATCTAATTCAGTTATAAAAAAATTTACAGAATCGTCAATCATCTGGGAAACCTAGAAACCTGTTTATAAGCTTGGCAACTGCTGTGGCATCACCTGGCGGGTATGGAAGGAGGGACTCAATATTCATATCAGATATTGTCTGATGAAGCGTTTGAGGATGAGCACAGTATAAATGCTTCCTCTCTGCTAGTTCTTCTGCAAGTTCACTTTGATGATTGTCCATCAAATCTTCATTAACCACAACAATTAGAGGTTTCCCAAGCCGCAAAGTTTCAAATATGCTCCCTGACCCTGCACAACAGACAGTGCTAGTTAATGACCACTCCAGCATCCAAATTAAGTGTCTGTTACTGTGGTAGCACATAGTTATCAGATATTTTCATATCACAGCTTTTACCTTGAGACAGCTTTCACTAAATTATAACATCATTGCATATCAAGGCATGCATAGCTTGACTGACTAAAAAGATTTCGCTTCCATCCCCCCCCCCCTCCTTTTTTTCATGGAAAAAGTACAGATTCTCTCAACCTTTTCGATAAATAAAAAATATATATGAAAAAGCTGCAGTACAACACCACAATCACCAGATAATAGTTAAGCTGAAAAGTACCAATTGACCTTCAGCAACCGACCAAGTAAAATTTATAATTTAATTTTTAGAAGTTACGCACTCTCCTACATACTCGCAGGCACATGATAGGCTACAATTATCAAATAATAAAGAACTTGAAGTATGTCATGAACCATGTTGTTTCGATAAATTTCTCAATGGTCTGCATCATTATAGACAAGGAGAATGAAGCAGTAAAAGGACTTTGAAAAGTTTATCAATTTTTTGGACACAAAAGTGCAAGAATACAAATCCTAAGGGGCTATAAAATAAGTATAAGGAGAACAAGGTATCTTCCTCGTTTTAAATAACTAAACCTTCCATGTTAATGACTATCCTTTATAGAAAATGTAAAGGGGCGCAAAATAACCTTGCTTCTAATAATGAATTTGTAGTTTTCCTCCAGATAGGTACTGACAATGATATTTCCCCATGCTTACTCATGGAAACCTTAATTCAACCAATACTTTCAATTCTGGGCCTATGTTGCTGTGTGCTATAACCAATCCTGGACCCCACCAGCATTTTTCTGTTTCAGATAATCCTCAATTGATAAGAACTTACAAACATTTTCTGTCATGCTTAAATATGATAGTTTCTGTGATCTTAGGTGTGAATTGTATAGTTGTAACAAAGTGGAATATAACCCTGACATTCACAGAATATTAATGAAAATTAAAAGATAAATAATATCTTACCTGCATGGCTGATGACAAGAGATGCTGATCTCAGATGGTCTGCAATGCTTGGTGAAAAAGTGAAGTAATCAACAGCCAGAGATCCATCTTTTCCTTCACTCTGCATTTAGGAGGAACTCATATGAAATGTGATGGAAGCATGAATCAAAGAGTAATATGTCCAAGGAAGGAATCAAGTGAAAAAAGAAAGATTCCAATATTCCCCCAAAAGCAAACCTACTAGGAATCTAAAATATCCAAAATATAAGACTTCACTAAAGGATTCATTGCTTTTCTAGAACCTTTCATCTCACATGATTTTTAACAATTTTCAAAGCACGTAATAAGGGCCGTAGATATGTATTTTACTTTAAACGTAGATCCCGCATAAATTTCAATTATGATCCTTGACATTATAGATGCATTAGGATAGAAAGATGCATTATATCATGGATAGAAGAGCTGCCTACATAAGAATTTAGATCAGAGGCAATTATCTAACTTATTTAAGACAAGACGTCTCTAGCCTTTGTCCATCATTAGGAAACCAAACTCAACATCTTATCAAACCAAGAAGGACAAATGACATGAGTGAAAAGGGAATGAACTATATAAAAAAGAATACCTTGGCAGGAGTGTAGGATCCTCGACCCATTTGAATAACGAGGTGGGTATATCCTTTTCTTAATAACTCTTGTTTAACTTCCTTAGTATCCACAGTTCTCACAAGAGCATCAAACAATGTTGTTCCTACAGTTACAAATACCACTTTCTTCTCTTGCTTCACACTCTCCTCAATATCTCCCATTTTACCTGCCTCTGATTCTTAAAAATCCTAACCAACTACAAAACACAAAAATCACAAACAAACCAAAAACATATTACAAAACTAGTATGATTCTAACATAAGGTGTTTGTTTATTCATCTTCTCGTTCCTTTACCTGCACACTCACATTCGTATTCCTATCTAAACATTAAACTTGTATTATGTTGTAATCTCACATCTTATTTCATTCTTCATTAAAAAATAATACTATAAGATCATCAAATAATAAATAAATAGATTATTCAAACTATGTAAAGGAAACAAATGAAACTAAATATATGACAAGAAAATTCCTAAACAAACTTTGTACCATATTATTAAGCATAAAATTCAGATAATGCTGCAGCACACTTTACAAAACACTATCTTAATCACCAACCATCACTAACAGAGAAGTCCATTCTCATAAAAATAACCAAAAAGTAACTTCGAAGTTCAAATACACACTCCACACAAAACACAGTGTTCTATATGACAGAACAGCACACAACAACTTCATTGCAGAATAAAAATCACATTTAATTAACAATGCTACCGGATTACAAGTTAGAACCCAAACTACTACTTCCTTAAAAATTGCAAATTTATGCTTTTTGAGTTTTTTCTATGTTAAAGTTTCCTACTTTACAGTTTAATATGTTGTTTTATATTACAACATACTAAAATCCACCAAATGGAATTTCAATCTAATTGACAAAACACACTATATATCTAGCAAAACCCACAATTTGAAACCATGAGCAATAATCTAATTTTATCCCCACGTATCCTTTCACATTGAATTCAATTACTAATTAGACAGCAAAGTTTGGCTTCAGAAAACAAAAGGCAGATTGAAATGGATGCAGATGATGATAACAGCAACTGGGTTTCTGTGTTTTGCTCACTGTCAATGCAAAGTTTAAATCGTTACATTGATCAGCAAATATGCAAATACTAATGAAATGAAAACAAGAAAAAATGGGTTTTTGAGTTTAAGTTACCTTGTTTTGATGGAAGATGAATTGGCCTCAGCATTTCTATTCTTGTTCCTGTCTTTGCAATTCAATTAGGTAGCTCCTTAGAGAGAGAGTTGAAGGGGGAGACATGTGGTTGATGAGGAAGAGCACAATTATTAAACTCGGACTGGCCGGCTCGATCTAATCCGAGGCGGGTGTCCAAGAAAGCTATTTTTAAAAAAAAATTAATATATTTTTTAAAAATTTACCTAGTACCTATTAACCATGTAAAAAATTGAGCTGATTTATTTTAAAAAAAGTATAAAAATTAAAACAATTTGATTTAATTTTAAAAAATTAAAATAATATTATTTTAAATAATCAGCTAACATATGATTTGAATCATAAGTTAAGTCAAATTTTATTATTATAGTCTACAATCCTGCTTGGTATTAGTAATTTTTAAAAGGTATTTTTTAAATTATTTTTTATTTAAAAAACTATTAAAATAATATATTTTTATATATTTTTTATAATTCTAATATGTAAATATTAAAAATAAAATATTAAAAAAATATTTTATATACTTTTTTAATGAAATAGTACTTTTTTAATGAAATATTTTATATATTTTTTATAATTTTAATATGTAAATATTAAAAATAAAAATATTAAAAATATATTTTATATATTTTTTTAATGAAATAGTACCTTTAAAAAACATAATATATCACATTACCATATACTAGGAGAAAGGGAAGAGAGGTAAGGTATTTGCGTTTGTCTTCGGTTACCGGTTATTTGATGTGAAAGTTCATTTTTGGTCCTTAAACTAAACATTTATTCATTTGGGTCTCTCACTCACCATTTAGAAATTAGAATTTCTTGGCTGAGTGCCTTCTTCTATATCCGTTAATAGTTTTCATTTAGGATGCGTATTTTCTTAATCAAAACAATATTATTTTATATATCATTCGACTTTTTTTTTCATGAAAACATCTGTATTAATTTTGAAAAGGAAGATTAAACTGAGCAATTATGCTAATTCAATGTAAGTGTTTTTTAATACGGTAATC
Organism: Populus nigra; assembly: GCF_951802175.1. NCBI lineage: Eukaryota > Viridiplantae > Streptophyta > Magnoliopsida > Malpighiales > Salicaceae > Populus > Populus nigra. Next base: position 21,516,099 of record NC_084856.1, read on the forward strand.
AAAGGCTAACTTTATATTTTTTCTTGAATTTTTTTTTATTAACGTAGGTGTCCGAACCAGTTTGTGTATACCTCAACTAATCTCACGGGCCCTGAAGTTTGTGAGATTTAAACTGATGATCTCTAAAAAATAAACCTAAAATCTAAACAATTAAACTATACTCTTCAAAATTTCTTGAAATTATTTCACGGTGAAGGGTTTGGTATTAATTAATACAAGAAAGAAAGAAAAAAAGTGGATAGATTATATTGAGATAGAGAGAGGAGATATGAACAGTTTGAACATTAAGATAGAGCTCAATAATTTGTTTCAAGATAGGAAAAATGCCAATAATAAAGATAGAGAAGACATGTTTATTCGTTTTTGTTTTATCATCCAAGCAAAGATTATATTCCTTTTGTATATGTATTTCTTGTTATGATTATATTCCTTCTATATTTGTATTTCCTGTTATACTAACTAATCTAAAAATCCTTACAAATTTATTGTATTTCTAATGTTGTGGGTGAATTTTTTTTTTCTTAGGTGTATCTATATCTTTGTTATAAAGAAAAAAATATTTATTAAAATATTTTATTAGAAATTATTAAATTTATTTTATTGTCATGTAAATCTATTAAACTAAAAAATGATCTATGAAATAAAAATTTTATTGAATCCGATGACGTACATGAATTGTATTAAGAATTTAGTTGGTTGACTTAAGTTCACTTGAGTTTTTTCAATAAAAATAAAAAAAAAGTTAGATTTAACTTAGTTGACCTTTTTACGAGGTTATCTCAATCTCATGTCTCGAACTATAAATTTAGCAAGTTAACCTAATTGACTTGAGTTTTTTATTTTATTTTTTTAATTGATATTTTTTTTCAATTTCATCTTTCAACATGAATTTAATTATAAATTATGTTTCATGATTTATTTTGGTTTGCTTTCTACAAAGTTATCTTAATTTTATGATTCAAGTCATGTGTTTTGCAGGTTAACCCAAGTAGATTGAGATCATTTTATTGTGTCCTGTTTTTAGATTGAATTTTTTTAACTTTCAACTTTCAATAATTAGTTTATTAAAAATTGAGCTTCATAATTTATTTTAATTTTTTTATGTAGTTATCACAGTCTTGTGATTCTAATCATAAATTTGACAGGTTAACCTGGATTAATTCAAGTTTTATTTATTTATTTTTTATAAAATTATCGTAATCTTATTATTCAGATGATGAATTTGACAAGGAAACATCTTAAATTAAGTTAAGTTATCCTCCTTTTACCTTTTAAAAAATATCATCAATAACATAATATTTTTTTTAATAGATATATATTTTAAAAAATTATCCGATCCAGCACCTAACACCTAACACCTACGAACCAGCTAGTGGAAGACTAATTACCAAAAGGATAAAGATGGCAATAAACTAAAGGGGGCTGGCTGATGATAGTTTATCTAACAAATCAAAAAAGAAGATGCTGAAATCATCAATCTTCACTGGTGGGGTAGGGAGATTCCATCCAGAGGCTGGGAATTGTGGATATAAAGCAAAAGAGACAAAAACCCCCCTAGTTGCCATCTTTTATTATATAATTACCCTAATTTGTTATTCCTACTCTATGATCTATTTTAATTATTTAGATAGATCAAAATACCCCTAGATATAAGTCTTTTTTTTTTTTTACAAATGATGGTATTAATAAAATATTATCCAATAATAAGATATTTATTTAGAATTTTAACAACTCTAATTTTTATTTTTTTCTTTGAAATAAACTTTGATTTTAATAGTTAGAAAACAACTTTCAATACCATTTTATTATGTAAAAAAACTCTAAAATTGTATTAAAAAAAACAAGGAAGAATGTATTCTATCAATGTAATTTATAATAAAAGTAGAGTGAAAATAAAAAATCATGGAATGAGAGCACCAAGCCAACATCCAAAAAACAAAATATATAATAAAAATTTATGAGTAAATATTTAATTGATTGGGGTACCGCTATATTAGAATCTTCCCTCCACTGACCTATTCCCGTCAAAATCAACCAAGATTTCCTCTATCCCCTTATCCGAGTCAAATCAAATAAAATAATGCTAATCCAATTGATTACCGTAAACCAATATTGATTTATTATTTATATTTATGAAACTCGAATTAAACTAGTTATGATTAAAAAAATAAAAAAATAATTTAGTTAAAAATTCGGGTTAACCCACCTACTTGGTTGAACCCATTAATCTTTTCTAAAGTTATTTTTATCAACTTGGATTATCCCAATAATCTGTGAGGATGTTTGAAAGAGCTTTTGTATTTATTTTTGTGTAATTTTTTAAAATATTTTTGAATTGGAAACTCAAACATAGAATATATTATTGTTTTATTATTTATTTTTCTTCCAGAAACAAAAAATATAATATTGTGGTCCCATCTAGTTTCGTTTCGTCATATATGCCTTGGAAAAGAACACCAAAACCAAAGCAAATGTCTCCTTAAACAACTTTGAACAAAACAAGTTCTACCAGTTCAAAGATGGGTTCCGCTTCCAGCAGACACAGAAGAAACCACCGCCAAAACAACCACCTCCACCATCGTCAAAACCCACAACACCCTTCTCTACCTTCCTCCTCCTCCACCACCGCCACCACCCCAATTCACCAACCTCCCTCTTTCTCCGACACCAACAATACTAATAACCTCTACCCACAAAACAGTTCAATACCTTGTAGTAATAATTCCTCAACAAGTACTATACCACCACCATCATCATCACCATTACCGCCACCTCCACATCAACCGACACCGCCTCTACAACAGCCACAAAGTTATTATTTTGCAGCGAATGCACCATACAGTACTCCTATGATTCCTACAAGTTCTGCTTACGGTTCTTATAGTTACCATCACCCTCCTCCTCCTCCTCCTCCTTTCAATAATAATGGATGGGGGTCATATCATTATCATCAAGCTGGTTTCATGGGACCACCACTGCAACCATCAACACAGGTGAGACATCATAATTCGGGACTGGTGCAGCCGCCGCGTTATGTGGAGCATAATCAAGCGAAGACAATCAAGAATGTTGTGAATGTGAATAAGTCTAGTATTAAAGTTGTTGCTGATGAGAATAATTTGGATTCTCACTTGGTTTCCTTCACTTTTGATGCTGATGTTGATGGCAGGTACTATTCAGATAATCTTTCTTTTTTACTTCTGTAATGATGCTAGTGTTTGTTTTGTGATTTTAGTATCTGATCGGGATTAAAGTCTTGTTTTTAATGTGGAATTTGTTAATGGGGTTTTGTTGTTTGTGAGTGTTAGTGTGAATTTGAGTTATTTATGATTGATAGGAGAAAGTTTTTGTAGGTTGGAAGGAATCGGTACTGGAAAGATTAAGAATTTATGTTGTTTGGTGTAGGGACGTTTGGAAATTCTACTTTCCTGGATTATAAATGTGAATTTTTTGGTAAATTGAATTGAAACAATTCTGTAAGTGCCTTGGTGTATAAAACCTGCTTTGGGAAGATCAGTGATTCAATTTCGGTGGGGGTTTGCATTGAAAAGGTTTACATAATTTGAAAAGAATAGAGGTTAATGATAATGGTAAGAGTAACATATTTTATCTAAGTTAACATCTCTTGAGCAAGATCTTTGAAATATTATATACTCCAGGAGAGTTCTCATGACTTATAAAATTTCAAGAGGAATATGAAAGCTAATGGAACCATTGACAAATTAACGAAGTGGTTAGAACTGCAGTAGCTTTCATATTAGGGAGAGTTTTTATCTTAATAGTTTATTTATGTAATATTTATGATGGTAGTTTGGGTGGCTAAGATATAGTTATTTTTAAGCGCAATGATTTATTTTACTTATAGTTTTGTTAGTATTTAAAGGGCTGCTGTTACTATATATATATATGTATGTATGTATATGTGTATATATATATATAAAAAAAAAAACTACTTCGAAATTTTGATAATTTTATAAAGAATTTGTTCTCTTTTTCTGGCTTTTCAGCCCAGACAACCAGCCTTTGGTTATGTTAGCTATCATTTATCTTTTTCTGCCTACATGAGTCGGTATCAGATCAAAATCGATCCTAGTTTTGGTGATGGCAGCCAAGCAATCAAGAGTTCCTAGGTTCAATCAAAACCAAGAGATGTTGGAGTTGTGAAGGATGCTAAACCAACCCAAGCAAGAGGTATTAACCATGCTTGAAATTAGAGCGGAAGCCATAAATGAGCCTTTGGAAGGTGGCCACAACCCCTTAGACATACTAGAAGGTAGTCATAAGAATCAAGACTCTTTTCATCATGCTAGAGCCGGGAATTATATGGTGTGATATGGATTAAAAGAGGAAAAAACGCTCCATTTCAATGGAGGAAGAGAGTTGAAGAGCACTAAGCACTATTTATTGAGATGAAAGAAGTTATGGATTGGAGTCCTTTACCAATCCATGATGAGATAAGTGTGGATTAGGATTCTTCACCAATCTATGATGTTTGTTGTGATGATGAGGTTGACGAGGAGAACGGTGACAAGAGTAACAACACCCATGAAAAACTAGAAACTGAATGTAAAGATCGCACCGTTGTAGTTGCTTCAAAAAAAGAATTCATAGTTTTAAACTATGATGATCTTTTTGATTACGTGCATGATACAAGTTTAAAAAAAGCTTCTATAGAGATTATATATTGGTTACGCAAATTGATAATACAAAGATGTGCTATACAATTTATCATCCAAGATAAGAATTGGAAGGGAATGAATTGCAAGTACAAGTTTGTCATGCTAAACATGAAATAAAACTAATATTCATTGATGATATGTATTTGAAGCTGGAAAAGTGTTGGTGCTTTTTACTCGGCCACCCTTACTATCGAGGCAAGAACGGTTTCAACTCAAGGACGAGTTTCTTGCAACCCATGGAGAATGATGCAAGAGCTCGAACTACACTAACTTTCATATAATTAGGGTTTTTCTTTTAATAGTTTATTTACATAATATTTATGGTGGTAGTTTGGATGGCTACGATTTAGTTATTTTTAAGGGCAATGGTTTATTTTACTTGGGGGTTTCCTTGTATTTAAAGGGTTGTTACTACTATAAAAGAAAAAAAAAACTTGAATATTTTGATAATTTTATAAAGAGCTTCTACTTATTTGGATATTCAAACAAGACAACCAACCTTTAACTGTGTTGGCTATCTTGTCTTTTTCTTCCTGCATCACTAAGACAAAACAAGACTTGTTGTCAAAGGTTTTAAATAGCAAGAAGTTTTGGACTATTTTGATACGTACTTGTGTGTTAAGAATAATTTCCATACATGCATTAATAGTCATTGCAGTTATTGACAAGTTAAAAATACATCAAATGGACATAAAAACGACTTTCCTAAACGATGACCTTGACGAAGAGATCCACATGGAATAACCCGAGGGGTTTATTGTTAAAGGGAAAGAAAAGAAATTTTGTATGTATGTCAAGTCATTATATGGTTTGAAACAGGTTCCTAAACAATGACTAAGGTTTCAGATTTTGGATTGGCTGAGATGGCTTCTGATAGGATCAACGGTTGGAATTCGATATGTGTGCTAGGGACCACCGGTTATCTAGCACCAGAGTGAGTGATCCATCATCCATCTTGCATCTCATTTTTAATGAGCAAACAATATCAATGCAATGCAATGCAATTGTCATATAAGATTGCACATGGGCAATTCCATTGCCCATTAGATAGCATGTCATTTTCTTCATCTTCTGACTGCTATGGAAAGCAAAAGGTCATGCTCAAGGACAATTTTACATGAGACTTTTAGTTTCACTGCCAAGTTTATTAATCCTTAAATATCTTGGGATAGCATCAACTGAATTCATTAACTAGTAAGTTAATTAGCACATGGAAAAATAATTATTTGGTTTTGAAGCTACTTATATTAATGCTGATTATTTTCTGCCATATGTAGTTATTTAATTATTTGGATTTTGGTTTTAGATTTATGGATAGAATCTAGTTTGATTTTAATTATTGCTGATGGCAGTTCTTTCTTTCTCATTGATTTAATCGGCTGTGGTTGGTGTAGAGGCTATTTGGTGACCATTCTTGTTAGTAGTGATAGAGCTTGTGAGCCTGCAAGCTATACTGTGAATGGGGTTGAAATTGTATTGAGATTACTGTTATGGATGGTGTTGGCTGGAATAGCGTCTGTAACAATGTGGTTTATGAAATAACTTCCAGTAAATATTATGTTTCCATTTAGGATTAGTTTAAGTGATGCCTGATGTTAAGTTTTTCATGGAATCCAAATTGAAGCAACATCTTTAATTTGCAAAAGGTGGATCACCATTCTGAGAGAGCTCAAATACAGATCTGTGTCTTCAAGTACTAGTCAACTCTAGTTGGGGATTTGAAGGACTTGAAAGTAAGAGAAGTTCCCCTGGTCCAAGTACGATTAAGTGTTTGGGTATTTCACCATTTAATGTGTAGGTTTTTTGTAGGATCCATCTTGAAGCAACAATCTGGTTTCCAAAAATAGATCTGAACTTTGAGGGTGGTTGAATACAGTTTTGCACCCCTGTAAGATACAATTCTAGCAGGGGATTGGAGGAGTTGAAGTAGGAGCAGCAGTTTTCTTGATGGTGTGGATGAGACTTGTGGTTTTCTCCTTTGAAAATTTTCATATTGAGCTAGTTAATATCTTTTTTAAGATTTTGAGTAAATCATGGTTGTTTGCTTATTAAGATCCTCGTAACTTTCAAATTTCAGATAATGTAACTTGCTATTAATTGATGTTTAGCTTTTTTGTTCTTTAGTTGCTTTGTTTGATCTAAAGCCCTAAAATCTTCAGCCAAGTTCTATTGGTGTAGGCTGCTATTTGACCAAATATAAGTGACTACGAGATAAAGTTCCATTTGAAATTTTTGGTTTAGGGCCATTAGCAATGTTGATCTGATTTTTGGTTATACAATATGCTGCAACCTTTGGACTGTGCATTCATTTTTGGCTGTCTTGTAGAGTTCGAGAGTAAACTTGTTTTGAATGGTTATGGTAATTGTTTGAAAAATATTGGAGCTTCAAAGAGTTGCCATGTGGGCCTTTTGCGAGGTGCTTTGGTTATTAAGATGTTCTTTACTGGCTTGGATTTGCAGATATGTTGTTTCTCTTGTTTTTTCTAAATTATATGAATCCAGCGTAGGACCAATTATTCCTTCATACATGTGACAATTTTTCTTTTCTTTTCAATGACAGCATCACCATATTTTATTTTGCAAAGAAAGGAGACAATTGTACATTTGTACCAGTTTACCCTGAAATCTATACGCCAAGGAAAATCCCCTTTGAGAAAGGAGTCGGCCAAATATTCTCACAGCCATCAGGAACCGGCATTGACCTAGGCTTTTTTGAATTGGATCAGCTATCAAAGCCCTCGCCCGAGGAAGATATATTTCCGCTTGTTATCTTTGCTGAAGCATCCTCACCTTCTCTCTCTACATCTACAAGTCAAGAGCCTGACAAGCCTTTGCCAACCATGTCTACTCACGCACAAATAACTGAAGCTGTGTTGGTGAAAAATAACGAAGGCCATTTTCAAGTAAAAGTAGCCAAACAAATTTTATGGATTGATGGGATTCGTTATGAGTTGCGAGAGATCTTTGGCATTGCCAATTCTGATGGTGCTGGTGTTGATGGGGAGACTGATTCCGGAAAAGAATGCATTATTTGCATGACTGAGCCTAAGGATACTGCCGTTTTACCTTGTCGACATATGGTGAGAATGCTGACCTTTATCTATATATATTTTATCTTGATTTTTCTTTATATTAACTACTTTTATTATTAACAACCGGTCTTGCATTGAGTCGTGTTCCATCTGGTATCATAGGGTTTGTGGTTGTATCAATTCTGACATGAAAACATCGCATCAATTCTGACATGAAAACATCGCCAGTCTGCCTTCTTGATGTGCAAACTTTCAGATTCATCAGGATGTCCTCATTCCATTGGCGAATTCAAAAAAATTGGCTCAAGGGTTGAAGCAATTAAGAGGTTTAGATTTTTTTACCATTCTAATGGCGTCGGTACACACAACTAATGCAGGTTTAGATAGTTAGACCATTCTAATGGTCTTGGTGCAGGCAACTATTGCAAAGCATAATCTTGAGAAACTAGTTTATGCCTTAAAGCTCTTCAGCTAGAATAATGAATTTGAATTTTGTGAATTCTTGGGGAACATGCTTGGTAGATTAAATAATCCCAGCAATTCAACAGTTTCTTGAAAGATATCTCTTTGCAATAACATCCTTGTTGCTCTTTCAGTGGATCTTGTTAGTTAGGCCCTGAATCAACCTTAACTCAGTGCTGGTTGAGAACAGGCGGTGACGATAAATTTTTGTTACTACGAAACATGGTCTTAACTACAATCATCTGCACTTAGAATCACATCTGTCTACCATGTTCCACGCCTTTTGCGTTTGTTACTGAATTAAATGAATAACCAACATCTTCTCTGGCAGTGCTTGTGCAGCGGATGCGCAAAGGAGTTGAGGTCTCGATCGGATAGGTGTCCTATATGTCGCCAACCCATACAGGAACTTATGGAGATCAAGGTTAATAATTGTACGAGTTCTTAACCCTTTTCAATTCACGCAAGATTTCCTGAGAGGCTATTTCTTCAATAGCAATTTTCCTTTTGCCTTACATTCTTTCCTGTTTGCTTATAGCTCATCCTAAATAAAGAACCAGTAGACCATCGGGTGAGGGTTGCCTGAAAAGTTTATGATGACTTGAAGCACTGATCTGCGCTCAAGTCCTGCTTTAGCGTCTCTCTGTGGTTTGGGATGACAATTTTCTTTACACATGAAAGGTTGAGGTAGTTTTTTATTTCTTTATAAACTGGGTGCATTTTCTAATAAAGAAAAGGGCATCATCTTGATGTGTTTTTTTCTTATTCTTTTATAGAGCTTGTATTGTATTTCATTCTAAAATAATAATAATAATAATAAAGATCGTATTATATTTACTTTTACAGAAAGGATAATTCTTTTCTGGTAATTACTGTACTCTCTTTCACTTAGAGATGAGATTTATTATCGATTGATCATATAATTCACCCCTACCATTAAAAAAGAAAATTAATGTCCATGATTATTTGAAGATTGGAATAAAAAGATCAAATTAAAAATTTATATACGAATAGTAATTTTCAAATAGATGTGATAATATATAAAAAAAAAGAACAAAGAAAAATGGAATTTAAGATGCATGTACAAAAAAAAAAGCTTGGTAAGGAATAAATAAAGGGTATTTTCATTTATTTTATATTGGATATAAATTGATATAAAATAGATTTAAGATAGAAAAAAATAAAAACTTAAACCTTTGCTTGTGATCTTGACTTGAATAGATATATTTTGTCAATATTATTAAAACAATAAATTTAAATAAAATAGAGCTTACAAAAAGCTCACGCCTTCTTTACCACTTACATATCTAATATTTTTTATATAAAGTTCAAGGGAGAATCAATGGCGATAAACTTTATCCAGAGAGTTAGAATCTATACTGGGCAGCAAATCTCATGTCAGCTGTAGTGTTTTGAATCGCACAGGCATTGTTCCGCTCCCTGGTCTCCAGTAAATAGATGCCTGATGTACCTTCTTCACCAACAGGCAACAGGTCCCTGGCGCAGTTGCATGATTGCTTCACAGCGCAATCCTCTGAAACCACCACCATATGAAAGGAAAAAAGTGGTGGAAAACAAAACAATCTGTCTGTGCTTGAACAGAAGAATCTATGTCGATATTCTTCTTTTCTTTTTTGTTACATCTTTCTCAGATTTCAACAATTATCTGAAAAGAGTGGGACTGCAGTCATTACTTGAATGATAGATCGGACTTTTACTAATTTCTTATCTTTTTTAAACTTTTCCTTTTTTTATACAGATCTTGTATCCTTGTTATAAATAGTGTTATTAAGCCACGCGGTAGCTATAATGATAATAATAACATAAAAAAATAAAAAAAAATCTATTTATTTGTTTTTATGTTTTGAAAATTAAAAAAAATAATTATTTTTTACTTTAAATTTATTTATTTTTGTATGTTTAGATTATCTTAATGTGTTGATGTTAAAAATAATAAAAAATATTATTTTTATGTATTTTCGAGTAATAAAAAACACTTTAAAAAATAACATATTTCTATTAGATTTATAAAATCTTTAAATAGGCCGAAACCATATATATTTATTAGGAAAGAACTAAAATTCTAAAAATATCCAAAAAAATTAAAATAAAATCCAAATTAAAGCAATAAACTTATTATTATTATTTTTACACTAATTTTTCATTTTTCAAGAACGCAACTACCACCGGACTCCTTTTTATTAATGCTTCCAGCTAATTTTTTATTTTTTAAAATATTTATAATGGCGGTGAATTTTGAGAAAGAAAGAAAGAAAATCTTCATGCATGGCACCCAAAACAGAGCATGTCAAGTCTACAGGGAAAGCAAGACACTGTCCGTGCCTGATGTACTGTACCTCTAAATCTGCTGAAAAAGACAAAAGACCCCACTGCAGATCGTCCAATCTTCGCAGCACTGCTGTACTGAAGCGTGCACGTATGTCACTATCCTCCTCCCACCTACGTTAACATCTCTTTCATCAATTTTATAATATTCTAGATGGATTTACAATACCTGCAAGTGTTGAAATTATGGAGCTGCCACTTTATTACAAGTGCTCTTGCTTATTTTACCAGTAAGTTCATGCTAAATTATTCATGGCCTTACCAGCTTAAACAAAGGCTTTAATGTCTCTCGTTGCTGTTCGTGCTTGTCCCTGTAGCTGTAAGTGTGATAAAACAAGCCCATCAGGGACATGATTGAATTAATACAGTAGAGATTTGGAAATTCGCATGTCTTACCTTTTAATCTAAATATCAGAAGATTGACTGACAGACAATAAGGAGCTTCTGCCTATGAAGGAGAAATTATTTTAAAAAATAATTAAAATTTGATAAAAAATACAAAAAATTCCATCTTTTATTTAAAATAAAAGATTGGGTTAGCTTTGCTTGTGTAGACCTCTGCTGCCAACGAACCAAACCATAGAAACTCAACTAATCAAATTAAAACCATATATGTGTCTTTATCACATGAGTAATACTGTCATCAGGAATTTAAGAGTTGTAATATTCTTTTCGTCACATGACCAGCTGGTTTGACTGCATATACTGAGCACAAGCAAGCACATGATGAAGTGTCAGGCTGCCTAGCTGCATAATCTATTGCATAATGTGCTAGAAAATTAGAATTTATGATTCCCTGTGAACTTGCGGCCTTCTTCTTCATCTCCTCACCTGAACATCTGCTCACCTGTACTGATAGTGAACACTCACTTTTTATAGTTTCATTTTGGTTTAGCAAGATCAACTCCGTTGCGTTAATTGACTTGTCATATCATCAATGTTTGATTAGAATGACTTTTAAATAATTTTAAAGAAAACTAGGTATGTACTAAGTCAAGTTTCATATAAACAAGTGATAAGATTTACCTGCGAGTTAGATTTAATAACTATAGTTTAAACTATTATAATGCAAACTTTTTTTTTTATATAACTATGAATGTCCGGATCTATAGTTTAAACTATAGACTTGATAACTATAGTTTATGCGCGTCTCAACTAATTTCTCGAGATTCTAAAGTTAGATTTGATAACTATAATTTAAGATTTGATAACTATAGTTTAAACTACGAGTTAGATTTGATAACTATAGTTTATGCACGCCTCGACTAATCCCTCGAAATTCTAAAGTTAACAACCAGATAAGTCTCTAATGACCCTGAAACTTATAACATTTGAACTAGTAATTTTAAAAAAATAAATTTAAAATCTAACTAGTTAATCTATATTTCTTGTGTTTTACCCTTCCTGATGATTACTTTAAAAAAAAAAAAAAAAAAAGAAAGAACACCAGCTTTTGTCTACAGGTAGTTTTAAAACCCTACAAGGTGAGATTACTATGGTTTCTTCTAGGTGATAGATACTTAAGTACTTAAGTACTAGAATCGTATCCCTAGCGATTGACTCTCTCCAGGCCCAAGGTTTGGAAACAAATAAAGAAGATAAGCTTAAAACACAGTGATTTCATAAGTAATTGGACCCATGATTAAAAACTTGATGAAAAGAGTCCGATCAGTCAAAAGATTGGGCAGGAAAAGCCATTTTTGCAACCCAACACCATCACAGCCTATAAAGCAGAAAATACGTGCGAGGTTAGATATTTTTGGGGATGTGTCCTGTGGTCACTTTTGGTCACCGTTCGTACATCTTTTACAGGCAAGAGGAAGCAAGGAAGAACATAACATGGAGGGACAGCATTTTCTTCAAGGATCGAGGGCTGGACTTTTGAGGTGGATAAACAATAATTTCAGTTGATAAAGAAGGGCCCAAAGTGAGATAAAATCATTGTTCAACCACTTTCTTAATCCTGAATTTTTGGACTCTTGTGTTTGTATGCATCAGAGCACAACTTGGTTAGTTAGTTCCAAGATCTCCAATTGTTTAATTGTTTCTTGTTAGTGCTTAGGGCGTGGTAGTTTATGTGTTTTTTTTTAATATATTTCATTTAAGAATATATATATATATATTTTAATGATTTTGATATATTAACATTAAAAAAATTCAATTTTTTTAACATATAAATATCTCCAAATAAAATATACTTTTGAAAACATATGTTTTTTATTTTTAAAAAATAAAAATTCATTAAAGAATATTTTTAAAATAATTTTATTTTATATCTTTATCTTTATCTATACAGCAAAATACATGCTTACACATTATATTTTTCCTTTTGCCACCAAAGGTAATATTGTTTTCGGGAATGCATTATTTAAAGCTAGAATGGCCACTCTCCCTCGTAAAATGATACATTGACTATCACTCACTAGACATGAAAAAGATTCCCTCCACGAATTGTTTTGCAGAGCAAATAATATTAAAATTCAGAGCTGTCTCGTTGCCGGTTCATAGATCTATGTATTACAAAACCTGATAATTAATGTATTTGACTTATAAATATCGAAAACAATTATTTAATAAAACTGTCTTCAACATGTTTCTGAATCGTGGAGGTCGACCCGAAGGATTGCTGACTAGAAACTTGCTATATTTTGTATTTCTAACTAGAAACTTGCTACGTCTTTTTGGTTTTCTAAATTTGTGTAGCTTGATTTTATTTAATCTTTAAATTGTTCTTGACTTTTTTGTTTCTTTTATCTTGTTAAACGAGTGAGATGTCTTTTTAATTGGTTAAAATCACTCTCATGAAACACTACTGACCTGATGGGTCAATTAAAATTAAATTAAATTAAATAAAGTGTTTGGTAGATAGTTCAGTGGTAAGAGTTTATAATTAAAAGATTTGCTTCCCTGTGGTTTTATGTTTGGGTTTTATGGTTGCTAATCTGATAGTCATTGAAGATTTATATAGTCGTTAACTTCAGGAGTCGTGGGATTAGTTAAGGCATGCGCAAGCTAATCTGGACACCCAAGTTAATAATAAAAAAAAACTTAAATTAAATAAGAATAGACTAGATTAATATTGTTATGTTTTTTTATATTTTTTGAATTTTAAAATTATATTATTTTAAATTTATAAAATTATTTCAGTTTAATCTATTAAATACATAACATGGCAAGAGAGGGTTGAAATCTCTTAGAATTGCAGTTCAATATTGATGAATTTTTTAATCATGTTTATAGGGTCCGTTTATTATATTAATAATTGTGGTTTCTCTTCAACTTCATGTCGGCATTGCTTGCAATCTTCACAATTCCCCATGTATAGTTTTTGCATTATAATAAATGGTTAAGCTTAGCCAAGCCACTCCATCTCCAAGAGACTCCACAGATGGGCCATGAATGTTCTTGCCATGGTTTATCTACCATGGCACTCTACGCTAGAGGTTGGAATCTCGCCATCACACAGAAGAAATATCTAAACATTGAGATTATTCTCAAGTCTGCATTGAAGCACTTTTAATTTCGAGAACTCAAAATTGCCTTCCGAAGAAATCTTTTCCAGTTTAAATTAATTACTGTGCTGGTGAAATGACAAATTTACCTATCATGAGGACTCACGTTGATGTAACTGTGTGGAAAAAAAATGGACTTTTTATGCGAACATTGAATTAGATTATGTATTCTCTAGGCCTGGTATTCAGGTAGTTTTTGTATCCAGATTAGACTTTGAAGTTACCCTGTTAGTTTTTTTCTTTTTATTAATTTTCCTAGTTATTTTTTAATTATTTTCCTAATTATGTTTCATTTTTTTAAATTCAAGTTTTGCTACCAGTTTAGTTTTAACTGCGTGTCTTATACCGATGAATTAATCCGTTGGTAAAACTGTTTAATATTGTAACGACTTTTCTAGTTAATGTTTTGTTTTTTAAAATTTAAGTTTTGCTAATAGTTCAGTTTTAACTACTCTATATTTAAATGATCTGCATATTGTTTTTTAGAATTTAATTATAAAATCACTTGTTCTTTTGATCATAAACAAACAACTTGATCATAGCATTATAGTGCGCAGCACATCAATTTTATGTTTTGTAAGTAAAAGTTATTTTTCAAACATAAAAAAAAGAAGAGAAATTGCTGTGATATCAGACCCTTGAAAGGTGTTTGGTTGTGTTTTTGCTTATAATTTTCATTGTTTTTTAGAAATATTTTTGACTTGAAAATATATTAAATTCATGTTTTTTTTAGTATTTTTTTATGACTTTAATGTATTTATATTAAAAATAAAGAAATCTAAAAAATCATATTTTAATATATTTTAAAAACATCACACATAATAATAATAATAATAATAATAATAATAATAATAATAATAATAATAATAATAATAATAGTTAAAAAAGAATCGATAACGTCGGTCCGTGCCGAGTTTTGGCAGGAGTAGAAGGGGCGCCGCATTTTTATTTATTTGCTCGGTTTTTCACGACAAGAACAAGAATGTCAAAACGATCACGAAAACCAGGTGGTGGGGTAGGAGCTTGAGTAAATTGTTTTTTCTCTTACATGAATTGAAGGGCGCGCATGTGACCATATTGGTGATATTTTGCCCAGGTCAATCAGCACTGACCCTGCCGACCTCCGTTTAATTTCTTCCAATCTCTTTCGATCTAATTAGATGATATTTAGCTGTAATTGCTTGGAATAAATCATCATCATCATGATCATGACGTGATTGCCTTCGAGTTTAGGCACATTCAGACCATGATTGATCGTTTCAATCATCCTTATGAATCTCAATCAATGCGGTGTCACAAATCAACTTGATGATCCGCAGACACAGAATCTGGTTTACTTGGCTTTCACATCCACCTGATTTTTATTTTTCTTTGTCAAAACTATTCTATTTTGATATTTTTCTTAAAAAAATCAAAATTTACATCTACCCATGAAAAACCTTCAATTCAAGTCGACTTTTGTAACTACGAGTGTCTTTATTACTGTAGTAAATAGTGATTTTTACCATTAAGCTTTTGGAATTACGACGCAAACTAACTATGTTATCTTAATTTTTAGATTTTTTATTTAAAATTAATATTTTTTTGTATTTTTATATTATTTTGATGTATTGGTATAAAAAATAGTTTTTAAAAATAAAAAAATATTATTTTAATACATTAAAAATCATTTTAAAAAACAATTACAACCATGCCATCAAACATTTATATTAAAACTTTTTAAAATATTAATTTAATATTTATTCAAATAATATATATATTTTTAAAGATAGATCAAAAACGGAATACCACACACTGTACGATGATGGCATTTGAATCGGCGGGGAAAAGACCTGTGAAACGTTGCCACCGTCCATTGTACCAAACATCCAGATGCAAGGTTTTTCTTTTTCACTTTATTTATCATAATCTTTTCTAAGCAACTTTTCGTGTACAAAATTCGTTTTTTTTTTTTCAATTAGTGCACGTGAAATTTATTTTTCCAGATTTCTTTTCAATTTAAATCTTAATTATAACAACACAAGAGATAAGCTATTCATTTATCATCCGGATCTAATCTAAAAAGAACCTCCTAAAAACGTTTTTAACCTTTAATAATAATAATAATAAAAAAAAACCTTCACCCATAAGCTACTTAATAGACCATACTTAGTTATTGTCCAAATCGATTTTATTATAATAATATTCTACTTCTCCAAGCTGTGAAAGCACTCGAGGTTGTGGTATAAAAAGGCACAAGGCCAGCTGTTGTTCAAGCTAGCTAGAAGCTCACCTTGCTCTCTGTGCAACCGCTTCAAGTCTCTCTTGTCTTGCTGCATCAACGAGAAGAAAGCTTAAAGACTACTAGTTGTACCAGCTTGCTATAGCCTAAAATATTTGCCTAAAAAGATAAGCTTTTAAATTCACACCACCAACCGCCTTTTAATCCTGTGTTTCTTATACGTTGGAGCACTAACACATTCTTCCTCTCCTCTGAGCAAAACACAAAACCCCATTTATAAGTTTCTCCCTCTGTCTCTCAAACTCAGTCTTTTAACTTCAGTTTGAGTTTGTTTTTTCTGTGTTCTCAAAGCATGAATAAACAAGAGGTGATGAAGATGCAGGTATGCTCTTCACCTGTCTAGCTTGTTTTCATTTTCTTGCTCTAGAATCTAGTTAGTTTGGACCCTTTTCTTTCAGTTTCATGAACTAATTAAGTTCTTGGTTCCTTGTTTAACTCTGCTGCTGTTGTTGTTTGTGGTTGCTTTTCATAGCAGACTCATACTTTGAAAGTGAACATAGAGTGTCACTGTGATGGATGCAAGAAGAAAATAAAGAAAATGCTCCAAAAAATTGAGGGTATGCTCCTTGTTCTGTGACTTCTCTCTCTTTTCCTTAAGAAAGAATTGATTTTTATGTGATATTTTGTTGAGATTGTTAATTTGTGTTCATTAATTGCTTCTTTTACTAGCAAAAACTCCTGTCCTGATTTTTGAAAGACAAAAGTTCTTGATTCTTGTTGGTAAGATGGATGGTCAAGAGGGATAGAAGATAGTTATTCAAATTTAACAAGATACTGTCAAAATACTACTAGATTCAAAGTTTTTCAATTTTGTTGGGATTTTGGGTGGGGAAGGTCAGTTTAAAAGAGAGATGGATGGTTGCTTGCTTGGAGGTTACTTGTGTCTAGTTCAAATTTTCATCGAAGCTGATATTTTCAAGAAAACAGTGGATTCTTGATTGATGGGACTTTGCTTAGAAGTAGGATCGTTTTCCAATCCTACTTTATTTGTTTGTCTCAGTGTGCTTGGCAGTTTTCTTTGAATTTTATTTATGTGGTACTATTTTTATGCCCAGGGGTATATACAACCACAGTGAATGCAGAGCAAGGGAAGGTAATTGTGACAGGGAATGTTGATCCAGCGAAACTCATAAAGCAGCTCGAGAAGTCAGGGAAACATGCAGAGTTGTGGGGAGGCCAAAAGGGCTCTAACAACTTCCAAAACGTTGTCAATAATCAACTCAAGAACATGAAAATTGATGGTGGAAAAGGTGGCGGCGGCGGCGGGAAAGACAACAAATCTCCGAAGGGTGGAAAAGGTCAACAAGTACAAACGATGCAGCAGATGAAAGGTTCCAAGGATGTAAAGATGCCGCCAAATAAAGACCAGAAGGCTGTCAAGTTCAACCTGAATGAGGATGATTTTGATTCGAGTGATGACGAGTTTGATGATGATCTTGATGATGATATTGATGATGAGGAAGAATTTGGCCATGACCATGGCCATAATATACCAAACAAGATGATGGCCATGCCCATGATGGGTAATGGTTTGCCAAACAAGATGATGCCCATGATGGGTAATGGACATGGGCCTCATGGTATGATCGCTGGGCCTGGGTTTAATGATAAAATGGGTGGCGGGGGTGGTGGAAAGGCCAAGAAAGGTGGTGGTGATGATGTTTTTGAGATCCCTGTGGTAATGAAGGGCAAGGGAGACAGTAAAGATGGCAAGAAAGGTGGTGGTGGTGATGGCAAGAACGGTAAAAGCAAGGGGGAGAACAAGAAACAAGATGGTAGAGATAAAAAAGATGGCAAGAGTGGTATTGGGATTGGGTTTCTGGGCTTTGGCAAGAAGAGTAAAAAGGGAGAGGATAGTGCTAGTAAGGCTGCAGCCAATAAAGGCAGCACAGGTGGAAATGGAAACAGTAATGGCAATGGGACCAAGAAGGGTGGTGGCAAAACCGATGGGGTCGATGATATTAACAAAATGAAACAAGGGTTCCATGAAATTGATGGGACAGGGAAAGCTCACAAGAATCCGGGCCAAATGGGTCCGATGGGTCATATGGGTCCGATGGGTCATATGGGTCCGATGGGAGGGATGGGCAATGTTCCAACAGTGCATGGACTGCCTGCACCAGCGGCAATGAATGGTGGTGGATATTATCCAGGAATGGGGCAAGCTAATCCTTACAATCAGCAGCAATACATGGCAATGATGATGAACCAGCCAAGGCAGAATGGGAATGACATGTTCCAACCAATGATGTATGCTCGCCCTCATCCTTCCATCAACTACATGCAGCCTCCGATACCACCACCTACGGTGTCCGATCAGTACACTCACTTCTTCAACGATGAGAATACCGATAGTTGCAGTATAATGTGAATGTGAAGGTCGCAAGTAGAGCAGTTAGCTAGTTATGTCCTTGTTTGTTTTTACCAGGTTAAGTGTACCTTTTGTGATGGGTCCTTATACAAGGTTGTGCGCAAGGTCTCAAAGACATCATTGCCTGCGTGACTTAAAATAGGTGTCCGATTTTGTTTCACTACTCGGAAATATATTATCCTTCAAACTCCTTTGTTTGATAGAGATTGTCCCAATTTCTTAGCAAATTGATCTATGGAGTCTAATTTGTATACATGTTGGAAGAATTTGCGTTTAGGTTAAAGAGTAAAAATTTGTTGGAAGAATTGATCCAATCTTGTGGCTTCACAAGGCCTAATAATAACATGGAAGGTACCTGAAAGCGTTGATATTAAAACTTTGCCTAGCAAGGTCAATCACACAAGGAAGGAGTGTAACTTGAAAGTGGTATGATCCAATTAGAACTTTCTACTTTTTCCTTCAAAGTGTTGGGTTAACTTGTAACTCAGGCTTTATATCTAATTAATCCTGAAATTAGGGTTTTTATTATTTTTAAAAATATTGGGTTAACTTGTAACTCAGTTGCATACATAATCTTGTTTCTTTGTAAGGTCCAATAATAATAATAATAACATGGAAGGTAGAGATTTGAAGTTGCATGAACAAAGTATGTTTTTTTTTTGAAGAATGGTGAGAACATGTTGTTTCCGGTGTTTGTGATTTTTTTTATGTTTTTTACATTTGATATTGTTAGAGATTAATATAAATTATATCTTAGAACTTTACAGTTTAAGAATCTAATGATTCTTTGACATGATATCAAAACTTTAATAATTAAGTGGTTTCGAATTCAAATATTGTCCTTATTTATTTAATAAAAATTAAGGACAATATAATATGATTATATACAAGTTTCAAACTCTAAGAATTTTCACTTGAGAGGGTGTATTAGAAATTAATATAAATCATTTATTGGAATCTTACCTAACAGTTTAAGCTATTGGATTGAAATACTAAATATAAATATCAAATTATTTTTTTTTAATTTTTTAACTTGTTGATATTAAATATAAAAAATATTATTTTAATATATATATATATAAAAAAACACTCACACACTCTACAAAACACAAGCTTGGGCAGGCAATCAATTAGTGCAAAATCACTGCTCCCAATAATTCTTCAAAATCTGGGGTCCTTCTGGTTGCGTCTTTATGACTTTCATCACCGGAATAAAAACTTTGTAATGCATTGAGAGTGACCGCTCTGTTTTGCCATCTTGCTTGCTTGATTGATTGAGACATCTTTGTGGCTTTACACCTTACGGCCGCAAATTATTGCTTCTTTTTCTGGCGTTCATGCCCCGAATCCACTTTCAAGACTTCCATCGTTCCACTTATTTCTCGTGTTTAAATTGTCTCTTTTCATACAACTTCTCAATAAATTTTGTAGCCTCTTTCATATTTATTTCTCCTCATATTATGTTTCATGTGTTTTTTAATTTAATATTATTTTGCGGGTAAACAACAGTGATAATATCCTTCTAGTATGTGTTTGGTAATGTAATACAATACAATACTTTAAATCAAAAAAAATATAAAAAATTAATTTAATATATTTTTCATACGTAAAAAAATTTAAAAAGTTTTAGCTACTGCAGCACCAAACCAACACTCCTAATATTAATATTTTTCGATGATATAACATACCTCGGGGAATTGGGTTAGGTCTAACATGGATTGAGACATTTCATGCCCATCCACTTTCTTTTATTTGCTTAATAATTAGTGGAGAAACCACTCGAGCAATCAATGAAAAGCACTTGATTTAAGATCCCAAGTGGTTTTAAAATATGGTCGGCCTTTTTTGTTCAATATTTCGATGTTTATCACATGAAACTATGAATGTTTCCCATTTAAATTAGTTTTCATAGAGGATCATGCATGTGTTTTGCGAGCCATGGTTGATGTCCACAAGCTCGAGTTCCCATAGGAATTGATTTACTTTTAAGTATTCCGCAGTTACCTTTTTTTGTTATGTAGATGCATTGAGTTTATTTTTTTTATGAATTAATGAATTATTTTTCATTTATAGTTTTTAAATGATGGTAATAAGATGAAAAAATAAATATTTTACGATAAAAATAGTAAGGGTGACGATGATAATTATAATGTGATGGTTATGTTTATAATATCTGTGATATTAATAATATTATTGATAATAGTTATAAGGATGATTGTAACAATAACCATGAAATAATTGTTAATTTAATAATAAGATTATTGGTGTTGTTGAAGATAATTATTGCAAGTTTTTTTTTAATAACATGAAATAATAATAAATGATAATTATATTGATAATACAATGAAATAATATATTAATAATTGTTGTGGTGGTGAAGTTGGACCATGAATTGATAAGGAAAATGTGAATATTTTTCTAGAAGGATGAACTCATCTACTTAATTTCTTATATTTGTTTAATTTAGTGGAGAAACCACTTGAGCACTCCATATAAAGCACTTACATAGATTATCAAAAAAGAAAAAGAAAAAGAAAAAAGATCCCAAGTTATTTAAGAATATGGTCGACATTTATCACACGAACCTGTGGATGATTCACATTTAAATTAGTTTTCATGGAGGGCCATGCCTGTGCCTTGCAAGCGACTGATTGCCATGGTTGTTGCCCGCAAGCTTTTGTGTCCCCATGCTCTCCTTGATTTACTTCTAAGCAATGTTGTCGGCCCTCGACGCCAAATTAAATACATTTGTCATGTGAAAAGTATTTTTCTATAAAATAAATCACTTACTTTTATAAATTAATGAATTATTCTTTATCTATGATTTTTGATTGAGGGTCATAAAGGGAGGAAATTGTAATATTTTTTATGGTCGGGAAGGACATCAAAATAATATATATTTTTATTTTTTTAAATTTATTTCTGATATCAGCATATTAAGATGATCCTAAACACCTTAAATATAACTTGAAGTTAAATATTTTTTTTTTAAAAAAAGACGGTTGAAGGGGGATATAACTCTAGTTTTTTCCAGGAGAAAACCTTGATTTCAAACCTTTTATGTGTATGTGATTGTACGAGTAGTAATTTGTTTTTGAAATTAATAATTTTGATTGTTATTTTCCACTGTTCAAATAAATGAGTTCAGCAGGACTGACTAAAATGGACTCTTCAATTTCTCTGTTTTCGAGATCATGCAACAATTTATCTTGAGGTTTTTATTTCGAAAAATTCTTCAATTTACGTTCAAATAACATTGATATCTTGATGGAAAGCGTGATCATTAACACCTAGAACTGTTTAATGTCCATGGGGGTCTCAACAATGAAATCAAGAACAGCAATTTCTAACAATTTGTGGGTATCCTCAGTCCTGAGCCAGAACCCATCCCAGGTCGATCAAAACCTTGGATGATGGATCGATCACAATTTCAGCTTCTGTGCGATGGGCCCAATAAAGTCCCTATTTGGGCCATTCTGAGGGCCCTCTTTCTATAACCATCTATAGCAAATTCGATCTGGGCTTGAAGATAAAGAAAGCCCCGAACCTCAAGCGTATGGGTTAGGGCTTCAAGTAAAAAATATAAAATATTTCCACAAAAAATCTTTGGTTGTGAAAAATATTTTCCATCTTGTAAATTCTCTTTCGCGTGCACCATCTGGATTGCCTTTTCTTTCATGGAACAGTGTGAATTACTTTTACTACTTCTAGTTTGATTTATTAATTAATTTGATTTGATTTATTATTTTGATTTATTCGGATTTCTATCTAGTTTGATTTTTTTTAAATAATATTATTTTAAAATTTAAAATTTAAAATGATATTGTTTTGATTGATTTATGTGAACTTAAATTAACTTAGCTTAATAGATTATGCTAAGTTTAATTGCCATGCTTTAAAAAGTTATTTTTATATTTTTTTAATGTATGTCATTTATTCACAAATTATAGTTTTATTATAATTAATTTAAATAAACTCTAGCAATGATGTATTAAAACTAATTTTAATTAATATAAATTTGGAAGACAAAGCAGTTAATGACATGTCAATTTTTACTAAATTTGCCATGTCAGCAAACATGGTGACTAAACTAAACGCGTAGTAACCAATCAAAACCAACAAAAAGTCCAACTCTCTCTCTCCCCCTTCCTTAATTTCAGACCAAAACTCACTCCCTGCAGTTCTGACAGAAGAGGGATAAGGAAGGACAGCGCGATCTAGTTTTGTCTGAATCAAAACGGCTTGGAGATTCTTCTAAAAGCGACATCGAAAAATGCATACGTTCGGATATAGAGCGAACGCGTTGCTAACGTACGCCTTGACTATACTGGCTTTGATGTGTACTATCGCTTCTTTCTCTGACAACTTCAATTTTCCTTCTCCTTCTGCTGAAATCCAGGTTTTTGTTCTAAACTTGTGAAATTTTGTGTTGGTTTAAGGCTGTTTGGATCGAGATGCAACTTTGAAATGATGAGTTTTTTTTTTTCCCCTGGGGTTTTGTAGGTGTTGAATTTCAATTGGTTTCAAAAGCAGCCGCATGGAAATGATGAGGTGATATGATTGTTTCTTTGCTTAATATATATTTTTTAATCTTTTGTGTGAGATGTGATTGATTCTTTTGGTAGATTAGTGGGTTTTTTTTATGAATTGATGGGATTAACAATAATTTTTGTTAAATGGGTTTTTTTGATTAAAAAAAGTTACTTTTGGGTTCCATTTGCTGCTAATTATGAAATGCTAGGTGGGTTTTTACAGGTGTATATGTTTTATCAGAAGGTTTTAAATTCTGGGTTTGAGTGGCTTAATTTTTTAGATTATGATTGCATAATCTGTTTTGATGATTTATTGGATTGAATTTTCAGTATTTCTATCTTTTGTAGCTATAAGAGTATTGGTCTCAGAGTTTGGTTTAATCTTTTGTTATCTTAGCTGTTCTTTTGTTTTGCGAGTGTGCTAAGGTTCTTGCTCATCTGACTTTTCCCAGTAATTTTATGTAGCCTGGTTGCTAAAAAAGTGGTCTTGGTTTTTAGTTTCCGAAAATGTTGATGTCTAAAGATTCTCTTCTTTAGGTAGAGGTTTCGAAAATTGAGTTGAACAATCCCATTTTCCCCGTTCAATACTTGTTGAGACCTGATTTTGCCCCAAACAACTGGTAACATGCATGGATATTGTAAGTGCAAAATCTACAGGAAACATGCTTTCATCTTACAAAATGATCCGCCTTTAGTTCTTTGTTGCTAGTGAAGTTAGTCTCAAAAGGTTTGATGTCAACTTCATGGGTGTCCCATAACATCCCACAAGCAGTTTTTTGGTTATCCTGTTGTTTTTACTTTATGAACATCCTGCTTTCAACCTGCATTATTTCTCTTCTGTGTGGGTGTGGGTGAGAGAGAGAGAGAGAGAGATTAGGGGCGGAGCATCCGATATTTGAGGTGAATTCTCCATCTTGAATATAGATTCCATTTAGGAAATTCTCAATTAAGCTATCATTGGTCAAAGGTCATTATTTTGCAAATATTCCATGTATGTATAATCTAAACTGCTTGATATTGATAATAATATGCTAAATTTACGAAAAATCTTGATAGCATTAAAATCCTTGAATACAAAAATGAAGTGGTTTACAACTTGATACCAAAATTTTTAGGGGTAAAATCATATTAGGATAAAACATTTGTAGTCAATGTTGCATCTTTAACTGTTCAGCTTATATTTTGTATTCGGCCCGTTACAATATGGTTCACCTTTTTGTTTCAAGAAATATGAAACAATAGTTAACGTCTTCAATCATGCTAGATGTTTTAGTTAATTCTACTTATCGGTTAAAGAAGTGCTGAAAACATTACACCAGGGAAAGGGATGCCCTTGTACCTATTGACCATTGAGTTTAATATGGGACCAGCTTCTTGGCTTTTCTGTGCCTACTCATAGAAGTTTTGAAGATTAGAAGGAATGTTGATTTAGAGAATTTATAGAGTGATGCTTGTAAGTTTGCAGGATAGTGGAATTTTTTCTTCCAGAAACTTATCTTATTGATTATGTTGATTTCCCCCCCTGTTCATCTTAACTATTTTAAGACACTGTATTATTGTCAAACCATCCTTCATTTTAGATGCATTAGTGTAGATGCAGGCTCTTTATTCTTTTCCACTTGATAAGCTAGAAATGATTCATTGCTGATTGAACTGCCTTCCATTTGATTCAGGTCAGCCTCACCATGAATATAACAGCTGATTTACAGTCACTTTTTACATGGAACACAAAGCAGGTTTGTAATTTGAAACACCTCGGGTGATGGGTGCCATAGTCTTTACATTTCAGAATCTAAATCTTCTACTCTCCTTACAAGGCAAGCCATTTGGCCGTTCCATGAGTGTAATCTGAGTACATTTCATTTACTTGAACAATCACTCTATTATAGTTTCCATGTTCTGATAAGTCATGTTTTGGATGTCCTATGAAAATTTTGAAATCCTATGTAAAACTACTTTATATTTCATTGCTGGGATGAAACATGAATATGGAACTGTGCATTGTATGTAATGATCACCGTAAGAGCCAACTCAAATTTGCAATAATCATGACCTTGTTATACATTGCAGCTTTTCATATTTGTAGCAGCAGAGTATGAAACCCCCCAGAATTCAGTGAATCAGGTACTTTGCTTGCTTGAAATTTTGAAGTCTTTTCGTTTCCATTTTGGTTCTCAATCTTTCACACATTAAACTTTAGTTTCTTACAAACTTAGGAGGCAAGCATGAAGCTGAATCAGCTTGCCTTTCATTTTCTCTCTTGCACATTCAGGCACTAGACAAGCCTCTCGAGTCATTTTCATTTAACTTCTTCAAATGTCAGGGTCTGCTGCATAAATCTCTGTCCACAGCGTAACTCTTTCTTAATGTTTTGTGATAGGTGTCACTTTGGGATGCCATTATACCTGCTAAAGAGCATGCAAAGTTTTGGTTTCAGACCGCAAACAAGTATCGTTTTGTTGATCAGGTACCATCCTCATGAAGTGATTTCTTTACAACTCATCCTGTGCTTCTACACCCATACCCATGACACACCTCAGGCACTACTCTTGCTATGTTTCAGAAGTGAAATTTATCTTTCCTTGTGCAGGGAAGCAATCTTCGCGGTAAAGAATTTAACTTGACATTGCACTGGCATGTCATGCCCAAAACTGGCAAGATGCTTGCCGACAAGTTGGTCATGTCTGGATTCCGCTTGCCTGAGGAGTATAGATGATGACAGGGCATTTTTTTTTTTGTTTTTTTGGTTTTTAATCAACGAACATAGCCAATGTCATTGCAGAGGAAATCGGATACATTTGAAGACCCCAGGGGAGAATGATTGAGGAAGAAATGAGCACAGCTAGTCTATACGCTCTGGCAAGCCAGTCTGCAGCCATATTTACCTCTCTTGTTACTTGACGAACCCCCCAACTAAATATGGGATGATAAAGGTCAGCTTAATTAAGAATGATTGAGGAAGAAATGAGCACAGCTTGGATTTTTGAGTGCTTGTGTTTATTTTTGGGCTGTGTTGAGTTCTTCTTGCTTATATTTGGGCATTTCCTGCTCAGGCCTACCACAGAATCCCAATGTCTATAAGGCAGTGGAGAGATTGCCGACCAAATTTTTTTTCATAGAGCGTGGAGACCTGTGAACTTGAACATTACCCTAATTTAATTTACGCAATGAGGCCATGCTAAAATTTCTAACTCATCGAACGGTTGAACAACAAGAAATCTAAATCCAACATGTTACTACAGCATGCAAAACATGTTTCTACAGCACCAATTCGTCCTGCATTTTTGTTCTTTGCAGCTGAGTTGCAGCCCCATCTCCTCTGGCTAGCTGAGTCTTCCATCGCCTAATCAAATCCTCTTACAATGTGCTCCTTACATTGCTTAAGCGGTCTTTACTCGTTTGTCTTGAATATTTCACGTAGGCATTAAATCCGGCCAGACTTCACAGGTTGAATAACTGAGTTTACACAGAGTTGACTTACTGACTTGAAATTTGGTTTACACTGAGTTTTCTTTCATCGGTTTGGACAGCATTGTCAAACTCGGATGACTTGAAAGGTAAATTTTAAAGGGATTGACTTGGCTACCCAATAACCAAGGACTCTTAGCTAGGTAAGATCCACACCGAGTTTGACATTGGATGGACCGAGTTTGACATTTGATAACTGGTTGTCGGTTTTCTACGTTTTTGAAAACAAGAACAAAAACTATTTTATGCTGATTTGGTTCTGAAAAGTTTTCAAATTTGGTTTTTGAAAGTACAATAGTGTAAACTAGTAGTCCAGGCTTTTGTACCTGTTTACAGGATTTACTTGCAGAACTATGGATTTCGGGCCGAAACTGATGCGAGTCCCAGCAGACATGTGAAATATTCTGCGCAAGGTTTGGAAACTATGCTCAGCTCTCCCTTTCAGCCAAAGCTACGCAAGTC
Organism: Populus nigra; assembly: GCF_951802175.1. Lineage (NCBI taxonomy): Eukaryota > Viridiplantae > Streptophyta > Magnoliopsida > Malpighiales > Salicaceae > Populus > Populus nigra. The sequence continues at coordinate 21,543,244 of NC_084856.1, forward strand.
TGGCAGCACCAAACACAACCGCTTGATTGGTAAAACAAAAGACATTGTGACGGAGAACTTTCGCTTGACACTTTTGGCTGCATAATTCTTTCTACATGCAAGGGGTCTGAAATATTTTCCTGTTAAATTAACTTCTCTTTTTATATTCAAATTTGGCATGTTTTTAGCCTGTAAGCGTTCGAAAGCAATTTTCATGGATTAACTAATGTCTCTTCCACTCATCTGAAATACTTTCATAAATTCTGCAATTCAACATGTTTTCATGCTAGAGCTCGAAAATCAGCAACCGATATGTTTTCTTGGTTGAATCTCCTGCCTTGTATATCACAAGGACTTCTTGTAAGTTGGATTTGAAGTGAGGTTTGCTTGGCTTGGCTTGCATTGTATTGTTACTTGAGATGGTGAGTTAGCCATTAGGTGAGAAATTCAGTATCCTTGCAGTTTCTTTTCAGTATCCTTGCAGTTTCTTTTCATGAACGGTGCTCATCGAATGGCTGCTAACCACTACAAAAACACAATTCATGCACCGCCAATGCGTTCTATTAACTTAGACAGAAGACAAATCTCTGCAATTAATGCGGATTATGAATTAATTTATGTTGATTAGTTTAACATTGAGCACTTCAATGTTATCTGGAATCTGTAAACTATGACTTTTAAAGCCTTATAAAACTAGCAGATGATGTTCTTCTTAACCTTTTGGATTAGCTGGTCGTCCTTGAATTCTTGTCTTTAGAGTCAGGCATTCAATTAGTTCATCCAATTTCTTATCAGATGATCCACCTTTTTCCACAGCTTGCCTTGCCTTCCTCCCCAACTCCTGTGCCCTTTCCCTAGCCTTCTTCCCTTGGTCACCTCTCATCAACTCCTTCACTGAATCACAAATCACATTATGTTGAACGGTCATAGGGTCATCTTTTGCATCGCGTTCTTGAAGGACCATGAGCCCTGCTTTTAGCCCCATTTCCGTATACCTAGCGTTCAATCCTTGCTCTGCTCCCATAGGCCAAGCCAACAGTGGCACACCCATTGACAAGCCCTCCAACACTGAATTCCATCCACAATGAGTCAGAAACCCACCAATTGCTGGGTGTTCTAGTATACCCCTCTGGTCTACCCATTCACGTATGGCCAACCCTCTCTCCTTGACCCTGTCTTCCCACCCAACTGGTGGGACCCATGTTCTGGATCTGACCACCCAAATGAACGGCTGTCCTGCCATCTCCAACCCAAGAGCAATCTCCTCCATTTGTAAATCTGTCATATATGATTGTGAACCGAATGCCACATAGATCACATTACCTGGACCCACTCCTTCCATTTTCTGGTCCAGCCACTTGATGTACGGACTAAATTGCTTTTGATCAACGTCTTTGGACCCTGAATTCATCAAATCTTGTTTGCTTTGATCATGAAGCAGAAGTGGACCCACAAGCCATGCTTTGGTCTCTTTGTGATTTTCAAAGGCAGCAACATGGTCCCCTTCAAGCTCTTCAAAACTGTTAACTACGTAACCCCAACTATTATGCTCTGCCTGTTCGATCTCTGAAATAACTGGCAGCATTGGATGCTTTTCATCACCACGCCAAGCAAAGCCAGGGAAGTCAGTTTTGTTTAATGGAAATGGAACTGATGGCAAATTTATAGGCTCAGAGTGGAGCAAACTAGAAATGCATGGAACATGCAATGAGACATTTCTTTCAATTACCGTAGGCAACACACCCATCCCACTGAAGACAATCCGAGGAATATCGAACAGGCAACATGAATCAACTGTCCAAGGCAAAAACATGTCAGAGATAACACAAATTGGAGTAGTGCTATCAGAATCACACAACTCTTTAAGGACATCTTCAAAAGGCTGTTGGAGTAGTTTGGTGGCATTTATAAAAGGGACAAAGAGATCCGGAGAAAGGAGATGGTTAACATTTTCACAACCTTCTGGTAATTCTTCAACTTTTGGAAAAGGGATTATGGACAAAGAGATTGTTGGGTGGGTAGAGTTTTTGGAAAGAATAAATGGAGCATTTGCTGGGGTGGTGATGATGGTTACTCTTGTGCCGCGGCTGGCTAATGCCTTGGACAAGTCTAGTAATGGAAGAGTGTGACCTTGAGCCATGAATGGGAAAATCACTACATGGGGTGGTGAAGAAGTACTGGTGCTGCCCATTATTGACCAAATCTGCATATAGATCTGAATATCTTTTATTCTTCTGATGAATTTGTGAAGAATTAGTGCATGTAACTGGGTTTATATATATGTGTGTTTAAATTAAACCACTGACATGATTCTTGATATCTCATGAATCCAACATATAAAGAATGGTTAACCTGTGATTGGAGGATAGTTTAGTATACCATTAATGGAAAATTAATTTATTTCCAAAGAGGATGGATCATTCATGCATGTACATTGTTCATCGTATCCTTCTTCTTACATGAAACAAATTAAACGTAACTTTTGATAGTTTCCATGCATGCATCTTCGATAAGAAGATTTTCCTTTGCAAAAATGATGGCGATAAAACGACGTCTCTTCACAGTAGCAAGATTCTAAACATCAATAAGAAAAAGATATTAACTAGTCTATTAAATTCACAAATTAATAAAAGAGGGTTTAGATCATGAAATTAACTCTCACTAGTGACATTGATGGAAAAAAAATTCACTAGTGACTTCAGAAAAGAAAAGCGACAGAAGATAGGCCACAGGTTTCTTCAGTCCAAGGGAGATTTAAGGTCAGCTTTCCATTATCTACCCACTCAAAACCAGCCCCAGCTCCATTCAACAAGCACTTGATTGGACATACATTTGAGTAGGATAAGAAATTCCCTTCTCCTTCAATCTCAACCTTCACCCAAGTTTCAGCTTCTTCAGAATCAAAATAGGCCACTTCTTGAATTGTGCCATCACAATTGAACATGTTGATCAGTCCAACAGGAGCACATTTGATGCCAGAGCTGCCTAATTTCTTGCTTGATTTGATGATTTTGTTGTCTATTTATAGACATGTCAGATGTAACTTATCTCAAATATAAAGGCATATTTTAGAAAAATTGATATAAAAATTACTTAAAATACTTTTAGTTATAAGAATATTAAAGTAAGAACCATAAAATATATTTATACCGAGTTTTTTAATTTATTTTGAATACAAACCTGATAAATTTAAGTTAGACCCACACCCAGTACATTTAATTTGTTTGGGTTTACTCGTAGAATTTTTAGTGTTTACATATGCAATAAAAACCATGAGACTTTCAATGAGCAAGCTTGGGCCTCGATAATTGCAGCATTCAATGAAAAATTTGGACTATGTGACACAGATGCTGTTGAAAGCTGGTAATTAAGATTGATGAAAGAGTATAGGAACATTGCAAATATTCTCAGTCAGAATGGTTGTGCATGGGAAGAAACAGAGCAGATGGAGATAGCTGATGATGATGACTGGTATGCGTGTATCAAGGTATGTTTCCTTCTCAAACATATGTCCTCATGGCTTACAGTTTTAACTCCCCTAGGTATGGCAGGCCTTCAATACCATTTAACCAAAAAATTTATTAGCTTCTCATTTTATGATTTTTTTCTGCAGGAACACCCAGGTGCAGACAGAATCCTGGACAGTTATAATTATCTTTGTGTACTATATGGTAATAGCATGGCAGTGGGAAGAGCAAGTCATAAGGGTGTAAAAATGGGGTTTGACAACAATGAATTCGATACGGGGATTGATGGTGTTTTTGGAGATGCACCATATCAGAACTTGAAATATCTGACCAAAGGCAGAAACGAAAGTCTCTTTCTTCCTCAGTGGTGGTATCTTCAAGGAAAGTTGGCAGACACGGGAAAGGAGAGGCTCAAGAAGCACTTGGTCAGAAACCAATGGTAGTTATGGAGGAGCACGAAGAAGAAACCTGTCAATCGAAGTAATTGTTGATGCACTTCAAGCTATAGCAGACATGGAAGACGAGATCTTCTTGGAAGCTTGTGAACTTTTAGAAAATGAGGAAAACGCCAAGATATTTGCGGCAATGGAAGTTAATCAGCGAAGCAAATGGCTATTTAAAAAGCTTTACAGATAGCATGTCCGACTTAGCAACTGTGATTCTCATTTGTAAAGCATACTCCTTCCAAGAGATTGTTATCCTGATCATGGGGATTTTTTCTGTTTCGTCTGCTTTAACTTTAAGTAATCAGCATTTACCAGTAATCTCTGCATGAACAATAACCATCCTTGAAAGAGTGAAAGCGGCTTCTATCTCTCACCACGATCTCCACTTTATAAATCTGAGAAATAAGCTTCATCACTGCATGACAGTCCCTGCAAATCCTCAAATTCTTAACTATTCTTATAGTCCTCCCCTTGCACAACCTTGCAATACCAAAAGCTACAGCAAGCTTTTCGCTATGCACTGACACTGAACCTTCCTTTTCTTCCTCTTCTATGTCATGTAAAACCCTTCCAATCTCTGGAACATAACCCCCTTCAACCCTAAGCCTCCTTATAATCTCCTTTAGCTTCTTGTAAGCCTCTTCTGTAATCTTATATTGTTTTGTGCCTGCCAAGAAAGTATACATGATTTTGTCAACTTCAATCATGCTCCAACCAGGAGTTTTGGTGATTCTCTGTTCAGTCATTGATCTTCTCACAGAAGCTGCATCCTTCCATTTCCCTGCAACTGCATAAGCATTTGACAGCAGAACATGGTCACTAGAGTTGTTGGGGTCTAGCTCTGAAAGTCTTTCTTTCACTTGTTCCGCCAACTTAACATCACCATGCATACTGCAAGCCCCAAGAAGTGTCCGCCAAATAATTGCAGTACATGAAATTGGCATTTGACAAACAAATTCATAGGCCTTCTGAAGTTGACCAGCCCGACCATATAGATCAACCATGCAACCATAATGCTCAATAGATGGTTCTATATTGTACATGCCTTTCATCTTATCAAAATATTCACATCCTTGTTCGACCAATCCAGCATGACTACAAGCATATAAAAGTGAAATAAAGGCAATCTCATCAGGTCTAATTCCAGACTCTTCCATCTTATGAAAGATCCCTATTGCTTCTTCTCCATGACCATGCATTGCGAGCGCAGCCATCATCGAAGTCCAAGAAACAATGTTTCTTTCATTCATTATTCGCTCGAAAACTAGTTGAGCCATATGTACATTCCCACACTTGGAATAAGTATCCAATAATGCATTGTTAACTGATACAATCCAAGCCAACCCAGATTTCTCAATAAAGCCATGTAATATTTTGCCAAACTCAAGTGCACCTGCCTGTGCACATGCTGAAAGCACCCCAGTTAAGCTTGTCTCATTCGGCCTCATCCCCTTCCTCTGCAGCTCTCTGAAAAAACTAAAAGCCTCTTCAAAATACCCATTATGAGCAAAACCAACAATCATGGTACTCCACGACACATCATCCTTCATTGGCATCTCCAAAAACATCTCCCTAGCCAGTTCCAGCTCCCCAGCTTTCGTGTACCCAGAAAGCATAACATTCCACGACATCAAGTTCCTAACAGGCATCAAGTCAAACAATTCTCTTCCACCCTTCATATCACCACCCCTACAACACGCAGTGACCATCGCATTCCAGGCAATCGCATTTGGCTCAGGCATTTCATCAAATACCTTCCTCGCAAACCCAACAAATCCGCATTCCCCATACATACTAATCAAAGTCGTCCCAACAAAAAGATGGGTATCAAGCCCATGAACCAATGCTTGACAATGCAACTGGATCCCAACTCTCACAGACCTCAAATTCGCCGCCGCTTTGACAATAAAAGCGAAAGAGAAACTGTCAGGAGGAGAAAAGGAGTTCCTCCTCATTTCAATGAACTTAAGAAGTGAATCCTGGGGTCTATCTGACTCATAAAGTCCTCTAATGAGAGTGTTGTGCATGAAAACATCTGGGTTTGGAGTGTAGCGAAAGAGGCGGCAAGCATAGTCCAGAGAATCAGAGAGCGAAATCGCACAATGGTGCAGTAGCTTTCCTGCGATGAAAGGGTCAGATTCAAGGCCGAGTTTGAGAACATTGGCGTGGATTTGTTTGAAAGTTGTCAGGCTCTTGCAAATATTCAACAAAGACAGACAGAGAGGTTCTGTCTTGCTCATTGTGTACAGCAATGGCTTCCCAGGCCATGCATTCTTTGTTCTTTTTTATTTTTTCAAACAGGCAAAAACAACTTCTTTGAACCCTGCATGTATATCAATATTCAATTTCACCCCTGATTTAATTTTCAATTCACACCCTCTATGCAATTATCTTCATCTGTCATCGCAGAACTAATCCATGTCTATATGTTGTTGACTTTTTCCAAGATCAACATCTTCTTATCCCCAGTAGCTCCAACCTCCATTGCCAAAGAAGTGTCATTGAGTCTAGTAAAGCCATCGTCAAACTGACTCACACAATCCCTTATTGAAAAACCACTCCACCGCCGTGGACACGTGCCGCACTAGTAGAAAGAAGACGTGACAACGTTTCTGTGAAGTTTACTTTGACAGTCACTTGTGAAGGAAACTTGTAACGTTTCTTTCACTTCTGAGAAACCTCGTTCTGTTCTGTTAGATGTTAGAATAGAATACCAATGGGCCACTAGGCATGCACAATCAAATTGAACAGGTCATTCTAGATTCCAAGGGGCCATTGCTCATGGTAAAATGTCCCAGGCTTGCAACCAAGGGGTGAAGGCTTAAGTGTTAAGCTCAGTCACCTCATGCAAGAAATGTTTAATGATGAGACTCTTTAATTTTCCATACATATGTCCCTTCATTCACGATGAGGTTTAAGACTTTTGACAGAAGAGATGCAATGCCAAAAGATTGCAACTACTCCATTTTCTTTGTTCCTTTTCTTTTTGATTGAGAATTTACCTATTTATATTTATATATAGATCATTTTATATATGATAAGTGTTCGAAGCCATCTTTTCTTATTTGTGTTTGTCATGTATACAGATCTGAAAAGTGTACGGGAGTTCCCTGTCTCTTTTGTTCTGAAGCTCACAATTCCTCGAACTGCACCTCTGGAATGGAACAGGTTCTACCTATCTGCGAACATTGCTCTTTTCCCTGTAGCCTTTTTGTATGCTTGCAACTCATTCATGCCATTAGATCATCCCATTGTATTCCGTTTACCGCTCATTCCCACTCTGGTTCGTAGTACTTTTCTCAAGTTCTTTGCTCGCAGTTCTGCACTTTATACTCGAAAAGGAACCCCCAGAGACCGAGCAGATATTGCTGGTGGCTGGTGCTTGTGGCATTTGTAATGGGTGTCTTTTGGATATCCACTGTTGCTGGAGAACTACTAAACTGCCTGGAAGCTCTTGGGATAGTTCTTGAAGTGCTCCCATCTCTCCTTGGGCTTACAGCACTTGCTTGGGGAAGTGGCGCAACTCTGCAATTTTTTTTTAGTTGAGCTATTCACAATAATATAACCTATATATTTAATAAATAAATAAATTGTGTTGTTACTAATAACGCAACCCAGCCATATATTATTCTCACATATATTATTTATAACTGTGCTAGTTTAAAGAAAAAATGAAACTTGTTATTTGGAAAAAAAATATGATATGTGTAGTTTCTATAGCTATAGCTGTAAATTATGTTTTAATTTTTATTTTGATACGTTAATGGAAAAAATATTTTTAAAAAAAATAAAAAGATATTATTTTAATTTATTTTTAAATAAAATATTTTTAAAAAAATCTAAAATAATACACTAGCAAACACACAGATAAAACTGGACAGAACAAATCCAAGTTCTGATTTGACATTAAAAAGGTAATTGACGTAAAGGGTAATTTCGTCAAAAAGTAACAAAAGAGACAGAAGCCACAAAAGGGCAAACTTCTGAATATATATACAGAGTCAGAAGGGAACACAAGACAAAGCACATCACAAGCAGCTTTCGTTTCCAATCTTAGGTTTGTTCCTATGAAACATTAGCTCATCGTCATGTATAAAAAACCGTCATAACTCATGACTCCAACTTTGCTGATCCATCATCAAACCCTTAAATATAAATAAATATATGGACACCGAATTTACATGAAGTAGATCCCATATTTCTTTTCTTGCTAAAAGTTCTGCTTTTTATTCTCTTCTTTAGGTTCTTGATCTTGCAAGCAGAGAGTACAAGCTCCGCAGAAGGGAAAGGTAACCACACAATCTCTTATCTTTCATGTACTCACATATACAAACATATGCATGTCACATACTGTGTGTTTTTGTTTCGCTCATCGATCTTGAGAATTAGAAACCGTAAAGATAGATGGGTTTTGCTTTTCATGTGATTTTAGGAAGGTTTTGTTTTGTTTGGTTAGAAATCCAAGCAGGTATGAGGCTTTTTGGATTTATGGACTTGGTGTGTGTATCTTTTTTTCCTTTCTTTTTCATCAATTGAGTTTTGTTTTAAGCTCAGATTTCTATGTGATGTGATGTGATGTGATGCTGCTTGTGGTACTGTAAATGGATTGCAATTTCTTTTGTTTGTTTATTTAGGAAGAGTGTTTGTAATTTGCTTTAACTTTTGGTGCGTGCCAAAAAATTACCAGTAGAAGATCAAGATCATCACTAGTTTGTTTTGGGCCCCCATAGTTGATTGCCTGTAGGCATAATGAAGCACTGGAAGAGCTGTTGCAAGTAAATCAAACTCGTTTCATTTAAACATAAAGAAAAAACAAGGAAGATGATTGAAATCTCTGTTAATATTGTAGTGATTATGGAGTTACTATTGGTAATGGTTTCGGGGTTTTTTACCCTTTGTTTTGTCGTTTTAGCATCAATGTATTTTGTCTGAACCCTGATGTGGAAGAGGTAGCTGTTTGCATATTTCTTGGGGATTCACTTCTAGAATAGGAAGCATATTAAAGACGTACTGCTAAAAGTTTTGGAAAGTTCATATTATTCTGTTTCGGTTTGGGAGCTGAATAATGTCAACTAGAAATGAATTTCTTTCTATAATTGCACTTTGTTGTTGGGCGGGCCTTCTCCATCCCGTGTGGGCATAATAAATGTTAGAAACCGTACCTTTTGAATCTAACCACTGAAAATCACGGTTAGTTGGTCTTTTTTGTTTTTCCTAGCATAAAGAAGATAAATTCCTATCAAAAGGTGCCAAACAGAAAACCATTTCATTATGCTTGCATGTGGATTAAGTCTTATTGAAGTCATTGACTGATGGGGAGATATACCCTCATTGATAGAAGTTATAATATCCGCAATAGCTCTATCCATGATAAAAAGCAAGTATGATGCTGTTACTCTGCATTTTAAGGCTCTGACTTTACCATTTCTTGGATCTTTTTGCAGAGAACTTGTTCATTCATTTATTTTTTTTAATCAAACAATCTTGAATTGCACTTCCAGCATTTTTTTCTTTTTAATTATTTAGACACCTAATTGGATATTATGAAGTTGGATTTGCATCATCGTTTTGTTGCATCTGTTCTGCACTTTAGAGAATGCCATGGCTCAACCAATTTCTTTCATGCAATTTCCTTTCAACATGAAATGATATGATATGTATATCTATACACTGCAAGTTAAATGCTTAACTTAGTTTGCCATGTTTCCTCTTCTGTCTTGCTGAAAACAGAGGCATTAAGTTGCATATTGTTGCATTTAGTTGGATCAGAATGGAGCAAGGGCATGGACAGCCCCCTGCTATAGTCAGTAGTACATCTCAACTGCAATACGGAACAAGTCCGTATCAGCCTAACCAAATGCTTGCTGCCTCAAATCCTGGATCAGTTACTGGTCAGCCCGTGGGAGCTCAGCTTGCACAGCACCAACTTGCCTATCAGCAGATCCACCAACAACAGGAACAGCAACTCCAGCAACAACTTCAGTCTTTTTGGGCAAATCAGTATAAAGAAATTGACAAAGTTACCGACTTCAAAAATCATAGCCTTCCCTTGGCTAGGATCAAGAAGATCATGAAGGCTGATGAGGATGTGAGAATGATATCAGCTGAGGCACCAGTTATATTTTCCAGAGCATGTGAAATGTTTATTTTAGAGTTGACATTGCGGTCTTGGAATCACACGGAGGAGAACAAGAGAAGGACACTGCAGAAGAATGATATTGCTGCAGCAATCACTAGGACTGACATCTTTGATTTCCTGGTTGACATTGTGCCTAGGGAGGATCTGAAAGATGAAGTGCTAGCATCAATCCCAAGAGGAACAATGCCTGTCGGAGGACCTGTTGATGCACTCTCTTACTGCTATATGCCACCTCCACATGCACCTCAGGTTGGAGCTCCTGGGATGATAATGGGCAAGCATGTGATGGACCCAGCTATGTACGCCCAGCAGTCTCACCCCTATATGGCACAGCATATGTGGCCACAAGGATCAGAGCAACAGCAGTCGCCCTCAGATCATTAGTAACTTTAGAATTGTAAGCTCTCTTTACCTTATCCACCATTGCTTTGTGTCTAATGACCAAGACCAGGGTGATCAGATGAGCATGTTGTACAGGAATGCTTTCACGTAACTGATAGTGCCAAGGTTTCTAGCCTTCTCATTAGTATGCTTTTCATACGCTCCTTTTCTAGTAAAAACCATCAATAGATATCACAGTTTGTGCTGAAGATTTCGGTAATAGTGGCTTATATGATCAGATTTTATAGCTTTTCGTTTCCTACAAATGTACTTGATAATTGTTGAGCCATTAACTCCATCCTTTCGTTATGGAATGTGAACTCTGGTTTATTCAATGTGGAATTTTCTCTCTTTTTGCTTATTTTTTTTTCCAATTATTTTAAACATTTGCATTTATGTTCATATTGCTCGGTTTCCTTGCTCCGTATATGGTTTCATTGATGGAAACATTTTTTGAATGTCTTACAGAATGGAAATATCCCTCCTGAAAAGGTGCAGTCAAGAATGGAGCTGAAAACAAAAGCATGACTTTTTGTAAATAATATGCTGAAAAGATTATAGCTGATTGAGCTTTCTTTTACAGCCCCTTCTAGACTTTAATGTTAGCCTCTCATTTTTTTATGAGCAAGGCAGGTCAAAACATGTATAAATGGAAATTGTATTGTTCGATTCCATGTTTAGCACAGAACATATTTATTTTTTTGGTTTTGTTCTCTATGTTTTTGTTTACACCTTGACAGTATTATGGAAATGTGAAAAAGAACTGCAATGGTATTAAACATGCCCCTCCGGAAATTTTTTACCCGACCACCTACCTAATACCACGCAGGCTCGTCAAACAGTGCTAAAAGGATTTGGCCTGCACTGCGTTTTAGCTTTCCTCAGGATTTGGCCTGAACTATTCAGCAGATTCCCAAGCTTTCTGCACCCGTTATGCTTGTAGCTTTGAGGGTTTTTTATAAGCTCAGGATACCCCGACTTAGAAGAGGTAGGTTACTCTACCTTGTGTAGAAATTGATACTAGATTTTGAATCATCATTGACGATGACACTGCCGTCTGGGCGGGGCATGATTCAAGGACCAAATCTTGCATGGTGTATGCTAGTTAAGTTTAGCCGACCTCATGAAAATCATGTAAACAAAAAGACAAGGTGAAAAAGATAGGAAAAACCCTCAAAATTTTCTATGTAATTTTAATCATATTCAATATATTGGTAGACAGGTCCTTCCAGAAGTTGATGAACCTTGCATTTAAAAAATTTACAAAGGTTCATGTAATGTACATACATCAATGAAATTGTGCAAAAAGAGAACCGGCTTTTATGAAATTATACAGGCAACCAAAGATTCGTTCAATACAACACTTGTCACCTTAACCATAAACAGGTAACATAAAATCACTCAAAAACCGTCATAGACACAGGTTTATCTTTTTTTTTTTTCATATTTATATTTTCAACCAAACATATTTATATCTCAGTTGTATTTTTTATTTTGATACATTTATTTTTTTAGATAGTGTTTAGTATGTTGGATAATATTGATTGAATTAGCCATGATTAAACTAGACAAATAATTAACATGTCCTATGTTTGGTGTGCATTGGACTGGACTTAATAATTTATCTTATTTTGTATTTGGTGTGAACTGGATAAGACACGGATGACTCGGGGTCTAGATCGGTTCGAGTTTAAGAAGAAATAAAAGGAGATTTGATCCGATCTGATCCGATCAAAAACCCAGGTCGACAAACGATCTGGTCTATCCCAAATAAAACATGAGTAAAAAATTTATTGATTTTTTTTAAAAAATTTTGGTCAATACAAGGTTGCTTTGATTTTTTTTAAAAAAATTAGGTTAACTCAGGTTGACTCTCCCAACCCATAACTCGAGGCTCGGCTTGGATAGATTTCCAATTCAAGTTTTAAAACTATGATAATAACTACTTTAATCATTACGTTAACCTAGATCAATTGTTAAATCGATCTATAACCAGAGTCTTTTTCTAGGTTGACCATTGAGTCGGATTTTAAAACTAAGTTAATAACTATCTATATATTTACGTTGACCTGGGTCAATGGTTAACTCGACCTGTGATTGGTCCCAGGTTAATCATTAAATCAAGTTTTAAAATTATGATAATAATTATTTTTATCCATACATTGACTTGGGTCAATGATCAACTTGACTTATAACCTGGACCTTACCCCAGATCAACCTCTACTTCAAGTATTAAAACTATGATAATAACCACTTTTATTTTTATGTTGACCTGAGTTAATAAATTAAATTTTTATACAGAGAAATGAACAAGTTTATTCTATTCTTTTGGTGAGAAAAAAATTTTCTCGCTAAAATAATTTTAAACAATACAAAAATTAATTTTTTTATGTTAAAAAATGCACCAAACAGCTTCACCAAATTTTTTTTTCCTCATTCGGTCTATTTTTATACAAGATACCAAACACTACCAAACAGCAAATGGCATAATTAAGCTCTCTATAGCCTGAATATTTTCTGGCTTCACCTCCAATCCGAAGCATAAAAATGTCAGAAAGAGAAGAACAGGTGGCAACAAGGGAACCAATGAGACTAGCAGTAATTCTGTGGTGGATGCCCTTAACCCTATGTTTTTATTTCGAAGATGTGTCCACTGAAAGACTTCAGCAGTATTCTTTCCATTTTCTCATGCAAAGGGGAGAGACCATCATGTAGATATGCTCAATTCATTTGTATCCTACAATGTCCGAAGGATTTTTCATATTTTGCTAGACCAGCAAACACCATAGTTGCTAAAAAAGCATAATTATAAACACACTTCGACTGGAAAATGAAAAGCACAGCATTGTCAGCTCAGAAGTTTTAACACACTTCGACTGGAAAATGAAAAGCATAACGTTACACCATCATCGCAATCATTTATTTAAGGGTCGGTAATAATACATGCACACCCAGATATTTCATAACTTCTACACGCCACAGTTATTCACAGACTCGAAACCAGTTTTGCTGAAGAGGTGCTATAGTCTCTCCAGAAACATTAAACAGACACGTCGACCGCTTTCCTTCCGACTGATGCTGACCAAATCTTCTCGCCAACTTTCTTAGAAGGGCTGACCCTCCATTGCTCCGAGGTTGATTGATTGCCTGGAGTCCGTGCAACATGTACAGATCCCAAGCAAAAACATCCTTGCAGAAATAGCACAAGTCGTTAAGATTATCAATTAACTTGGCATTTGCCATAAACAGTTGGTACCTTTTTAAAGAAGTAAAATCTAGAGGGATGCAGCATACCTGTGACCTCGTAAATGTTGGGTAATTCTGATTCTTCATCCAAACCTGTGCTTCTTACTTGCTCCAAACTTTCGATCCACCCACGCTCTAATTGATGCTTTATCATCGGGATCATAAGTACCATCAGATCCATGAATCCGTACATGCCTAGATATCTTGGATTCTTGCTGTGACCATCTTTGATTGAACTCATTTGTCATCCATGCTAACGACAAAACCTCGAGACATTTCAAATTTTGAAGTCCAGAGGGCACCTCCTCCAGCATTGGGCAAGGTCCTATTTCTAGCCTTTCAAGAAGTGGCAATGCTCCTTCGTCTATTGACATTTCATTCAAATAATCCAGACCTGCAAGATACAAATACTTGAGTTTCTGGAACCCTCCTCCTTCAAAATGCATCCTCTCTCCATTGTATGCCCAAAAGAGTACAAGAGATTTTAGATTGGGCAGAGCTTGAAGGACTTCAACGGAATCTTCCATCAAGTTTGTATAACTCAATATCAGTTTAGATAGATTGTGCAGTTTGGAAATCCAATTCGGCAACCTATCTAATTGACCCCCAAGCCAGAGACTCTGCAGCTGAATTGGAGGGGAAAATTCTGATTCCAAATCAAGAATTTCAACCTGGTGATTGACTGAATAAACAAGTAGCGACTGCAGGTGAGTCATCTTCTCTAATACAGTGCATAGATACCTTCCTTGTTCTCTTTTCAAATTGCAGATCCCAAATTTCCTCGTTTTCGTCAACACTTGTAGGCCGTCATTGAGCAAGCTCACATCATCATCCACTTTAATTGTAAACAATGTTTGTAAGAACTCCAAATGCTTAAAGCTGCCTTTTATCTTCAATCCAGTAGCGTATCCACCATGAGCCAAAAGATGTTTCAATTTAGGGAAATCGCTGATCTCAACTGGCAGCTCTTCCACCAAAGAGAATCTCAAATCCAAGGACTCCAGGTTATGGAGCTTTCCTATTGATTTTGGAAGTTCTTTTACATCGGTATTTCTTAAGTTCAAATACCTTAGATGTAGCAAATTTCCAAGTTCTTTGGGAAGGTGATCTACAGGACAGTCTTCAAAATCTAATGCAGTCAAAAGCTTGAATTTAGCAAATATTACTGGAACTATGGTCTTCTGCAGCATTTCTTTGTCAAAGACCATAATAGAGCGAGTTTGAGACCTGGTGCTTCTCTTTGGAGGGTTGCTTCCTCTGTTGCTTATGGAGAGATGTCGTGCTATGCCTTCAAAAGTTGAGCAACTGCTGGAAACATGGCAGAGACTCAGTTCCTCTGACTTGGAAAGAATGACTTCGCGGACCATATCATGAACACGACATGTTTTGGGAACTCCTTTAAGACTAAGTTCATCCACTTGAACCAAACTTCGACGAATGAGTTCAATGAAGTATTCTTCTCCAACCTCCTCTGGTGTCATGTCTGGTTTTTCTTGTACAAAACCATCAGCCACCCATAATTGAATTATTCTTCGACGTTTAATGGAAAAATCCTCAGGAAACATGCCAAAATATAAGAAACAAGATTTGAGGTGGTACGGCAGATCACCATAGCTGAGAGATAGAATGCTAGTGACATTATCAATGTATGGATCACTTGTCATTGCAGAACAACCAAGGCCACCGAGAACTTTTTTCCATTCTTGAACGCTCTTCTCTTTGGTTGCTAGAAGTCCACTAACAGCCACAATTGCTAGAGGCAATCCTCCACATCTTCTAACAATGTCGTGTGACAATTCCTCCAGATCTTTTGGACATTGCCCTTGAGATTGAAACCTGAATGCTTTTTTACAGAAGAGTTCCCATTCCTCTTTTCGAGGTAAAGGATCTATACGATGGACATGAACCGATGAAGATCCTCTACAAAATCTAGCAGCCGCCTCATTTCTTGTTGTAGCCAATATTCTACTGCCATTATCATGATCTAACAATGCGAGCTCCATGTTTCCCCAAAAGCCAATTTCCCATACATCATCAAATACAACAAAATATCGTTCTTGTCGTAACTTTTCTCTAATCTCCTCAATCAACTCCTCATCCTTCTCCATTTTAACAATTTTATCAGGAAAAGGCTCATTCTTCGCTTTATAGAATCCCTTCAGCATACTCCTTAGTAGCTCCGTCTGATCATATGATTGAGACACGGTGATCCAAGCATGGTAACGGAAGTGCTCTATCACCCTGTGGTTGTCGTATACTTTCCTGGCCAGTGTGGTTTTTCCCACACCCCCCATTCCAACCACTGCGATCACTTTCCTTTGAGAAACTCCACTTACCAAGTAGCTTATCAATTCATCTCTCCGAGATTCAATCCCAACAAGCTCAGCTTCTTCACAGAAAAGAGAACTCAACCGAGGATGATGCATTAATCCTCTTCCTGCATTGCTGCTGCTGCTTGATGCCCCTTCAGTTGAAGAAATGAAGTGGAATGTTTGACTTCTATTCTTGATATCTAGAAGTGATGATTTGATGTCTTTAATCTCTGATGCTATCTCATGACGCGAACTGAATGTCTTAGTCAAAGAAGCAATACGACGTAGGAGTCCATGTCGATGATCAGGATGTCTTGCCACATGCAACATGTAATCATCGATGACATCTTCAATGTGATGAGCTTCTTCTCTTATTTGGTTTACCAGTACTTTCACACCCTCACCGATGCCTTCTTTCTCAGCCTTTGAATCTGCATCTTTCAGGAAAGCACGAATGACTTCCAATTCATCTTTGACACCAACCAATTCATCATGGACGCCTTTCAATAGTTTCACTTCTTGTGTTAGCAACGGAAGCAATTTATCAACAACAAGGCTCACCGCTGACTCTGCCATTTTCTCTACCCTGTCTTCTCACCTCACCATTCCATCTTTTCCTGATTCCATCCTGTGACCATACATGGATTCGGAAGTCAGCCTTCTTAAACTATTTAGTTTGAACTACATATTTTGCACGCATAAAGCACCACTGAAAACTTTGATTTGGCTACAATCTTTAAGCTCTCAACTTCAACCTCATGTGGTACACAAATAAGCACCAGGGATTAAATAAATTCTAAAGTGATTTATGCTGATTTACAAATGGAAATTGAAAAGACTATATAGGAAAGCACGTATAATAATATCAAGCAAAAATAGATGGTTTAATCAATCAATAGACGTACTTCTTCTTCTTTTTTATTCAAAAAGAGAAATGTAGCCTCTACTACTGAAACTCTGTAGGACTTGATTAATAATATCTGTAAAATAGTATTTATTTATGACATTTCATAAGCTTGAAGCGTTAAAAAGAAGAAAAAAACTCATTATTTCTTGAAAAGAAATACCTTGCTTGTTATGTAGAAGAGAAATTCTTGATTTGCTTCCTGGACGTATTGCTGTCAGCCTCTCTATCTTGATGTTTGGCTCCTCCCTTCCTCTCTCTCTCTCTCTCTCTCTCCCCCTCCCCCCCTCTCCAAGACAAAGAGCTCAAATCACATGAAAATAAATAATGAGAGTCTTGGACAGAAGAGAGGGAAACTCTTATATTAAAACGTGGTTAGGAAAGTAACAAGAACCTACTCTCGCGTATAATATATGTCAGAGAACGATTTTATACGAGGAACTGGTGACATTTTGTAATATTGAATGAAAAAAATAGAGTTAAGGTGTTTCTGTCTATATAAACAATGTTTTTCACCTCAAATATTTTAATTGTTTTGCTAATAATAATAATGTTCAAAGGTATCCTGACCATAAAGAGAGAAGCATAAAATTATAATTATTACTATTTATTTTATTTTTCTAGACCAATAGCTAAAAAATATAGTTATTAAATTTAATTTATTAATACGAAAATTTGTAATTTAAAGTTTGATTTGAATTAAGTTTTAATTTAAATTAAAAAAGTTATTAATTAGAATTAACTCGATAAATTAACTCATGATTTGATTAATATAACTGAAGTTTACTTATAACCTTCATAATCAATACCTTTTATTCTAATAGTCTATTTATAAAACTTTGCTCAAAACTATAGCTAATATCAACAACATGTAGAACCAAATTAATTGTTGAATTCAAATGATGATAATTTATTATGATTCTTGTATTTGAAATAAAATAGTAAAGCATAAAATATATAATTATATTTAATTATATTGTTTAGAATACATGTAGAAATAAATTGAATTATAATCTTGATTATTTTGCTTTAAAAATCATTTCTTTTTATAATTACTAGTTCCACCAACAATATAAAAACTTAATAACAACGACGATGATGTCTTCTTTGATGTTGAAATTGTCTATTAACTTATAATCTTCAACCTTGCTTAGATAATTATAGCTAAGTTGTTGCAATTGTTCTAAGAGAGTATTGATATCTCATACAATGCATCTGCTTGCATATTATGTGTACATGTCTTCTTCTGGAGGTCCCACTTAGGATGTGCCAAGAGGAAGAAAAGATGGAAGAATTTCGAGAAACCATGCAATGACCAGCTCCCACCTTTAACATTTCCCAATTTTTACAGCAAAGCTTCTTCCAAAGAGGTTTTTCTTTGAAAGATCGAAGTAGCTCCTTCATGTAACATATTCAATGGCTCATCATGAAAACATTGATCCATTACAAAATCATACATCCGATCAAGATGTGTGTGTGTGTGTGTGGGAGAGGGAGGGGGGGGGGGGTGATCACACTCATGGATCCTCCCATTGTTCATCATTCTAGAACTGAACCCACAACTTCAGTACCTCTCTTGACGTGGATCCAACATTGAACCCAATTTTCGGAACCAGTCTAGGGAGTAAGGAGTGTCTATCTTGTTCACAATAAGGTAAACAATGGACTCTTCAATGGCCACATTTAACAATTCTTACTATAGGTTGTTACTCCAAGGAAATAGTCTTATAAAAAAGTGAAAGAGACAGGGATAGAAAAAAAGAGAAGGAAAGGAACAATGGGGAGGGGGGGTTTCGTAATATGGACTCTACACTCTTTTTTGTCATTTGATCCTTCTACTCAAAATGTTCTTAATGTGGTCCCTTCATCCAACTTCCATCGGATTTATCTTTATTATTGATTGATACTTGGCTTGGAATTTGATAGAAATTGTCTATTTTTTTCTCATATGCTGTGAAGAATTAACGGTAAACTGAAATAAAGTTAAACAGAGGGACATCATTAAGAAATTTTCTAAAGCAAAGGGACCAATTAGATTAAATAAAGAGTCTAAGCACCACATCAGGAAACTTTCAAGATTACAGGAACCAACTTAAAAAATAAGATTCATATTTGGTTAAGTTGAAGGCAGCCACTGAAGCATGAATTAGGACACAAAAACCCAACAAATCCATGGAGTTGAATTGAAAAAATGGACCAACAAGACTCTAACAGCAACAAAGAGAATCAATCTTGCTCTTCAAGTGATTCAAATCCATGCCCCATATGCCTTGCTCCTTTCCTTCAAGAATCCTATCTTGACACTTGCTTCCGTACATTCTTCTCTCTCAAGCTCAGTTTTTTTCTCTCATTTTTTAGTTCTTTTATGTTATCTGTTATGACCCATCTCCTCTATTTGTCAGAATTTTCTTGTTGGGTATACACTTTCTTGATTACCCATTAATTTATACTAATGTTTTCTTCAATTGGTTAGTGATTGAGTAATTAAAGTTGAAAACTTTATGACTGTGTTGTGTGTTATGCATAATACTGAAACTGGGTTTGTAGGATTGTTTGAGAAATTTGACTATAATTTTGTCTGTGCTTGGTTTGAGGTTGCAAGTTGCTACTTTATGGCAATCAATGTATCTCTGTTTGTGTGTATGCGGGTGGTGATTAAAAGGTTGTGGACCATGATGTTTGGTCATTTGTTGGTACTGATTCTTGTATTGCAGATAAATTTTGTTACAAATGCATTTTACAATGGACTAAAGTAGTTTCTCGCAAGGAATCTCGGCGGCCTTCTTCTGTTAGATGTCCTTTATGCAAGGTTTGTGTGTCTGAGATGAATTGTCCAGTTATGTATTGTGCATTTTAATCTCGCGCAACAATGCCATTTGTTTGCTTTGTTATTTGTGGACATTGCTATCTCTGTGATTGTGTTGACAGTGATGATTTGGTTTTGACACATTTGCAGACGGATAATTTTTCGTTAATTTATGGATATGATGGAAGTTCATTCCAACGACATTATGTAAATCAGGGTTTTGAGGACAGGTACCCATGTCTGTTATTTCATTTTCCGTCCTCTTTTGTGTTATTTTTTGGTGCTGTTCTTTATGTTCCTCTTTTTTTTTTTTTTCAGTTCATTCTTTTCAAAAGCACACAAGTACAGATTACAGTGCTATTATACTGAACCAGGTTGTTTACTGATTCTCTCTCCTTTTTTTTGGCATATTGTTTTAATTTGTGTTTACTTTGATGCTTCCTGAAAAACAACTGCTTCCTATTTAAATTTTTTAATCATTATGTGTTCAATCAGGTATCCTGAATGACGCAATTATGGTATCACGATTTTGGAAGTTGCGCAAGTATCTTCAGCCAAATCGATGGCTGCAAAGTTGGCTGAGAAGAGAAGTTCAATCTCTGCTGCAGGTCTGTCTAGTTACCTGTTTGCTTTCGATCTGTATTCTTTGCACTTTTACTTATTACATGCTTGGATGTTTCTCTGAAATTCAATTCTCTAGCTTACTATGCATTTTTAAACCTAGTTCAAGAACGAGAACAAGACAAATATATTTTGTAGAGTACTAGTGCCTGTAAATTTGTGGCTTCTTATGAAAATGATTGCTTCTCAGCTTCTTCCGAGGTTCGTATTATTTGCTTTAGTAAATGGCATCATAACTATATGTGTGAAATTAGTGGAGATACTTTCTTGGATGTACATCCATTTACATATTTGTACATTCTTAATTGTAGACTATACAACTGTGCAACACTTTCCTGTGAAATCTGGTATTTGCAAACGTTGTTAATTTAAAATTTTGGTTGTTGTCAGTAATTGTTCGGTGTGTAGAAAGATGCCTAAAGGAAAAGGGAAAAAAAAAGAAAAAGCCAAAGGAGAACCTCCATGTGTCTAAGCTACCCCATTTACAGATGATGGCCTCTGTTTTATGAACTTGGAATATTATTAATTGTTAGTACAGCCCCTTTTAGAGTCCTACGTGGTCTGTTGATAATCATGACTGACTTTTTTCTTCTATTATTTTGTGTACATAGGAAGAGGATATTGAAGTCATTCTATATCATGTTCTTGGTACGGTCAATTCATTCTTTAGCAGGTAATTTTTATGCCACTAGGTGTATGTATCTATTGCATGCGATTAGCTAAATCACTTAATCACACTCTTGATTTTTGGTAGAAATGAACACACGCGGCAAACAAAAACACCTGAAATGAAACAAGAAGAGTTCAAGGCTGTGGTATCTAATGCAGCGAGGCCTTTTCTAACAGCAAAAACAGATCGATTCGTGATAGAGTTGGAATTGTTTCTTGCTTCAGGTTTGAACATGGAAGCCTATGATGAAGTCTACCTGCAGCAAATGGGTGGGAACGCTCCAAAAACCACTGAGGCTGCAGGAGAATCTATTGAACACAACCCTGTAGTTCCGTACTTGTTTATCTTTGATGCCGACTCTGAAAACGATTGAGAGATTCGTTCTAGAAATGACTGCTTTTTCCAATAGCATAAATTTTCTACACACTTACACAGTACTACGTGTTTTGACATGGATTTGCGTAAATGTTTTAAGGTTTCCAGATATACAAAACAAGAAGCTAGTTCTTTAATGCATCAATCATGTAAATGACTAAAAAATAAACAATTTTTTGTCGTTGATTTTGCATTAAGCTCCAAGAGTGAGGCTTGTTGGGGACTTGTGACATGAATCTGTATCAGTAATGTCTGTTTACTTGTCCAAACAGAGGTTTTATTTTTATTGTTTTTCGTTGTGAGAGTATTTTCATTAGGCATGTAGAGACGAGGGAAAAGAAACTTTCCAAATTAATTCTCATTTTTAGTTCCTTCATATTAGAAACAAAATAGAAAGGGAAAGTCTTCTGTTCCCCTACTGTTTTCAGTCTGTCTTGGTTCTCGCAGTTGACAAAGCATTTGCTTGAAAGTCGAAACTACTACTGGTGTTCATGGAACGCATGCGACTATCATGCATACTAACAGTTAATGCACTGGGAGAGCAGTTCATGCATAATAGAAGATTAGAACCCGTTGTGGTTTATTGCATTGCTTCAACAAATTTCAGCATCACGCAGTTAAAAATTTAAAATCACAATTCAAACAAATTAGTCGTTAAAGCATTCCGAAAACATCTGGAGATTGCAGGAGGAAATGAAGTGCACAGACCCTACTGCCATCTGATGCTCGACAGGTTATGAATGCTGTCCAAGACAAAATAGTAGAAAGTCTCAGTGCAGACTTTGATGAATGAAACCATGCGCGTCGCCAGCATGGATTTATGCACAGAACTGCTGCAATTACCAACACCACAATTGTGTAAGATGCTCCAAAGCTTACATGGAATATGTCCATGTCTATGTGACCATCTGCACTTTCGCCATTTGAATCATTTGGCGGAGGTGTGGATGATGATTCAATTTCACCGTAGATTGTTTTGGATTCAGATTTTGACTTTTTTTTTTTAGGTTTTTGTTTTTGATTTCTTTTGTAAAATGCTTGATTTTAAAATTTTCACTTTTAAATTAATCAATGTTATTTCCTTCTTAATTTTTTTGTTTGATGTTTGTTCATCATTCTTTTATATTACAAGTTTTTGTTGTCTTAAAGTCTTTGATCAAATATTTTTTTTTTAAATCCATCTTTTAATATTGAGTTGACTGAAAATTGAGGATCACAGTTTTTTCTGATTAGGTTATATCGAACTCATAACAAAAATAACAAGTTTAATAGATTAATTCGAGTAATGTTAGCTCTTTCTTTTTCTTGTTTTCTTAACATATATTTTTTTTTATTTTATCTTTTCACATTTTATATTCTATCTTTTTCCGGTTTCTTGAAAGCTTATCACGCCATTATGCTTGGACTGCATCTTGACAAATATATTCGGGTTCACTTGGATCATTTCTTTGTGTTTGTGCATTCAAACCATGATTTTTTCTTGCTTTTTAAAAACAAACTTGCGGTCTCTTGATGCTCAGATTTTTTTTTGCCGGCCAGCGGCATAGCGTACAGGTCACGTGACTAGTTAGAACTAAAACTACATGCTAAATC
This sequence comes from Populus nigra, assembly GCF_951802175.1. NCBI lineage: Eukaryota > Viridiplantae > Streptophyta > Magnoliopsida > Malpighiales > Salicaceae > Populus > Populus nigra. The sequence goes on from NC_084856.1 coordinate 21,566,183, forward strand.
ACTCACCAAGAAACTCTATGCTGCTCAAATTATAATCATCAGTGCGTGCAATATAGGAGAGATGTAGATATACAGAGTTGAGAGAAATAAGAGAAAGAGAATTAAAAAAAATAATTTTTCAAGAGGAGAAAGATACGAGCTCGGATACATCTCGTCTATGCTGTAAATATTGATAATTACAGCCTGAGTATCATAATAATTTCTTGGAATGTATTTGATCAATCAACCAAAACGAGGCTGTTTCTAATCAATTACTGATTTTTGAATTTCATTATTATCTGAAGCATAGGTGTGAATTGAAGGTAAACCATGGTGAGTGGGTCACTACAATCAAACCTGATTTGAGTCTAGGAACATCAGAAATGCCATATGAAGCTGCTAGAACTGCAGAGGTAAACATTGATGCTTGTCACTCTGTAAAGACTGAATTACCTGCTGCCCTCACAACTCTCTTCTAGGTATCTCAATCAAGAGATTACCAATCATGGATTATTTTGCTAAGGAAGAAACCTTATGCTTGGAAATCTCCTGTAGTGTACATTTTATTAGGCCACAAATTATGCTTCTGTTCAGCTAGGAGTTCTGATGTGCTCCCTCCTTGTACTTGCAGGATTTAGGTATCCAAGCTATCCCTACTGTTCAAAGCTACAAAAAGATTTAATAACACAGGAAATCTTTCATGTCAAAGCTTTTAGCTAGTTGTACGTTGCTGGATTATCGGGATTCTGCCAGGTCCTCTCTGTCATTATCAAGAATGACACACTTGATGTTCGTGTTCCTAGAGGAGTTTCTTTTGTAGGTTTTGCTTCGAACATAATGAGGAGTTTCCTTCGGTGATCTGCCTTTGTAACAGATAGGGTGGAAACTCTTGTCGAAACTAAAGCGATCCTACGTTTTCCTTCATTATGATTGCTTAATTTTAGCTGAGCTACCATACCAGCACAAAAGTGTAGGGAAAAACCGAGAAGCCAGCAGCAGTAAAGGCTCGGCTTCTGCTATGGTAATAACACATGCACATCCAGATATTTCTTAACTTCTACATGCCACAGATATCAACACTCGAAACAAATTAACAAGCTGAAAACAGGTTTTACTAAATAGGTGTGTCTCCCCAGAAAAATTAAACAAACACATCTGCCGCGTTCATATCTTCTCACCAACTTTCATAGCAGGGCTGACTTCGCATTGCTCCGAGGTTGATTGATTGTCTGAAGTCCTGAAAAATGTACAGATCCCAAGCAACAACATGCATGTAGAAATAGCAAACGTTATTCTAACATCATCGATCAACTTGGCATTTGCCAAAACAAGTTGGTACCTTTTTAAAGAAGTAAGATCTAGAGGGATGCAGCATACCTGTAACCTCAAAAAATATTACGTCATTTTGATTCCTACTCGTCTGAAATATCGCTCCACCCATGCTTCATAGGATCCTTCGTCAGTGGGATCATAAGTACCATCATATCGGATAATCGGTACATGCCTCACTTTCTCTGATTCTTGCTGTGACAATTTTTGAGTGAACTCATTTGTCATCCCTGTGAAAGATAAATCTTTGAGATATCTCAAGTACTTAAATCCAGAAGGCACTTCCTTCAGTTTTGGGCAAGGTCCCATTTGTAGCTTTTCAAGAAGTGGCAATGCTCCTTCGTCTATTAACATTTCCTTCAAATTATTCAAGCCTGTAAGATACAGAGACTTGAGTTTCTGAAACCCTCCTTCTTCAAAATGCATCTTCTCTCCATTGTATGCACATACGAGTCCAAGACGATTTAGATTAGGTAGAGCTTGAAGGACTTCAAAGGAATCATCCGTCAAGTATGTAAAACTCAATCTCAGTTCAGCCAGATTGTGTATTTTGGAAATCCAATTTGGTAACCTTTCTAATCGGCCCTCAAGCCAGATACTTCGCAGCTCAAGAGGAGGAGAAGACATCAATTGCAATTCAAGAACTTCATTCGTGGGATTTATTGAACAAACAAGTAGCAACCGCAGGTGAGTCATCTTCTCTAATGCCGTGCATAGATACCTCCCATGTTCCCTTTTCAAATTTCTGATACCCAATGTCTTCAATTTCGTTGACACTTGCAGGCCGTCATTGATCAAGCTCACATTGTCATCCACATTAATTTTAGACAACGTTTGTAAGAACTCCAAATGCTTAATGCTGCCTTTTATCTTCAATGCCCGAGTCTTTTTATCTTCAGCCAAAAGATGTCGCAATTTAGGGAACTTACTGATCTTAACTGGCAACTCTTCCACGAAAGAATATCTCAAATCTAAAGACTCCAGGTTATGCAGCTTTCTTATTGATTTTGGAAGTTTTGCTACTTTGGTATTTCTTAAGCTTAAATACCTTAGATGTAGCAAATTTCCAAGTTCTTTGGGAAGGTGATCTAAAGGACAGTTTTCAAAATCTAATGTAGTCAAAAGCTTGACTTTTGCAAGTATTACTGAAATTGTGGCCTTCTGCAGCTTTACTTCGTCAAAGACCATAATAGAGCGAGTTTGAGACTTGGTGTGACTCTTCGGAGTGTTGCTTCCTCTGTTGCTTATGGAGAGATGTCGTGCTATGCCTTGAAAAGTTGAGCAACTGCTGGAAATATGGCAGAGACTCAGTTCCTCTGACTTGGAAAGAATGACATCACGGACCATATCATGAACATGACATGTTAAGGGAATTCCGTGACAAACTTCATCCACTTGAACCAAACTTCGACGAACAAGTTCAATGAAGTATTCTTCTCCAACGTCCTCTAGTGTCATGCCTGGTTTCTCTTCTACAAAACCCTCAGCCACCCATAATCGAATTATTCTTCCATGCTCAATGGAAAAATCTTCAGGAAACATGCCAAAATATAAGAAACAAGATTTGAGGTGGTAAGGCAGATCACCATAGCTGAGAGATAGAATGTTAGTGACACTATCAATGTATGGATCACTCACCATTGCAGAACCACCAAGGCCACTGAGAACTTTTTTCCATTCTAGAATGCTCTTTTCTTTGGTTGCTAGAAGTCCACTAACAGCCACAATTGCCAGTGGCAATCCTCCACATCTTCTAACAATGTCCTGTGACAATCCCTCCAGATCTTTTGGACATTGCCCTTTAAACTCAAACCTGAATGCTTTATTGCAGAAGAGTTCCCACGCCTCCTTTTGAGGTAAAGGTTCTATATGATAGACATGAACCAATGAAGATCCTCTGCTGAAATTAGCAACATCCTCATTTCTTGTTGTGACCAATATTCTACTGCCATTATCATGATCTAACAACGCATGCTCCATGTTTCCCCAAAAGCCAATTTCCCATACATCATCAAATACAACCAGGTATCGTTCTTGTCCTAAATATTCTCTAATCTCCTTGATCAACTCCTCCTCCTCCATTGTAACAATTCTATCAGGAAAAGACCTATTTTTCACTTCATAGAATCTCTTCAGAATGCTCCGTAGTAGCTCCCTCTTATCATATGATTGAGACACAGTGATCCAAGCATGGTATTGGAAGTGCTCTTTCACCCTGTGGTTGTCATATACTTTCTTGGCCATTGTGGTTTTTCCCACACCTCCCATTCCAACCACTGCGATCACTGTCCTTTGACAAACTCCACTTAATAAGTAGCTTATCAATTCATCTCTTGGAGATTCAATCCCAACAAGCTCAGCTTCTTCAATGAAAAGAGAACTCAGTCGAGGGTGATCCATTAACCCTCTTCCCGCATTGCTGCTGCTGCTGCTTAATGCTCCCTGATTTGAAGAAATGAAGTGGAATGTTTGACTTCTATTCTTGATATCTAGAAGTGATGATTTGATGTCTTTAATCTCTGATGCTATCTCATGACGCGAACTGAATGTCTTAATCAAAGAAACAATACGACGTAGGAGTCCATGTCGATGATCAGGATGTCTTGCCACATGCAACATGTAATCATCGATGACATCTTCAATGTGATGAGCTTCTTCTCTTATTTGGTTTACCAGTACTTTCACACCCTCACCGATGCCTTCTTTCTCAGCCTTTGAATCTGCATCTTTCAGGAAAGCACGAATGACTTCCAATTCATCTTTGACACCAACCAATTCATCATGGACGCCTTTCAATAGTTTCACTTCTTGTGTTAGCAACGGAAGCAATTTATCAACAACAAGGCTCACCGCCGACTCTGCCATTTTCTCTACCCTGTCTTCTCACCTCACCATTCCATCTTTTCCTGATTCCATCCTGTGACCATACATGGATTCGGAAGTCAGCCTTCTTAAACTATTTAGTTTGAACTACATATTTTGCACGCATAAAGCACCACTGAAAACTTTGATTTGGCTACAATCTTTAAGCTCTCAACTTCAACCTCATGTGGTACACAAATAAGCACCAGGGATTAAATAAATTCTAAAGTGATTTATGCTGATTTACAAATGGAAATTGAAAAGACTATATAGGAAAGCACGTATAATAATATCAAGCAAAAATAGATGGTTTAATCAATCAATAGACGTACTTCTTCTTCTTTTTTATTCAAAAAGAGAAATGTAGCCTCTACTGCTGAAACTCTGTAGGACTTAATTAAGAATATCTGTAAAATAGTATTTATTCATGACATTTCATAAGCTTGAAGCGTTAAAAAGAAGAAAAAAACTCATTATTTATTGAAAAGAAATACCTTGCTTGTTATGTAGAAGAGAAATTCTTGATTTGCTTCCTGGACGTATTGCTGTTAGCCTCTCTATCTTGATGTTTGGTTCCTCCCTTCCTCTCTCCCTCCCTCCCTCCCTCCCTCCCTCTCTCTCTCTCTCTCTCTCTCTCTCTCTCTTCCCCCCTCTCTCTCCAAGACTAAAAGCTCAAATTACATGAAAATAATAATGAGAGTCTTGGACAGAAGAGAGGGGAACTCTTATTAAAATGTGGTTAGGAAAGCAACAAGAACCTACTCTCGTGTATAATATATGTCGGAAAATGATTTTATAAAGTATAATTTTAAAATACTGTTAAAGAAATTAAAATAACAAGAATTTGCAATTGCATCCATCTAACCAATTTAAGAAATCATAGGTGTAATGCATGTCAAATGACAAAATCGAAACTTTTTAAGACTACAAAGAGTAATATTGAGAAATCTTAATCTCAAGGACTAGAATGTAGTTTACCCATGAAAATATACAAAGGTGACGACTTCTTCAATGTAAATTCTAGACCTTGTCCAAGACACAACGGCATCATCAGAGCAACTTTAGCAAGTCCCATTGTAAAAACAAAAAGAAAAAAAAAAAAAAAGAGGAAAAATCCTTAGTAAGACACCATAATATGACCAAAATCTCTATGATGATTGATCAGATGGAATTCAACATAAACGGCATATTCTATAAAGTCTGTTTCACCCCATGAGATTTTAAATTAATAATTTTTTAGTATTTTTTTTTTATAATTTTGATATATTAATATTTAAAATAAAAAAATTTCATAAACAAGACCAATCAAGTCACAATGTAAGAGGTGTTTTTTTTTTCTAATGTTTAGATTTAGGTTGGTTTGATATTTATATATGTTTTGTTAAAATTAAGGTTTAAATTAAAGTTAAATAAAAAATAGTTTAATGTGTTTGGTTAAACATGTTTTTCAAATTAAGGTTATAAAATAACTAAAAAAGATATATATTAATATTTATGATTTTTAATTTAAATATTATAAATTTAACTACCACTGTTACATTATTAAATAAATAATATTTTTTATTAAATATGTTTTATTGTTTTATTAACTTATTTACAATTTCATCACATATGAAATTCATTCAATAAGGACTATTTGAAAAATATGTAGTCTTTATTTTATTTGAAAAACAAGGCTGAAACCCTTGTCAAATACTAAAAATGCAAAAGTATAAAATCCCCTAAAGGAGTTTAAAAAAAAATAATGAATCCTAAGTATGACTAAATCTATATAATTTTTAAAATTATAATAATTAATACAATAAAAAACATATTTAAGCCAAAAATAATGCTCTAAAAGGACTATTTTTCAATCAATAATTATTTTATGCATTTTATAATCATAGGAACCCACATTATTTTATTATGAAATCATTGGTGAGAAAAAAGTTGAATTAGTTTAAAGATTAAGCAAAAATAAATAAATAAATTAGCCTAAAATAAATAAATTAGTGTTTATATAGAAGTAGGACACAACAACAGCAAGAATTATTGTCTCATTTATTTGGTTATGTCTTTGCAGCCACACTAACGAATCTCAATGAATCTCTTCATTTTATTTTACTTTTACGAGACCGATTCTTTTTATTTTAAATTTTTTAAAAAAAAATTTAGAATTTAGAATTTTTTATTTTAAATTAATATTTTTTAGTGTTTTTAAATTATTTTGATTGGTTAATATAAAAATTAATTTTTAAAAAATAAAAAATATATTTTAATAAATTTTCAAAAATACAGTTTAAAAAACAACAAATCACACTTCCAAACAGTAACTGTACCAATAACAATCAGCCAATGGTGTATCTTTGGTAGTCCGAGATTCTTGAAGAAACCAAGATGGAAGTGAAAGCAAGAGCTCCAGGAAAAATAATTCTTTCTGGTGAACATGCAGTTGTTCATGGATCCGCTGCTGTTGCTGCGTCCATTGATCTATACACCTATGTTTCCATTCAAGTTCTCCCTTCCACTGGTAAAAGAACTCTGCTTTAACACATTTACTTTAATTATTAGTCTCCATGGTTTATCTATCTATCTATTTATTTATTGAAAGATGTAAACTTTGATGTTGTCTTGAGCTGAATATGCATAAAGGTAGTTTTTTTGGATATGTTTTTGTATTGGGATTTTTGAATTGTTGGTCGAGAGATACCCTTTGAGATTATGTGAAGATGTGTATTGTGACTTTGAATATTTGGCTTTTCATTGGTGTTAATTGGGATTGATTTTGTATTGGGATTCTTTGAAATGTTGATTTGAAGACTCCCTTTGGAAGTTTATACTTTTAGGTGGAGAACTTGAGATTGATTGAAGGTGTATACTGATTTCTGCAAGATTCTAATTTCTTTGGTCTTTCTGGGATTGTTTGTCTATTGGGATTGTATTGGAATACTGATTGGAAGCTATCCTTATGGATTTTGTTTTATTTTTCTTTTATCTTGTGCCAGGATCTTTTGATATTTCAATGAAGTTGTATGCTGTTTTCTGCTAGATTTTGATTCGAATGTGTGTGGATTTGAATGGCTACCTATTTTGCACCTAAAATTTATAGTGCTTAGGCTTCTGAGGTTGAGGTCATTTGAGTTTTGCTTCAAACAGTGCGTGAAAGAAAACCTGTTGAGATCTGCTGGTTTGTCTACATATATGATCTAATGAGATCCATTAAGAGTTTCGTTTCTGCAATGAGTGATTCATGAAATGACGGCTGCCCTGTTATATTCATCTGTGATTCAAGTCACAGGTCTGTTCCCAACTGTTCTAAATGGAGTTTTCCCCTGGTGTTTTCTTTATGGTTATTGTTTCAATGTAAGAGTATCATGACTTAAAAATTGTTTCTTTCTTTCTGTTTTTTTTAATAAGTCGGTAGAGTTTATTGGACACAAAGATGATTTGCTGCCATTGTAAATGATCTGTCAATGGCAAACAATGCTTTTAAAAGTACTTCTTCCCCCACAAACCTCACACAACTAAGCTCTTAGAATCCATCAAGATAAAGCAGCCATTGCAAATCAGAATGGCTACTTGAATTACTAAGCGCAATACAATTTATTTGCTATGTGGTTTGTGATTAATTTGGCATGCTTTAAATTGAATACTTAGAGTTTGTTTTTCAATATGAGGAACTGGTGACATTTTGTAATATTGAACCTACTACAAATAGATATACTATTGGTTGTGTATTTGGAGAATTCTTTTTTTAATTTGCACACTACTAACTAAGGTTTTATATTTTTAACCTCACTCTTTGACGAATGCCAAAAATCAACTGGGGTTAAATATTAAACATGAAAACTGTATGCATTTGAACTAGGAACGATCAAGCTTGGTTTTTGCGAGAATGCTAATGACTGTTATGAAGAATTAAGGTTTCCTAATGCCATTACCCAAAAACACTGTCTCATAATCAGATGGTGACCTATCAGATCTGCATTTTGCATGTTCCTAAGGATATGATATGTGCAATTCCATGCGATTTCTTATCTGCTCATGAATGAACATGAAAACTTGGACTGGTCACTTTTATTATTGTTGGATTTCACTTATTGACATATTTTTTTTCTTATTTTTGTTTCCACCCTTCTTTGATGCTGTGATGTTGCGACTTCTATCAAATGAATTTTCATTTATTTGCTTATCCCACAGAGAATGATGATAGACTGACACTCCAGCTCAAGGATATGGCTTTAGCATTTTCTTGGCCAATTGGAAGAATCAAAGAATCACTATCTAGCTTAGGAGGCCCTTTCCCTTCAACCCCGACGTCCTGCTCAACAGCATCAATGAAATTAATTTTAGCTTTGGTTGAAGAACAAAATATTCCGGAGGCAAAAATTTCTCTTGCTTCTGGAGTGACAGCTTTTTTGTGGCTATACACATCTATCCTAGGGTATGATGTAATGCCTTTAACGTTGACTACTTTTCTTATGCTATTTCAATTTCTAAGATGGTTCCTTCCTTGCATCAGATTTAAACCTGCCACTGTAGTCGTCACTTCTGAACTTCCACTCGGTTCTGGACTGGGCTCATCTGCTGCCCTTTGTGTTGCATTCTCAGCAGCTCTTCTTGCTTGCTCAGACTCTGTAAACGTGGACATGAAACAACAAGGGTGGTTAATTGTTGGGGAGTCTGAGCTTGAATTATTGAACAAATGGGCTTTTGAAGGTGAAAAGCTAATTCATGGAAAGCCATCTGGGATTGACAACACTGTTAGCACATATGGTAGGTAAAAGTTCATGCACTGTTGCTAAATTCATCTTCTTGCACTAGACTTTTTATATTTGCATATTTCACTGCTGGTTCTTCTGCATCATAGTGACTATTGACTAGGTTTTGCAGTTAAGTGTTGCTTGGATAAGATACAGTGTTCTTCCTGTAAAATTGTAACATAAAAAATAGCAAAATTTGTTGATGAATTCATGTTGGCACGTCTCAGTTTTTTTGAAGTATTCACTTTTCTGATTTGCAGAGGAGGTATGTTGACCTGTAGGATCT